>NW_011495041.1:959965-1019205 GCF_000754665.1 Bison bison bison
ACTGACTCGATGGACATAAGTCTGAGTGAACTCTGGGAGTTGATGATGGACAGGGAGGCCTGGCGTGCTGCGATTCATGGTGTCGCAAAGAGTTGGACACGACTGAGCGACTGAACTGAACTGAACTGAACCTCAAAATAAAAATGAAACCATACACATGCAGCCACTTGATAAACCCTTAAATTCAAATGACCACAAACTACTATTTTAGCAACATACAAAGGGCTGAAGTGAGATGGGGATAAATGCAAAGGAGACAGAGGGAATCTCCCTGTTGCTATGCAACCTTATAGCTTACTCATAATTAATTACCAATGCCATAATTTAGAGTTTTTCAAATATAGTTAGTCCCAGAACTTTTGACTTGAAGTACATCTAATAAGGCCCATACATTAGAAAACATGGCCTTGGGGTTTGGTTCCAGGTAGAACTTAAGACCTGCGAAGGCAAGCACTTTGTCCTGTACCCTGCTGTACCTCCAGGCATAGAAGAGCTGCCTGCACTTAATGTTGTTGCTATTGTTGAGTCCCTCAGTCATATCCGACTCTTTGTGACCGCATGGACTGTAGCCCACGGGGCTCCTCTGTCCATGGGATTCTTCAGCAAGAATCCTGGAGTGGATTGCCATTTCCTTCTGCAGGGGATTTTCCTGACCTGGGAATCGAACTTGTGTCTCCTGCATGGGCAGGCAGATTCTTTACCACTGAGTCATAGGTGCTCAATAAAACGTTCTGCATAACGAATACACCTTCCCTTAGACTTATTTGAAAACAGCCTCCCAGAAGAATTTGCAGAGGGAAGTAAAACAAGGGTTTTTTGCACTGCTAGTGAAAGTGTAAAGTGGTTAAAAGTTTTGAAAAGAGCATGCCCTCATTCATCAAAGACTTTTTAAATTATTTACTTACTTATTTGGACGCATCAGGTCTTAGTTGCAGCATGCAGCATCTTTGGCCTGGGGGACTAGTTGAGGCTTTCAAACTCTTAGCTGCTGCCCATGGGATCTAGTACCTTGATCAAATCCAGGACCTTTGCATCAAGAGTGCAGAGTCCTAGCCATTGGACCACCAGGAAATTCCCTCATCAAAGACTTTTAAAGTGTTCATACCCTCTCACCAAGTTGTGCCATCTCTGGAAATCTACTTGGAAGTTATCCTAAGTATGAAGAAAAAAAAGTTTGTGTCTAAAGATGCTCAGGAGATGAAGTACTGTTTTAAAAGGGGGGAAAAAGGCAACCATCTGAATTATGTTCAAAAGTTATTGAATTATTACATCACAGAATATCCACTTGATGGGTGAAAATCTTATAACTAAGAAATACGATTATATCATGCTGGAAGCATGTATTTATGAACCATATATAATTTAGTACACTTTTTTCTTGTATTAAGGAAAAAGGCAAGATACTAAATTATACATACTGTGAGTCCGTATATGTGATAAAAACAAAAGCAAAATAAAGAGCATTATTGAGTGCTAGTCGGTCAGAAAATTGTTCTATATCTTGTTCATTTTTCCTAACAGCCTGTAAGATAGGTGCTATTATAATACTCACAGATAACAACACTGAAACACAGAGAAATTATATAACTGGGTAAAGGTCAATGAAAGGACTGGGATTCTAGCCTGGGCACTTCAGGCTACTCTCTGAAAAAATAATGGGAGACAACACACTAAAATATTGACAATGGCTGCCCTCAGGTGGTCCAAAAGAGGGCAAGTACATTCCTTCTACTTTTCTGCATTTTAACAAGTTTTTTGTAATGATGAGAAAACTGCACTCATCATTAAAATCAATGACTTTTCACGTAAATTAATGACTTAATAATTATAATTATAAGATATATAATTCATATATAATAATATATAATATAATGTTATATTATATATAATAGATATATAATTATAGTAAAACTGAGCAGAAAAACACCTTAATTGACCATAGGGCCCCATTACTGCAACCCAGAAACTCCAACCATGCTCCGACTGCAAACTCTCTTCCTTACAGAAAAGAAAAATGACAAGTCCAAGTTCGATGCATGAAACAGGGCACTCAAAGCCAGTGCACTGGGACAATCCAGAGGGATGGGATGGGGAGGGAGGTGGGAGGGGGGTTCGGGATGGGGGACACATGTACACCTACGGCTGATTCATGTTAATGTAGGGCAAAACCACCACAATATTGTAAAGTAATTAGCCTCCAAATAAAATAAATTAATTAATTTTAAAAATAAGTTTAAAAAATTAGTGTTCTTTTTATGGGGGAAATGGGTTGAAAATAGGTTGTTTTTATGAATGCAGAGAAACTAGCCAAAGCTAGTGTTGGATTCTCAGTTTCAATGTCACACTTTACTCAAACACCAGTTCTATTTTTAGGTCTGCTTCTCAGCTAATTACTCTGCCCTACCCAGAAGGAAGTATTTAATCACCAGAACCTCACGCGTCCGCACAAACCTAGGGGGTCAATGTTGTACTCAGGAAGATGGGGTGGACTGGGGATGGCGGTCAGCAGGAGCAGTCACGGTCCGAGTATTAGGGTCCGCGGCTTGAGCTGCAAAGCTGCATATACAGCATATACAGACTGCAAGGACCTGCACTTGATACACACTTTGGCGCGGTAGGAAGAAAGAGTAAACATGCTAATTGTGCTAGTGATGAATGTGAAACACAACAAATGCCACCCTACTTATCCAAATGGAAAGTTAAAACTAGGGGCAATAACTCTATTCTACACTAAGGGCGAGTAAGTAACTCAACAATCTCATTTCCAGATGCTCTCCGAGCCCTCTAGCCTCCACCCCCACCAGCCCTGAGGACCACTCGCTTCTGAGGACTACAACTCCCAGCCTGAGGGAGATCCCCGGGCATGCGACCTGACGACCTACGCCTACATTTCCCAGCAGGCCGAGCGGCTACGCTGACGCACGCGTGCGCTCTCTGTCTCTCTCGCAGACTCGGGTTTGACCTACAGCTGCCAGGAGAAGATGGCCGCGCTAGCAGTGTCCGGGCTGTCCCAGCAGGTGAGAGAACGGAGGTCCTGAAAGCCAGCGGGAAGAGCCCTCCCGGAGTGACCAGCACTGGACCCCCAAGCCCCACGGTTCCAGGCCACACCTGGGGAGCGTAGCGGCCGTTCAAGGTCGTGCGGTCGGGAGAGTGGGGGCAACGCTGGGCGGCCCTGTTTCCCACCACCCCTCCTTTCCACGGGATGCGCGCGGGACACAGTGGACGCTGCACGCTCGTTTCTAACCTTGGCGTCCTCTGAGCACAGCCCCGGGAAGGAGCTGGTTGAGAGACCCAGGAGAAGGGGGACCTATCTTTGTTGTTGTGATTAAACGACTACTAGTATTACTGGGTCAACAGTAATCCTAAAGAATATTTGTAAAACGTGTTTCACATTTTTATGAAGGAAATGAGGTTGGAAAGTTTAAATGACTGGTTTTTGACTAAGTAAGGGTAGAACTGAGATTCGAACCCACAGAGTCACAGAAAAATTTGTGCTGTTTATGTTATACGATGCTTTATATATATCATAACACCTTGTACCTTCCGTAAATTTTCCCTAAGTGTTATACAAAGTCTTTTAGCCCTCTCAGCTGTATAGTACACTCTGGAATTATTTGAAGGTGACCTATACCCTTGCGGGTGCTTTTTAAACTCTGGATTCCAACTCTTGATAGACAAGATACCATTTCAACAATATCAAGGTTAGTATCTTGGTAGGAAACAAGCTAGATAATTCATCTTTATCTTCAGATAGCTTTTGGAGTCTTAAGAAGGTACCTCTCTCGCAGATAATGCCTGGAATCGTCCCACTTGTTACTGGAATCGTGCTCCACGATGGTAACATAAATGCTGGAAATCTTTTCAATTTTTTTTTTTAAGACTGACTTCTGAAACTTGGGCTTCCCTGGTGGCTCAGTGGTAAAGAACCTGCCTGCCAATACAGGAGACATGGGTTCCATCCCTGGGTGGGGAAGATCCCCTGGAAAAGGGAGTGGCTACCCACTCCAGTATTCTCACAGCGGGGGAATCCCAGGGACAGAGGAGCCTGGTGGGCCGCAGTCCATGGGGTTGGAGAAGAGTCACACACAACTGAGCAACTAAATGTTTCTCAAATTTAGTGTTTCCTCTCCCTTACTCGTGAGCCAGCCTCACAGTGGGAAGGCAGTTTTCCCATGCGGCCTGTAATGACTCTTCAGTGGAGAAATTTACTCCTGGGTGATGAAGAGCAGCTCAGCCTCATAAAATCTATGTGTTGATATAAGGAAACATAAGAAGTGAACCATTTACTATTTTTTACTATCAGTAACCTCATTCAGTCTTTCTGGTTTTGTGTTAAAGGTGCGATGCTTCAGTACATCTGTGGTCAGGCCATTTGCCAAGCTTGTGAGGGTATGTCAGCTTATTTTTCTGTAATTGTAAAGCAAATAAATGTATGTGGTTTCAGACAACAATACATTTAGGCATGGATTTTGTACAGTTAACACTTAAATCTTTCTGCATGATTTGTGGTTCCCCAGACATGCTGGGGAGTAGGGGAGCTAGGGAACAGGATAGTGTTGAATGCCTGTCATAGACCAGGCCCACAAAAAAACCTTTTAAGTTGGAGAATTTCTTAAAACACAGTAACAGTGATGGGAGGTAGCTGGTCTTCCCATTTTACAAAAGAGGAGGGGTTATTCAGCTTAGTCTCTGAGCTGGACAGAAACTAAATCTTGCTCATTAAAAACCTAAGCTTTTCCAGTACAATCACACAGTACCACTAAGCATATGTAGTCATACATTGATGATACTGTGGTTTAAAAAGCCTGTGGTTCACTGTAAAAAATAATTCAAGCATCAGGCACTTAGTAAATTGCTAAAGGGCTCCATTAAACTGAACATTTATGGAGATACTCTAAGGGAAATTTGCAGTATTGCTATGAAATGTATAAAATTGTGCTTGTATGTGTCTCATAAACACCTGTTTTCCGGCTCTAACGTGTTCAAAACTGCCTTCTATCAGTGTTTAACACCGCCTAAACTTGGAACTAAGTAGTTACTGGATTCGAAGGAATCCTAAGTTTATCTCAAAATTATCACGGTTGAATTTTCTGTAGAATGGAAAGGGACTTTAGACACCATGTTTTCTAAGCCCCTCATTTTAAGAAGAGGAATTGAAAGCTCATAGATGGAGTGACATGGCCAAGGAAACATCCCTTATTTGTTTGAGAATTGTCATTCAGGGTAGCATTTTACAATAATTTTAAAATTATAAATATTTCTGCTCTTGATACCATGATATGGTCTTAACTGATTTTCCTTTTCTCTTCTTGCCTTACTCCACCGTTGTTTAAAGCCACCTGTTCAGATATATGGCATCGAAGGCCGCTACGCCACAGCTCTGTATTCCGCTGCATCTAAACAGAATAAACTGGAGCAAGTAGAGAAGGAGTTGTTGCGAGTAGGAGTAAGTAGCTTTCCTGTTCATTGTTAAGTTCTCATTGTATGTTTTTTCCTTAGATCTTTGACTGTGCATCCTTAATGAAGTATATCCTAAGAGAAAAAGAATTGCAAAAAAAAGGGAAAGAAGAAAACATTTCCTGTAACCACGTTGATAGTTATAATACTGGGTAAAATTGTTCTGAACCTATTTATAATAGGTATATGTAAGAATGTTAATGTTAGAACCGAGATTTGGGGCTCAAGAGAAGAAATAGAAAATCTAAATTTTAAGAAACAACTGCCATTTCAAAGGGGGGTTAAAAATTCCTTGAGCATTTCTGCTTGTATTACTCGGTATTTCCAAAGTAGGCTTCAGGATATATTATGACCTTGTTTTGCTGGGAATTTATTTTCCTTCTGAAGTCTTTTCCTCAGCGTCAGTTGTCATTTTATTCCCAAGATGTGAGGGAAAGTGAGCAGAGCCCACTGGACCGCACATTAGTGAAGGTGCCCGAGCTGCAGGACGATGACAGAACGACGGAGGAAGACCAGGAGACTGCGGGGGAAGCTGATTTGTATTTTTTTGTAAACATGAAGAGTACCTGAACTGAGTTAACAGGAGCCTGCAGTGTGGCTTAAACAGGAGGATCGCCACTGCAGGTTCCCTGAGTCGTCTGATAGTTAACAAGTTGCTCCAGATTTTGTTGCTTCCCCTTCTGTTACTTTCTAGTCGCCACCTAGAGTTTGTTTTTGTGTTTTTAATCTTAGAAGGGGAAAACCCTCACAGACTAGCTGTATAGAACAATACTTAGGCGTTTTGTGCATTTTTTCATTTTGAGCTTTTGTGGGAGCCTTTGTCCTAATGCTCAGTAACTCTAGCTCTGTATCCCTCCCTCTGTCCAGTTATCCAGTGCGCTTGATCTTCGCTGGTACCCTCACCTGTTAGGATGTTCACAGACCCAGCAGCCTGACTTGGAGATGCTTCTGGGCTGGGGTAGCTGGAGTCTACAGGGTCGCACAGGCTTTTGGGGAGGTGATGGTTCCTGCCCTCTGCTGTCATGCACACCCCTCGTAAACCTGTGATGTTCACAAGCAAGACAGTGCCTGGCTTGTGGGCCTTAGAATGGGGTTTAATTAAAACTGAAGTCCGTTAAGCTGTGGAGACATACAAAGGCGGCAACCTTAAGACTCTTTATGAAACAAAATCAGCCATTTTTTGGCGCCAGGAGGAAAATGTGATGCTGCCAGGGTGTCGCTAACGGTCCGTGGATGATGCAGCAGAAATGGTTAGAGACCTGAAACTGGGATGGCTCCAGTTCCAGAATGCTTGTCGTCGTATAAGCCAGCAGTGTGTATGGGAAAACCTTGTTTTGGGGGGGTCACTCGAGTTGAAGTTTTAACATTAGATGGCAGTGTAGGCACGTAGCTAGAATCAGAGGCAGAAATTGTCCAGGAGCCCAGGAGAGGGGTTGATCGAAAGGTCAGTGGAGGTGTGTGACCAAGAGATACCCACATGGAAACAGCAGTTGGTTTGCTGGAGCTCTGGCTTGACGCTGAGGGGAGCAGAGTGCTGGAAGCTGCCCGTGGTCCCGGACTTGACGTTTGTGATGTAGTGGGACGGCGACAGAGTCGTCTATCTTGTGGTCGTGGAGACAGAGTGGTCTCTCTTGTGGTCTTGGCACTCTGAATTTTTTGGCCGTTTTTCCTCCCAGGAAAAGCACCAGAGCTCCCACCCAGCAGTGGGTTGGTTTTCCCGAGCTCTGGGCAGCTGGCCGGAATCCGGATCAGCCTTAGAGGGAGAGGCCCCCGAGGGAAAGGCCAAGGGGCCGCCCGCACTCAGTGCGTCTCGTTAGGTCTGCGTTGTGTGTGGGCATCACTGCACCCTCTTAGCAGGGAAAAACCAGAGTAATACCCACAGTAGATACATTACAGTATGCCACAGATCCAGTCTCATGGCTGCTTAGTTTTTTAAAAATAATCTCTCCTGAAAAGCAAAAATCAACTTCATTAGAATGGTCTTAAATATTTTCACACAATACCATATCCTGTGTAAAATCATCTGTGGTACATTCTTAAAGGCAAAAATTTATTTGACTAAACTTTTCTAATTTTATTCATGAAATGCATGATTCATCAGAAAGCGTGTGTACAGCAGCTGGCATCATTTATGTTCTAGAGTCTAAGATTATTTTTGGTCCTTTTAGCAAATCTTGAAGGAACCCAAAATGGCTGCTTCTCTTTTGAATCCCTATGTAAAGCGTTCAGTTAAAGTGAAAAGCCTAAGTGACATGACGGCAAAGGAGAAGTTCTCTCCTCTCACGTCCAACCTGATCAGTAAGTATTAGCTCTTTTATTGAAGTCTCTGAAAATTCTGCTCCTGAAACTGTGATCCCTGGACCAGGAACACCACCAGCCTTTGGCAGTGCAGAGTCTCATTACCCGAACCTGCTAAACCAGAATCTGCATCTTCACTGGCCCCCAGTGAGTCGCTTGCACATGCAGTTTGAGGAGCACTGTCGGAAGGACGTTAAGATGCAGGAGTGTCTCAATGCGTAGTTTCACCCCTTGGAGGAGGCCAGTGGGATCCCTGCCGAGAAAGTGGTTTACAGCCAGTGGCTGCGTCTCTGTCCTTAAAGACATTTGCATTCTTTGGTACATTTTAATTGTTTTTCAAATCCCTTGATCACTCAGAATCCAAAGAAAATGTGTAGTGAATATAAGTATGTTAATTTGGGGATTCGTGGTATAAACCTGAAAATCAGATTTCAAGCTGTGATGAAGAAATCTATTGCAGATTCGTTTAAGAGACACACCCCTTTACACATTTAAGTCCTCGGTGCATTCTTTTAAAAAAAAAAAATTGAATATTCTTTTTAGATAACAGGTTGCAGCTTCTCCATCCACATCCTTAACTGACATTGAATATAGTATTTTAAGGCCATGTCAGTTTGCGTTTGAGGTGAATATACTGCTTCATGAATATGACTTAAGTGAAAAATGTTCACTTTCCCAGATTTGCTTGCTGAAAATGGTCGCTTGACTAATACCCCTGCGGTGATTTCCGCATTTTCTACCATGATGAGTGTCCACCGTGGAGAAGTACCATGCACAGTTACCACTGCATCTGTAAGTAATGAGTTGTTGCCACTGCATTGTCTTGACTTTCCATTTTGTAGAACAAAAAGAAAAAGGCTGAAATCAAGAAATCGGGGAGCCTGGCATGCTGCTCCATGGGGTTGCAGAGAGTCAGACACAACTGAGCAACTGAACTGAACTGTCAGTTGGGAGGTCTCTTCATTTATACCAGCTTCTGTGAACATGGCAACCCACTCCAGTATTCTTTCCTGGAAAATCCCATGGACAGAGGAGTCTGATCGGCTACAGTCCGTGGGGTCACAAAGAGCCGGACACAGCTGAGCAACTTCACTTCCCTTCTGTGAACCTCTGCTTCACAAGGCCCGGCAGGTGTCTCCCTGGTGCTTCCCTATTCAGCGGTTATTCGTGAAGACTGTAGGTTGGGTTAAAATGTGTCAGGAAATACTGGTTTATATTCCAGTACAGGTTTGAATTATTTTTTAAACATCATGCTCAGTAGTTTACTCAAATGTAATCTGTTCATCTTTTGTGGTGATGAAGCAGAAAGTATAAGGCGAACGGGCCCCATTGGTCTTATGGACTTGCTGAAGTAGAGTATAATAATAGTCACCATTTATTGAAATACAATGTGCTGGGCACTTTATAATTTTTTTACTTAATGTCAAAGGTCTGCGTGAAGCAGAAGTGTTGTTATCCTTATTTTACTAATGAGGAAACCAAAGCCCAGGGAAAGTAAGTTGCTTGCTGGAGGTCACAGAAGGTGGAGCTGGGATTTGAACCACAGTCCTGTCTTCCAGTAGTCCATGCTCCTTAAGTGGCACTGCCTCGCTGGAATGAGTTTCATTGTTGTCCAGTGTACAGTGGAGTACGTTGTATTTCCCTTGTATTCTCTTTGCACTGTAGTTCATTGTAGGAGAACAGTCTGTTGGGCTTAGTTACCTACCAAGCATGGTAGAGTTGCTTGGGGTATGCAGCACCTGATCTTACCTAGATGAGTGTTTGTAGTGCTTCAGAGATTCTGACTCTCCAAGAGCGTAACCAATGGTGCTCCTGTGAGGCGGGCTTTCACACGCCCGAGACCAGCGCCGATGAGTGCCTCTTGGGGTGCGACTCCACAGTGGGTCCCCAGATACCGAGCACAGGAATTCACACAGCCTGTCTTGGTGAAATGTTCCCAGAGGGACATTTTTCTCTCCTACTGTAGTAACTTGTTTTACTTTACCTGAATTTAAGGATGTTTTGTCCTTTTTTAGGCTTTAGATGAAGCCACTCTGACTGAATTGAAAACGGTCCTGAAGAGCTTCCTAAGTAAAGGCCAGGTTTTGAAATTGGAAGTTAAGGTAGGTTTTTAATTGTGTACAGTACATTTCCTGAGGTTGTTTGGCACTTAAAATGGACTGGAAAGTGAGAGCAGATTATGTAAAACTGCCTATAGTAGAACCTTTATGTTTATTTTCAAAATAGACTATTACTGAATCCATTCACAATTTGACTTCTTTTTCCAGATGTAATTATTACATGTTACAATAGACTTTTCAGAGCACTTTTTTTTATCTTGCTTTTTCATTAATGAAATGTCAGCGTATTTTCACATTTCCAACCTATTTTCTTTCCTAGATTGATCCGTCGATCATGGGTGGAATGATTGTCCGTATTGGAGAGAAATACGTGGATATGTCTGCAAAAACCAAGATTCAGAAGCTGAGCAGAGCAATGCGGGAGATTCTGTAAAAGTGTTGATTTTCTAAAAGTGAGAATTCTTAAACTTGGAGCAACAATAAACACTTCCTGAACAGGGCACACTGTGTTTACTGCCTTTTAAAGCGGAAGTGCAGGGAGCCTTAGTTTTTATCTTTCTCTCAGGATCCCCTTAAAGGTTAAAATGCCCTTTGAAATTTAGTTTTTGTCGATTGTTCTTAGAAATTGGATGCTTATATATCCCTTAGGGGAAAATAGCCTTCATAGCAGGCGCTATTAAGTTCTTCACGTGTCTTACCTCATCCCTTTGTCTCTGAGTCCAGAGCCTGGGCAGGGGCTGAGCCTGCAGGTGAAGTTAAGGTCGTCATCTCTTGAGTTTTTCGGCTGTTGGTTTCATCTTGATTCAGAACTGGAAGTGGCCTCAGCCCGCGCTGGTCAAACGCCGGCCGCTGCTCCTGCTCTGCCACTTTGTGCTGCTCACAGCCTCTGCAGCGTGTGGGCCGAGCCCCTCGGCCGTGCCCCCAAGGCCACGTACCCGCCACATGCCTGGGCTGCTTAGCCGTCCAAACAGGGCCGGTTTGTGCTCACCCGAGTATTCTGACGGGTCCATATGTCCAGCCTGTGCGTTCTGACGAGCCGAAAGTGATCCGTCCTCCACTCCACTCTCCATGTAATTCTAAGTTCAGAGGCGGTGATGTCTATAAAAGCTTCCAGAGAGATTCTGGCCAAAAACACATGTCTCTTCTGGAATTGAGAGAATCTAATTAAAAGCAGTGACTGCTATCGCTGGGGCAGAGGTCCAGGTGAGAGCCGTGCACTCAGCAGGCGGCAGGTTTCTCAGCTCGCCGGGCGCCACAGCCCTTGGAGTGTCCTCTGAACCAAGGATGCCCGGGAATGTCAGCCCAGGACAGAGTCAGGACTTTTCCCCTCTTGGGCACACCAGTTCCAGTACACTGATGGTTAGAAGTCACTGCTCTTGGGTCGAGCTTCTGCCCGTTGTGTGTGTGTGAGTCGCTCAGTCATGTCCGACTGTTTGTGACCCCGTGGACTGTAACCCACCAGGCTCCTCAGTCCATGCAGTTCTCCAGGCAAGAATCCTGGAGTGGGTTGCCATTTCCTCCTCCAGGGCATCTCCCCCACCCAGGGATTGAACCCAGGTCTCCGGCATTGCGGGCAGATTCTTGACCATCCGATTGGTTCTGCCAGTTAAGGCCTTCCCAGCCAGGTTGGGGGAGCCAAGCACACAGCAAACTTTCCTGCTTCTCTGAGGGTTAACAGTCACCCTGAAATTGCCAGAAGATAACATCTCAAGAGACAACCTGATGCATACTCAGCCACCGCACGTCAGGTCATAGGACATCCTGACGGGACTAGAAGGCTTGTGGCCACAATAAGCCTTTCTCCGCGTTTCTCCCAGAGTGAAAGTGACCTCGCCAGGAGTAACAAGCACTCTAGAACCATTCAGCAGGAGGTTCCATAAGGGGATATGACGTGCACCCACAGTGCGCCCCCTGACTAGACTGTTCTGCTCTGCAGCAGTAGGCGTGAGGGTTAAGGACGCGTCTTAGAGCCGTCTGGGGGTGCACATGCAGGCCTCTGCTGTTTCAATCCCTAAAGCCTCCTGCTTTTGGGGATCAACTTCCACCCCGTACGTGGAAGAAGCTGTAACATCCACTTGGTGAGTAACTGCTGCAAGAGTGAAGCGAGGTCATGATGAGTTCAGTACTGGGTCTCCCAGATGTAAAGATGTCGGTGAAGGGTGTTGGTCCCTGGCCTGACAGCCTCTGATTTTGGGTCATCTGACCCCAGGGATTGGCTGACTGGCTTCACACAGCACCTGACAGGAGGTAGGCACTAGACCAAGTCCATCTAGAATCGCCTGCAAAATCTCCCATCTTCAAAGATGTTCAGAAATCCTGTTCAGAAAACCTGTTCAGAAATCCTGGTTTCTAATAGACCATTAGGGTGACTGACTCGATCAGTCCCCTAGGAAAAGCTCCCCAGTAAAATGCCCTTAATTTGGACCTAATACCCGCAAACTGAAGGCTGTTCTGTGGTTTCCAAGACTGCTTCATGTTACATCTTAAATATTTAAGCTTCAGATGGCTCAGACAGGAAAGAATCTGCCTGCAAGCCAGGAGATGTGCGTTTGATTCCTGTGTTGGGAAGATCCCCTGGAGAAGGAAATGGCAATCCACTCCAGTATTCTTGCCTGGAGAATCCCACGGACAGGAACCTGGTGGGCTACAGTCCATGGAGATCGCCAAGAGTCAGACACGAGTGAGACAGACCTCACTCTGCAAGTGAGGGAAGAAATGGAGGTTTGCTCAGGGCCCCCGCCCCCAGCCTCCCCTGTATTGTGTGTGTTCCTGTTTGCCCCTGGCCACTCCCTGGCACGTGGTGCACCCGCACTGGAGCCAGCAGGCAACACTGAGTTCAGGTGACTCTCTGGGCCCCTCGCACTTGGTCCCTTAGACACTCTTGATTCGCCCTTTAAGCCAGGCCAGCTCTTCCCTGAGCTTGCCCTCCTACTGGCCTCAGAGGGAAGAGCGCTGTCCGGACAGCAGCCACCTCAGGTGCCCATTCCTTGGTCACCTCCAAGTGTTTGGACAGCGAACAGATTCCCTTCCCAGAGCCACCCGTCATGGGCAGAGGCAGGGCTGTGCCATCTAGGAAGTCCTCAGGGCACTGAGGGGCCCGGGGCCACCCCCTGCACCTTGGGCAGGGACCAGTGTGCCTCCACCTGACGTGACGTCACCCTCCTGGCCATCACAGTGCTGAAACGAACTTCCTCCTGGCAAAGCAGCTCCACCGTCAGCACGTGCAATGGACAGAGACACCACTGCAGGCCTCTCCGTCCTCTCCCAGGAGCCAGGAGGGCTCAGGCTGGCCTGTGGCCCCAGGATCCAGCCACCTAGCTGCGGACATTTGCCAACTTCCCTGGCGATTCCTGGTGCTGGAGCTACTAAGTTCCGGCAGATGAAAAGAGAGGAAAAGTGTCCCTTCCCAACTGGCCTCACGAGGACCGGGCTCGCAGTTCCCTTTCCCTCTCACTAGATGTGGACGCAGTGGAAAGTGCAGCTTTTACCTCTTTACTTCAAGGTAAAAGTCAAATGATCGCAAGGCCCTGCCAGGCCAGACCTCGGACCTCTGGGCTATTAACAGGAGGGAGAAGAAACCTCCCACTGACGCCACGGGAGGGTGGTCTCTAAGGGCTCAGCAGCTGCGCCTGTAACGCAGCCAACACTGCTGGTTCCCCAAGACCATCTGCCTGCCTTCCGGCTTGCCTCCTGACAGGGGTTGCACACCGCACACCCGAGGCAGACCACAAGCTTTGAAGACGTGTAACAGCTGATGAAATATCTCTGCCGGTAATACTGCCCAATCCAGAATCCAACTCAACAAACTCCTTGTTGATTAAGCACATAGAAACGGGGGGAGGGAAGTGATGAAATGCTTCAAACACTGCCTTGTGTGCTCATCAGAGATGAACCCAGAGATCTGTGTACAGTGACAGTCTTCATGGCACTTTTTTAAAATCTAGATAAAAATTTTAAAGCAGCCTCAACACACAACCATTCAGGATTCTTTTTAAAACATAGGGTAAATTGGAATATATTCAAGCAATGGGATACTATGCAGTTCTTAAAAATCAAGATGTTCAAAAACAGATAGATAGATGACAGATACAGCTGTATAGTGGAGAAGGAAATGGCAACCCACTCCATTCTTGCCTGGAGAATCCCATGGACAAAGGAGCCTGGCGGGCCACAGTCCATGGGGTCACCAAGAGTTGGACACGACTTAACAACTGAACAACCAAACAGTCTGCTCAGAAAGGAAGAGGGGCAGAAAGAACCCAAAGCAATCCATTGTAACAAGGTTGGTTTTTCTCCTTTTATTCATGAACTATGTGAATTTAAACCGTACAGGTCAAAATGACCAAAGAATTGTTTGGAAGAGATTGTTCTTTTAGATTCCAGATACACAGAAATATCCATCTGTATTGATGTTGCTACTGGTTTAAAGAAAACAACACTCAGTTACCATAATCTTGATCGGTCAAATTTAACATTTCTTACATAATAAGGTGCCAAAGGAATGCTCAGAGAGCAAACCTAACCTCAGCTTCTTTTAAACAGAAAAGAAACCTAATGTCTTGGCCCTGCTTCATCAAACAAATACAGAATTCTACAATTTATAATAGTGTCTAGTAATTTTTGGAACTCCATTGACATTACACACCAAACAATATAGTCTCCCTTTGATGGGAAATTAAACAATACCGTTATTTGGCAACAGAAGTATATTACAGTTAACAGGGTGTCCGTCAGGGAGGTGGAGTGGCTCATCCCACCCCCCGGGCAGGGCTGTGAGGGGAGCAACATGCCCCCAACACTGTGACCCATCTGCTGCTGGAAACACAAGGGACTCGTGTCAGGACCGATACATTCTTTTCTAAATAGGTGAAGGCTAACTGGAATGGTCACTGCTGAGCAGGACGCCATGTTCTCTGGCTTTTCTTGACCCCAGACTTTATTGGAACAAGCAGGACCCAAGGGATGGTTGACTGGCTGACTCATCTCCACGTATAGCCCTCTTGCCACACCAGCCATGAGGACTTGGTGCCAAGGAAGGAGGTCAGGACTTACTCTGGGTGGGTCGATAGGAGCTTATCCACTTCTGCTGGCTAGCTTTAGATGGCCTTCCCAGGCCACCTTGGACAAAGAGGTCCCTAAACAGCTCCATGTTTGGAAAAGAAGTCACTCACATCCACCCAGACAGTTCCTCAAGGTGATTTTCAGATCACTCCTATGATAACAAATTCCACGAAGCTCCCAGAAATCACAGCTCCCTGCGCCCCCTGAACCCTGAATTCCAGGAGGTCACTTACACGCCAGCATTTGCCAATTTGAGGTGTATCAAAAAAGGACTTGGACTGTTGGTTGACAGCAATGGGAAGCATACAGCTCATTGAAAGAAATGTTGAAAACCTAAGGCACGCATTCCCTATACGTCCTTTCAAGCCAGGGCCCTCAGCATCCCACACACAGCGATCTGTATGCAACACCCGTGGCTCACCAGGAACATGGCTTTTTTCACCCCTCCATCGTTCCCAGCCTGACGAGGGAGGCTGACCTGACAGGGTTGCCTCCTCCTGAAAGGACCTCTAAACGCACCTCTCGGGGGTTTGCATCTTGAGTTTCATAGGATTTTGCGTTGTATCCATCCTTAGGTGGCCTGTGGGGACATTTCCGGTGGCAAAGGATACGAAGTCTGTGCCCGAGAAGCAGCCTGGACCTCTGACCCTTTTCTGGGACAGGGCAAAGAGGAAGGCCTCTTGCTTTGAGGTCTCCATCATGGACACAAGCAGCTAGAAGGCTGCTCTGTGCTGCCTGTCCTGTGTGCCAGGAACAGCTTAACCCAGAAAGCCCCAAACTTCATCCTTCACCCAACACAGGAGAGCCACAGTGGGGATAGTGAGGATGCCTCCAGGAAAGGAAAATGCAAACACCAAAGGGATGCATTGAATCTATTCAGAAAGAGAACTGCAAAGGGTGACCCAGAAGTCAGGACATTCGGAACTTTCTAGAAGAACGATTGCTCCACCCAAGATTCCTGGCCCATCCTCCAGAACCTATGGAAGCTTCCAGAGCACATGACTCAGATCTGATGGGAACCAGACTCTCAAGCCTCCTATCCTTCCTGACACAAGCACCTTCCCGAACAAGTTACCTGTTTAATGAAATACAGGGGTCTCACCCAAGGTCATGGCTAGAGGACACTCATCATCTTATCATAACACCACCCGTTGCATTCAACTTCACATTTTCTTTGCCCCTCCAAAATGACTTCTTTGAATGTCTAACATATGCAACTCTGGTTTTCTTTTTAATATATGAAATTTAGTTGGGTCGAACCCAAGTAATCTGATTAAGCACTCTCTACTCTTGGAATAGGTTTTTTAACTTTTTCTATAGTTTTATGCACTTAAATTAGATTCCTAAAATACTCTCATATACATACAGAAAAATAATCTCTCAATGACAAATCACATTTTACAATAACAAGTTAATTATTTATAACTACAGAATCTGCATTAGTTTATGCAACACTTAACAGCATCACCTCTTACACACCATATGTACATTGAGTCATAGACATTCCCATAAACTTACGGCAGAGATTTCTGGACAAACCATTGAAAGAGCATAACTTTTTCCACTTTACGTAGTGGAATTCTGCATTTTTCTTAGCTGCAAACTATATAAAATGCAGAAAACCAAGAGCTGAGGACTGCTTATCATACACGGGACATTCTGTTGCAGACTCTCATCTGTATACATGTATTTACACATATGCTAACCACCTATAGATGTGAAGATATACGCTGATGTAGCTAAGGCAACAGGACATGAATTATGAGATCGCCAACTTCTCTGTCCAGGTAGGACTATGAAAGGGTAGAGAAAGGGCCCAAAGGGTACAGATCTCAGCCTGCTTGGGCTTCAGCAAAGAAGATCTGAAGTTGGTTTTACAGTTTAAAGACACTTGGGCTATTGGCAATGTACATTTTAAATGCATGTGTTAAAATAAATATCGTTACCAAAGATCTTGCTAGAATATCTACTGTCTGATAGTGAATATTTACCAGACAACATTTTAAGATGTTGATTTGTAAAATGTACAACAAAATGTTCACTCGTGAAAACTAACACTGACACAATATTAATTAAATGCCTCTAGAAAACACTTTCTGAACTTTCAGTAGTCCGGATGATTGCAATACAAGTAGAAACAAAGCTATAATTTGTTATTTCATTCAAAATGACACAACCAAACCCATGCAAGATGAATTTGATATCTCTATTCAACTTTCTGTCAGTATTTTTCCTTAGCAAACTTTATAATCCCAGACAGAATCAGGAAACATAGACAGGATTATTGCTCTGTGTAGGTAGACGTGAAACTGATTTGCAAAGGTCAAGCAAAGGTTTTGGAGTGTCCTGCTAAGCGCTAGAAAGTGCTAGTGAAAGAAAGTAAGACCCAGCACACAGCGGGAGGGGCGACTCCTGTGTCAGCTGCCTCCCTGGCAGCTGGTCTTCTAGAACCCGAGGCTACTCACACAGTGGGGTCTCTCCTCCCGTCAGCCCCCTCATAGGCGGGATCCTATGGCAGACACCCCAACTGGGAAGTAGCTGCATCTCAGTAGCAGGTACCTGCAGACACCTGTGTACCCAGCACCCAGCCTGGGCAGGCTTCACTCTCTCCAGGAAGAGGAGATGGAGGAGCAGCATCCAGCCCCGGGGAAGGGGCACCGGGCACCACCCACCCCCACCAGCTCCCTGCTTCTTGTTGCCATCACTCAGATGGTCACTTGGAAGGCAGAGGCTAGAGGAGCCTGTCTGACCCAAAAGCAAAGAGGAGAAAAGCCCCCAGTGGACGACTAAAAGGAAGGGTTTTATTTCCGATCAGTGGGTTAAATGGTAAGGACTTGGAGGGCTCTCGGCACCCGTGGCCCGCCCTGGACTGGGAGCCCACAGACCAGGTTCATCTGTCATCTTGGGGCTTGAGTCCTACACCTCTGACTGATCCAGATCATTTGTGCCTTTAAAAGCAGACATTTTGAAAAGTGTTACCAGCCCAGTTCTCCACAGCCTGCCAGGGAGACTTTGCAAAGTAAGAAGCAGAAGGTGAAGCCCCACCTGCTTCAGAAACCAACTGAAAAGACAGTGACCAGGGCCGGCTTCGTGGGCGTCTGATCTGTGCAGTCACAGGGGACCCTGTGCTTAGGAGGACCCGCTCCTGGTTTCATTCTCTGCTGTCATCACCTTGAAATTCTTCACAATTCACAACAAGGGGCCTCACCGTTTCATTTTGCACTCAGCCCACAAATTCTGCAGCGGGTCCTGACCTTGACTGCAGGAAGAGTCAGACCCACCTGTTCACATATCCACTCGTTCCCCCTGGTGCACACGCAAGCACACACACACGCACACGCACACACCATGCAATGATCTGCATTGCCCCCCTCAGCTCCTTGACATCTGAAATCCCAAATGTTATAGTCTCCACCTAGAAACTCTGCGATCCAGTCTAAGCAGAGGGGACCTGACTTCTCCAACCCCTTGTTGGGGTGCCTCCTCCCCATGGACCCACCGCGGCTCGGCCCAGCAGTAGGCGGAACACCTCCAACTTCACACCTGAGGCCCCTGCAGGGCTGAATCTCAAAGAGGCCTTCACCAAAGCAGATGCAGAAAAAGCATAAGGGCTGAGGACCCCTTATGACCCCAGCCCCGGGAGCAGAGAAAGGCAAGGTGTCACCAAGTACCGCAGGAGTGCTGGCTTCGAATCCCAGGCTCGCCGCTAAGCTCCCTCCCCCACCACCCTGCTCAGACCCAGCAAGTCCCTTCCAATTTGCACAAGAGCATGGGCTGCCGTCAGAGTCGGACACGACTGAAGCGACTTAGCAGCAGCAGCAGCAGCAGCAATGCCCGGGGAGCTGCACTAGGTGGAGCCAACGGCCTGAGATCCGCCAGTGGGACCGGCTAGTTTCCAACGCCGGGGAGCGCGCCTCCTAGCGGTGACAGTGGGTAGAACGGCAGGGGCTGGCTCCTCAACCAGACGCGGCAAAGCTACCATCCCCCCTGCCCCTGGTTCCTGCATCACCCTCTCTGCCCCAGGCCCCTATTCTGTTTAGACTGAGAAACAGGAGGAGATCAGGGCTTTGAGTATGAGAGGGAAAATGCAAAGGAACATAGCTTTAGAAACAGCCGCACAGGAATGTTATTCTTTTTCAGTGAAAAAAGTACAAAACCAGAGGTCCTAGAAGAAAAACATGCATTCTTTCCACTGCATAAAAAGAAACCCTGGTTACTGGGTAAGTTCTCAGTAAATATCAGAGAGAGAAGTGCTCCATTATTTTCAAGGCTGACCACATATGCCCACTTCTGAACAGGTTTATTTGGTGGGCTTTGAATCCTAAAATAGTCACACATTTCTGATGATTTTAACAATATAGGCTGGTATAGAAAGTAGAACAAAATCGTTTTAAAAAATGACTCACAAAACACCCTGACATATACTAGGGGCAAATTTACCCTGAAATCTGACAACCACACATAGTGTTGAAAAAAAATTATTATGTGGGTGTTATCTGGTTCCCCGAGGCCAGATTAAAGAGGGTTCCTTTCAGTGCAGGAACGAATTGAAACTGCATGTCACTGAATAATTTTTGGAGGTGGAGGTGAGTTCTTACAAGCACTGGGTGTGATTCAAATGACTTAAAATAGATCTGCAATGAGGTTGTGAAAGCCACAAAGGCAGACCCCCTCCTCACCACCCCCCAGCCCCTTGGATAGTGGTCGGACCCAGGAAAGGGGACTCCCTGAATGAACAATGTATTATTAACATTACTGACAGTGTTACCAAGAGGTCACAACCCAGGGATAAGACTTGCCAGCTGTTGGCATCTGGGTTTTAATACTCCCGAGATAGGGTGCTGTTAGAAGTTTTCTATCTTTCGTGCAGGATGAATTTTCCAGGCTTATTAGGAATAGATTTTGGCTCCCAAAGGTAGCAGATTATGTACCTTAGTTGAGCCTGGAGACCTACGAAGATATTCCTGGATCTGACACAATGCAGGGTGAGGAAGTGAAAGTTCTAGAATGTTCCTTTCCTCTAGCTCAAAGAAATGGCTGCTTTCCAAGTGCAATAAACATCCCAACCATACTGACACAGTACTAAGCGGCCCCCATAAAACATGGCTCTGGGCACTGCCAGCTGAGTCTTGGCAGCTGACCTGAGCCATACCCTGCAGCCAGGAGAAGCCGCTGGGTGCAAAAAGAGGACAGTTTTAGTTTAACCAAATACCCTTTAGGGTGACTCAGACCACAGCATCTGAGGGCTTCACCATGTCCCCAGTTCACCAATCATGCTTCTGCTGGGTAAGAATTAAAGTCCTAATCCTAAAAGCCAGTCAAGAATATCCAGCCTCCTCTGTCGTCATTGCCTCACTTTCCTGCGCAGGAGGCTCTGAACTTGTAAAGCAAGGGCACCTGGAGCAGGCAGACCCCACGCTAAGCTCACACTAGCCTCAAGTCTGAAGTGACCCTGCCACCTCGAAAGCACACAGGGGTCCATTTCTACATGCCAGTGTCTGCTGTAAAGCTCGTCTCCAGCCCCAAAAAGAAGGGAAAATACAATGAACTGACATAGAATGAAAATCTACTTGCTGTTCCCAGTGGAAATTCTTAAAACTGTTACATGCACAAAAGAAACATCCTTTCTGTGAACCAAAAAAGCCCAACCAGCGAGGGAAAAAACCATCTGGAGTAGAGAGAAGTCTTTTTCTGCTTCTCAAAGTACAGGCAGGTGGTGCTAGCGGTAAAGAATCTGCTGCAGTGTAGGAGACCCAGGTTCGATCCCTGGGTCGGGAAGATCCCCTGGAGAAGGGAATGGCTACCCACTCCAGTATTCTTGCCTGGAAAATTCCATGGACAGAGAAGCCTGGTGGGCTACAGTCCATGGGGTCACAAAGAGTCGGACATGACTGAGCGACTTTCACTTTCACAGTATTGGTGAAACTCTAAAATAGACTCCCAGATCTCCTTCCGGATAAAACCAGAAGCATTTCACTCCCTCCCTTTGCTTTGTTGTCCAGCCCCACTGGATTCTAGAACACCCCCACTCTGCTGTAGTCAGTGGCTTTATGCTTGCACCAGTCTACTCCTGGAGAGACAGGAGTTTGGGGTACCAGGTCACCAAGACAATGCAAGTGGTAATTTACTCATTTTTGGATGGATTTTTTCTCCATTAAATTCGATAGTACTAACCAGCTGAAATGAGTTACCTTCCTAGACTTAGGTCATGCTTAAATTGTTCCAAACGCAAAGAAAAGAAATAATTCCCCTTTTAACATGAACATTCCTTGGAAGCATAGCTCTCTCCTCTGCCATCAGAGGTCAGGGACATGTAGGATGCCTGGCCCCAGTCTCTCAAGCACATCTGGATACCCCAGCCTAGAAAGATCTGTGTGTGTGCATGTTTGAGTGTGTGTGCCTGAGGCCAGCCCTGAATCTGAATGAACCACATCCTCAGGCTCTGGTGGGAGGGTCACAGCTGCTCTGGTTCCAGGAGACATGTTGCCCACCTGCCTGACAGAAAGACCCTGCCCCAGAGGGACTGGGAGAGCTGGTTGACAAAGGAGGCCCAGCCCAAGGGCTCCTGTCCTCAGGGCACGTCTCTGTTAGCAGTTCCCTTGCTGGGCTTAGACGAGGTCAGTGTGGCTCAGAGAAGGAAGAAACTCAGGATGTCTGGAGGGCTGGAGTCAATGCCAGAAGGGAGTGGCCAGGGGAAACCCTGTGTGTGGAAAGCAAAGAGCTAGGACACAGAAGGTGTCATTTCATCTCTATGAAATACAGCCCCGGCTGCCCAAAAAGGTAGACGCGAAGGACTAGTCTCAAAGAACTGGAGACTCCATGCGTCATCCACATTCCTGAGTCACAGCTGGATCTGACAGGCAGCCTATCTCATCCGTAAGGAGGATCAGTCACCTTACAAATCAGCCTGGTGAGTACAAGGGCACTCATCCAGAATCGCTGCCCCGGAGGAGCACCGCAAGGGTGCTCAGTACAGTCACCTGGGAGAAAAGACTCACATATTGCTTCTTCATGCGACATTAATTCCGATAATGGGACTCTGCATGGGTGGGTGAGCTGGTGGACCAAAAAAAGGCGACAAGATGTTTGTCACTGAGCGCATCACATCCACCCTACATGAATGGTGATGCCCAACATCCACACGCAAAGAAAGCCAATGAAGAAAAGGAAGGAAGAAAGGCATTGCTCTGATGACCCAATATGACTCCGTGCACACAGGTAACCCTTCTTTTTCTACCATAGTCACGTATCCTCCATAAAGACACTGAACAAACTGTATTGGGTATAGACATAGGAAAGTGTGACTGGTAGGTCTATTCATAGGTTTCACTTAAAACGGTTTCCTAACAGCATCGAAACATACATATACACTTAAAGTATCCGAACCATGCTTGCTGCTGGAAAGTGGTAAATGAATGCATGCTTGAAGTTGAACTTGGTCTCTAAGGTCTTCAGCTGAGAGTTACTAACTAAAGGGTAGATCTGCTTGTTTCAAAAAATACTTATGTCTGTTGTTCTTGATACAAAAGTCTACACTATCTTTAATAAATAAATAATAAAGTGTATCTTAAAAGTATGAAATGTAAACTTTGTTGCCCTTTCCGACACATACATTTTAAAAATTGCTTGAATGATGACAGAGCTCTTATGGGAAAGGATGACATGACACATTCGGTTCCCAGCAAAGTGGGTAGTTCACTATCTTTTTTTTTTTTTTTCCTCTTTTTTGGCCATACCATTTGGCACGCAGGATCTTAGTTTCCCAACCAGGGCTGGAACCTGCACCCCCAGCAGTGGAAGAACAGTCTTAACCACTGGAACCACCAGGGAAGTGCCAATGCTATCTTTAGAATGCATTTCTACAATTCTAATTAAATTCTAAGGACCTACAATCAAGGAGAACACCGTCTCACCCAGGAAAGCTAGATTCCAGGACTGAGAGAACATGCAATGAACATTTCATGAAAAAACGACAAACTGGGACTATGGGAGCATTAGCATGCAAACAAAGAACGATCCACGCTTGCCACGAGCAAATCAATTCTTACCTAGTCAACCAGCCTATCTCCTGGCATTTAAGGAGAAAAACTGAAAGAACTCAAACTGGCATTACTCAGCCACAAAAAGGAACGGAACTGTGGCCGTTTGCAGAGATGTGGATGGACCTAGAGACTGTCAGATAGAGTGAAGTCAGAGAGAGAAAAACAAGTGTCATATATTAGCATATATATGCGGCATCTAGAAAAGCAGTATCGATGATCTTATGTGATAAAGACATAGAGAACAGATGGGTGGATACCAAGGGAGAAGGAGGCGGGGGGGTGGGCGGTAGATTGGGAGAGTGGGACTGACATGTATTTATACACTACCATGGATAAAATGGGTGACTAGTGAGAGCCTACTGCACACCACAAGGAGCTCCACTCAGAGCTCTGCGGCGACCTAAATGGGAAGGAAACCCAGAGAAGAGGGGACATATGAACATGCATGGATGATTGACTTTGCTGTACAGCAGAAACCGACACCGCAGTGTAAACCAACTATACTCCACTAACAATTTGAAAAACAAAAAACTCAAACCGAACTTGGCACATGGTCATACACTCCTAATTCTGGCATCACGCTGTGCGTCCTTCCGTTACTGAGAGGTTGGCTGTGTACGGCGGGCTTTGGGAAGGAGTCTCAGGTCTCCTTCCCTGGAACCGAGGGGCTTGCCCACTCCTAGCATCTCTCCCCCACCACAGTAATAGATTTCCTCCGCGGATTGTCAGTTTTCCTTTGCACACCTTGGGGACACCTTTGGGAGGAAGGTACCAAAGACACGTGCGGAAATTGCCCATGACAAGCAGGCAGGAAGAGGCTCAGAGCTGGTCACCAGCAACCACTCTTGTTCTGAAACACAGGACCTCCAAGCAGAAAGGGAATGTCCAGCAGGGCTGGAGATGGGGACCCAATAACACCGTCAACAGCCTTTCAGGTGAGCTACAGCGACCTAGTCCCGCAGAGTATAACTAGGTAGACAACCTCCCTTAACCCTCTTCCAGGGGTGAGGGAAACCAGGATCAGGCCTCCTGGCAGTAGCCAGTGATAGTTTCCATTGACAGCTACCAGTAAAAAGATCTGGAGGAGACTGGAAAAACCCTAACAACACGCCTGCCGGAATCTACCATGGATTAGATCAGCATCTGATCTGAAGACCATCTCCCCAAGTGATCAGACCCAGGGCAGCATTTCCAATGAGGTCCCAGTGGGGAAATGAGATTCTGAAGCAATGACATCATCAGTGGGATCATTTCTAAACACACCAAGGACTAGACATCCTGGAGGGCCTGCTTGGAGGTTGGTGGAGGTAAGAAGCAGGAGGGTCCCATGAGTTCTCCAAAAATACAGACATTGCATTTATGAACCTATTTTACAGTAACGACTCAAGCCTCAGGCCCAGGGACGGGCCGGACACCCCACCAAACATAGTTGGGGGGTGATGGGACTTCAAAGACCCTAGAAGCCATGATGAGCCCCGCAGTGAGGACAAAGGAAAACACAGTGCTGTTTCCTAACATGGGAAATGATTTAGGGGAAAGGATTGTCAAGAAGTTTGGAGGAGCCTGTCTTCTCTGCCCTGTTGCCCTGTGGCCGAACACCAAACGCCGGTCCTTGAAAAACCATGCTGTTTCCAGACAGGCAGCATCTGCTGCCTCGGGCTGGAGTTCTGCCAAGCACGTCTGGGTGGGCTCCCTACGGCTCATCGAACAACTGCAGGTCCAAGCGGACCACGATCTCTCCCGTGGGAACTTCGTGCAGCAGGAGACACTTCGTAACGGGACCCTTGGAGCCCTGGTCCTTCTTGATGTCGGCCACGCGGATCTCCGTCCGACCCAAAAAATCTGAAAGGACAGACACACATACCCTCCTCAGAGAGGATTCCTTCTCATCAGGGCAGGTACCTGGCATACTGGGAGTGTCCCAGCGAAGTGTTACGCTCTCTTCTTCAAAAGGGAGTTAGTTTCTTGGAATCCAGGGACTACAGTGACAGCATCATTTTTAAATGGAGTGAAAACAAAAAGGTACTGGGCTGGGGATGAAGAAGAGTCTAGAAGAAACTCAAAATACAGATTTTTTCCTTGCACCCAGGGGGCCCCTAAAGGGCCAGGAGCTTCCTGGGAGGCAACGCAAAACCAGATATCATAACTGCTGTGCAATTTGCAATATATATGAAATTTAAAGAAATCTCCCAGGAGAAAGTCAGTTGTTTCTTTTTTTCTCTCTTCACTTATTTATCTGGTGGGGAGGAGATGATAGCACAGGAGCTGCGGGCTCCCAGCCGAGCTCCTAGGACAATCTCAACACCACTGTTTCTCTTATCTTTGGCTATACCATGCAGCATGTGGGACCTTTGTTCCCCAACCAAGGATCAAATCCACACCCCCTGCATTTGAAGCCCAGAATCTTAACCACTGGACCTCCAGGGAAGTCCTTCAATACCACTTTTCGTCAAATATCAAGTGTCAGGGACTTCCCGGGTGGTCCCATAGTTAGCGTGCAGAGCTTCCACTGTAGAAGGCACAGGTTGATCTTTTGTTTGGGAACTAAGATCCTGCATGCCGCATGGCAGGATCAAAAAAAATTATATATATATAGAGAGAGAGAGAGAGAGAAAGAGAGAGAGAGAGAGAGAGAGTCAGTAATGGACATGAGAATGTTTGAAATTTTTTTAATGCTATGCATTAAAATGATGGTACCAAATGGGCTTCCAGACAATTCCTTGCCTTTTTCATTCAGCAGTTGGCAATATACTATGATACAGGCACTCTTGTACACGAAATAGCTTCTCTTTCAAGGTTTAAAACCTGGGAACTTTTTCTGGTGGACGATACCAGTGCATGTCGCCCCTTGTACATTTCAGGAATAACCTCTGAAACAAGAGCTACACTAGGGTTTGCAACAGAAACTCCAGTGGCGCTGCCACTGTGTCATGATATTTCACTATTTAATAAAAGAATCCAGCCTCAGGTCTTTATTTATCAGAATAAAAATTGCCAGTGAAGCACCATGGTTAAGAGTCCAGACTTGAGTCACACTGTTCTTAGTTCAGTTCAGTCACTCAGTCATGTCTGACTCTTTGCGACACCGTGGACCACGGCACGCCAGGCCTCCCTGTCCATCACCAACTCCCGGAGTTTAGTCAAATTCACGTCCATAGAGTCGGTGATGCCATCCAACCATCTCATCCTCTGTCGTCCCCTTCTCCTCCCACCTTCAATCTTTCTCAGCATCAAGGTCTTTCCCAATGAGTCAGTTCTTCGCATCAGGTGGCCAAAGTATTGGAGTTTCAGCTTCAGCATCAGTCCTTCCAATGAACACCCAGGACTGATCTCCTTTACAATGGACTGGTTGGATCTCCTTGCAGTCCAAGGGACTCTCAAGAGTCTTCTCCAACACCACAGTTCAAAAGCATCAATTCTTTGACACTCAGCGTTCTTTATAGTCCAACTCTCACATCCATACATGACTACTGGAAAAACCATAGCTTTGACTAGACAGATATTTGTGGGCAAAGTAATGTCTCTGCTTTTTAATATGCTATTTAGGGTAGTCATAAGTTTTCTTCCAAGGAGCAAGTATCTTTTAATTTCATTCCTGCAGTCACCATCTGCAGCGATTTTGGAGCCCAGGAAAATAAAGTCTGCCACTGTTTCCATTGTTTCCCCATCTATTTGCCATGAAGTGATGGGACCAGATGCCATAATCTTAGTTTTCTGAATGTTGAGTTTTTAAGCCAACTTTTCACTCTCCTCTTTCACTTTCATCAAGAGGCTCTTTAGTTCTTCTTTGCTTTCTGCCCTAAGGGTCATGTCATCTGCATATCTGAGGTTATTGATATTTTTCCTGGTAATCTTGATGCCAGCTTGTGCTTCATCCAGACTGGAATTTTTCATGATGTACTCTGCATATAAGTTAAATAAGCAGGGTGACAATATACAGCCTTGACGTACTCCTTTCCCTATTTGGAACCAGTCTGTTGTTCCATGTCCAGTTCTAACTGTTGCTTCCTGACCTGCATATAGGTTTCTCAAGAGGCAGGTCAGGTGGTCTGGTATTCCCATCTCTTGAAGAATTTTCCACAGTTTGTTGTGATCCACATAGTCAAAGGCTTTGGCATAAATCAATAAAGCAGAAATAGATGTTTTTCTGGAACTCTCTTGCTTTTTTGACTATCCAATGGATGTTGGCAATTTGATCCAACTGCCTTTTGTTCCTCTGCCTTTTCTAAATCCAATTTGAACATCTGGAAATTCATGGTTCACATACTGTTGAAGCCCGGCTTGGAGAATTTTGAACATTAGTTTGCTAGCGTATGAGATGAGTGCAATTGTGCGGTAGTTTGAGCATTCTTTGGCATTGCCTTTCTTTGGGATTGGAATGAAAACTGACCTTTTCCAGTCCTGTGGCCACTACTGAGTTTTCCAAATTTGCTGGCATGTTGAGTGCAGTACTTTCACAGCCTCATCTTTGAAGATTTGAAATAGCTCAACTGGAATTCCATCACCTCCACTAGCTTTGTTCATAGTGATGTTTCCCAAGGCCCACTTGACTTCGCATTCCAGGATGTCTGGCTCTAGGTGAGTGATCATACCATCGTAATTATCTGGGTCATGAAGATCTTTTTTGTATAGCTCTTCTCTGTATTCTTGCCACCTCTTCTTAATATCTTCTGCTTCTATTAGGTCCATACCATTTCTTTCCTTTATTGAGCCCATCTTTGCATGAAATCTTTCCTTGGTAGAGTGTTCTGGTCATGCTCTAACATTTAGCCAGCTATGTGACCATCTCTGGCCCATAATTAATAGTAACTAACTCACAATGAACTAATTCATATGAAAGTCCTATAAAAGACAAAAGCCACGTGGAGCAATTTAAGCCTCGCACAGATCATGTCTGCATTGGACCCTCACTCCTAGCCCTCAGTTATCCTCCCTTGAATATAATCAAGTTGAGGCCATAATCTTTAACCTTACTCTCTTATTTTTATTGGACTGAGGAAGATAGAGACAAGTGTCTTGGAATTGTTGGCCAGACCCATTTTTTTTTTCCAGCTTCAAGCAGTAATAGGAAGTTGACTGAAGGAATGATGCACCCAACATAATTTCATTCCTTTGATTAAGCTGAAATGTCACCCGAAGGGCATTGATGAATTCTGCCACATTGTTCGTGCGCTAATGCTCTTCTTGCTCAACTGGATAGTTTTATCGTTTTCACCAAAGCTTTTAGCCAAGGACTAAAGAATTAGGCTGAAGCTTTGGGGGTACAGCCCTCTCTGCAGTTATCTGCTTTAGGGAAGCATGGGACCATGATCTTTGTCCTAGGGAAGCTGGACCACTCTAGACCAAGCACGCTTTGTCCACCTTCTCTGAAATGCTCTGGCATCAGTGAAGGCCTTTTCCCAGGGGAGGCCAACCTCATCTCTCCAGCAGGAAGCCCAGGAAATTCTGCACAGCAAGTTCCCAGGTAGAAAATGCCAATCCATGAAAGCCAAGGGGCAGGGACAGGGGCAGGGTGCCCAGGGCCACTGTCTACTCACCATCTGGCGAGAACTGGTCCCTCTCAAACACAGTGATGCACAGCACCTCCTGCTCCAGGTCTCTGATGAAGAACTGGCAGTTGGAATTCCACTTGGGATTCAGAGTGTCCTGGATCGTCTTGGTGATGTGACACTGGGAGCCCATGGTCACCTCGCAGTACGGGTTACTCTTTCCTGGAGGGGACAGAGCCTGGCTGTTCTGGGTGCCTGTGGCAGGGCCACAGCCCCGTGGCACCTCTTCCCTCTACACCCCTCATTCCAACCCCCCTCCAATGCCATGCTTAAGATGCAGCATAAGATAGAGAATCCAGAGGAAAACTTACATAATCCAGCATCTTAAACTATATTAACACTTAAATATTTATCACACTTCATCACATAAGTGGGCTTCAAAACTAAATCTTCCCTGTCTCCTCACTTTAGCTTAGATTGTGTCAAATCTGCAATCATCCCTCAGTATCTACAGGGATTGGGTCCTCAACCCCACAGATACACAAATCCTCAGAGGCTCAAGTCCCTTATATAAAATGGTCTAGCATAAACCTGCCCATATCCTCCATCCACTTGAAATCATCTCCAGGTTATATATAATACCTAAATCAGTGTAGGGCTGTGCTAAGTCACTCAGTCGTGTCCGACTCTGTGCGACGCCATGGACTGTAGCCCACCAGGTTCCTCTGCCCATGGGATTCTCCAGGGAAGAAGACTGGAGTGGACTGCCATGCTTAGTCTCCAGGAGATCTTCCTGAGTCAGGGAGCGAACCCATGTCTCTTCTGTCTCCTGCACTGGCAGGCGGGTTCTTTACCACTAGCACCACCTGGGAAGCCCATGGACAGCAGAGCCTGGAGGCTACAGTCCGTGGGATTGCAGAGTTAGACACGACTGAGCGGCTGAGCACACACACAGATAACTGCTTTACAATGTTATGTCAGCTTCTACTGTACAGCAAAGTGAATCAGTTACTTGTATAGGCAATGGCACCCCACTCCAGTACTCTTGCCTGGAAAATCCACGGACGGAGGAGCCTGGAAGGCTGCAGTCCATGGGGTCGCTAGGAGTCAGACACAACTGAGCAACTTCTTTCACTTTTCACTTTCATGCACTGGAGAAGGAAATGGCAACCCACTCCAGTGTTCTTGCCTGGAGAATCCCAGGGACGGGGGAGCCTGGTGGGCTGCCGTCTATGGGGTCACACAGAGTCGGACATGACTGAAGCGACTTAGCATAGCATAGCATCCCCTCTTTGGATTTCCTTCCCACTTAGCTTACCACAGAGTGTTGAGTCCTCCTGGCTTTAAAACAAATTGGCCCCTAATCCTAAATTTCCTTCCACACTGGGTTATTCCCATCCACTGTTTTGCCTTCCAGAGAGATCTGAGTGGCTGCCCTCTGACAACACAGTCAACCCCTCTGCAGATTCAACCGACTGCAGAGAGAAAACATTCAAAAAATGGAAATACAGTGAAATTCCTATGTAAATAGTTGCTGGTGTGTGGCAAATTGAAGTTTTGCTGTTTTGAAATTTCAAAAATGTTTCCAAATATTTTCGTTCTGCAGTTAGTTGAATCTGCAGGTGTGGAATCTACAGATACAAGGGGGGCTGACAGTGTTGTGAAAAGGCAGCCACTCAGCTCTCTCTGAAAAGCAAAACGGTGGATGGGAATAACCAAGTCTGGAAGGAAATTTAGGATTAGGGACCAATTTGTTTTAGAGCCAGGTGGACTCAACCCTCTGTGGTAACCTAAATGGGAAGGAAAGCCAAAGAAGAGGGGATAAATGTATTCATGTAACTGATTCACTTTGCTGTGCAGTAGAAACTAACATAACATTGTAAAGCAATTATCTGTGTGTGTGCTCAGTCATGTCCAACTCTTTGCAACCCCATGGACCATAGCCTCCAGGCTCCTCTGCCCATGGGATTTCCCAGGCAAGAATATTGGGTTACCATTTCCTTCTCCAGGGGATCTTCCTGACCCAGGGATAGAGCCCACATTTCCTGTCTCCTGAATTAGCTGGTGGATTCTTTACCACTGAGCCAACTGGAAAGCCCCTAAAGCAACTATCCTCCAGTAAAAATTAATTTTAGAAAATAAAGTAAAGCCAAGTGGAGGAGATACAGCAAAGGCTTCCCCCACTCACACAGGCTAGACGGGGCTTCTAGGGCCCTTACCATGGGAGCGACAGGGTTTCAGCTCAATGCCTTCAACCACGTTCACCATCAACCTTCCAATGCCTGTGGCTCTTTGGGAGCGGACTGTGATGGGATGAAAAACAACACAAAACGCTCCTGTTTAGCGTTCGCGGTATTTCCAGTTTGCCTCGTGATTTATTTTATGCCCCTCTTCAAGAACAAGTCTCCCCTTCCTCCCTTAAACTCTTGCTTCCTCGATCCTGGAATCCGCCCTCCACGCCTCACCCCATACCCTACCCTCCCTCTTCTGCCTGCCTCCACCCTCAGGCTCTCCTCAACCCCCAGGTCCACCTTCCAGCTCTAGGTGTTCTGGGCCTGGCCAGATGGCTCTCTGCCCCCCAACTCTGCGGGATTCCCAGGGCCCTGCTGCCCAGCTATGTGTTACCCAGGTACGCCTTCTCCCGCTTCTTCTTCTCTGTCTCTATGTAGAGTTCAGAAGCTGCTTTGATTTTCTGCACCCAGGCAGTCCTTGGAAAGAAAGAGACAGAACTCAGGCGTCAGGTCGGTACCAATTCAGTTTCCAGGACTCTGCTTTGTTCTTTTGATTTTTACAACAAAGGCTCAGCATAGAGAGTCTGGTTTTATGTCACATGGACCTAAGGATGATTTCTACCATTCATAACAAAGGCACAAATGACATTTTTATTGATTTGCTCCAAACTTGGGTTTGTGTCCCCATGGAAGCAAATCTACAGTGATAAACGCTGTTGCTGTCGTGCTCACAACAGCTCCTCTTCTTTCCTTACTGAAAAACATCACAAATTTGCCTAATCCGAGAAGGCTAGAAGGATCTCTCTCACTAAACCATCCAAAGAAAGAAACAATTTCCCAGATAAGCAGCCACTTTCTGTGAAGGAGCAAACGTACACGGGGAAAGCATCCTGGCGTGATTTTGTTCTTCTCCATTTCTCTGAGAACCATATGCACGATAACTTTAGCCCATTTCTTGCTTGGCACAAACGCTCTTGGGATGTTGTTGGTCTTGTGTCAAGTTCAGCCTTCATAAAAATACTCTGTTTCATTAGGCTCCAGGAAATAGCCCTGATTAAGGCAAACATGCCCTCAGCTTCTAGGATCCAGGATGTCTGTACAAGGGAGCCAGACATCAAGGGGGTCAGGATTGGGAGGTCTTCTATCCCCCAAATCATTTTCCTATTAGTTTATGCCACGTGGGAAACTTTGGGAAATGGGAGAGCCTCCATTATCTCAAAGAATACTGAAAATTGCTGTTCAAAAAAATTCTCAAGCCAGATTCATTTCAATGTATTTCCTTTTGAAAAGTTAACTTTTGAAAGACGCTGGAAAAATGAACTAAGACCACTTCACTGCATGCCCCACCCCCACCTCCAGCCAGATGGGACGGCGCTGCAAGTGAGGGGATGTTGGCACCCACTGATTAATTAACTGTCCCACATCCATCCTACACCTAGTGGAACCCAGGTGCCCAGGGCCAGGGAGGAGTGGGGTCTTACCTTTCGTTTATGCTCTCTGCTCGGAGGGTGTAGACTCGGTCAATGTGGGAAATGTGGAAGATGGGTTCATCCCCAGAAGGGTCAGTGGGCAACTTCACTAGAACCTCATTTAGGAAAATAGGCTGCAAAATAATGCACGGGCATTACAAGACCAGACTGGGGGTCTGTGAGGACGTGTGTGTGCTTAGGTGCACGTGATCCAGTAAACGAAACTGAAGGTGAGGGGTGTGTCCGTTTGTGTCTGGGGGGTGGCGGTGGTTTCAGTAAACCATACTGAAATAATGATTTTATTTGGAATGATAAGCGACTCATTGGAAAAGACCCTGATGCTGGGAAAGATTGAGGGCAGAAGGAGAAGGGGATGACAGAGGATGAGATGGTTGGATGGCATCACTGACTCAATGGACATGAGTTTGGGTAAACTCTGGGAGTTGGTGATGGACAGGGAAGCCTGGCATGCTGCAGTCCATGGGGTTGCAAAGAGTCAGACATGACTGAGCGACTGAACTGAACTGAATAAGTGTTGATATCAATTTTCAGATAAATGGAAATTGTAAATATGGATTCCCCCCCCACCTCCATTCTGCAGGTACTTTTTTTCCCTCATCTGGCTAAGGTATTATTTCCCAGGTTTCTACTTGTGAATTTTTATTTTTACTTCCCCACTTTTCATACTGAAGTCTTTAGAAGGAAGTCGATATGGGCAGCAGCCTACACTTAAGGAGTACTCTGCTACAAACATCGACATACAAGGTTTTATGCAAAGATAAGTTTTCAAATGAGTTGCAGAAGTACTAGAGTGATCAGTAACCTGGATGGTATTGCAGGTATTTCTAAAGTCCTCCAGAATAAGAACCGATGAGTTTGTTTTTTCCATGGTGTATCCTAGTCAGCAAACAATCTCCATCAACTTTAGATGTATTATGCATTTAGAAAGTGTTAGTCGCTCAGTCGTATCTGACTCTTTGCGACCCCATGGACTGCAGCACGCCAGGCTTCCCTGTCCATCACCAACTCCTGGAGCCTACTCAAACTCATGTCCATTGAGTTGGTGATGCCATCCAACATCTCATCCTCTGTCATCCCCATAGCCTGCCAGGCTCCTCTGTCCATCGAATTCTCCAGGCAAGAATACTGGAGTGGGTAGCCATTCCCTTCTCCAGGGGATCTTCCTGAACCAGGAATCAAATCCAGGTCTCCTGCATTTGCAGATGGATTCTTTACCATCTGAGCCACCAGGGAAGCCCCCATCAACTCTACCTCCAAGCAACTCCCGCCAAGTTGTTCATACAAAGCTGCTAGTGACAATCTACATAAGTACATTGTTCTTTTTCCCAAAAGAAGGCTAACTGCTGCTTCAGAGAAAATTCTTCTGTGAAAACACCCCCACAGAGATAAATTTAGAAAAACAATACCCTATGACACGAAAACACACAAACACAGCCATACACACAGAAGCAGACCAAATAAACAGCTCACGAAAACTGTCCACACATGGACTATTTACATCGGCTTTTGTTGGAAAAGATGAGGGGCACAGATGTTCCAAGCCATCTTGAGAAGTTTGGAGGGGGATCTGGGAATGTTTGGGAAGTGGACGCTGAAGTTCTAGTCTAGAGCTTTCCCACGCCTGCCTCATCAGTACAGTGGACTGTGAACCCCATCAAGACAGGACGTGCCTTAGTCACATCCAAGGGGACCCACAGCAGCCGCTTGGCAGCTAATAGATGTTTGTCAATTGAACTGAGTATTGTTCTTTTTCTGATGGGTTCCCATGGTGGCTCAGTGGTAAAGAATCCACCTGCCAAGCAGGAGACATGGGGTCCATTCCTGGGCCTGGAGAAGGAAATGGCAACCCACTCCAGTATTCTTTTCTGGGACATCCCATGGACAGAGGAGCCTGGCAGGCTATAGTTCATTAGATCTCAAAGAGTCAGACACAGCTGACCAACTCATCACACACGCACCTTTGCTGATGACTGCCGGACCCGTGCTTGTGGTCTCGCTAAATCCTGCCTCACCTCCTCTGTGCCACAGACCCCAAAGCCCGCTCGAACGCTGACTCCCTTTAGACATGGTCTCCTCCCCCCAGCATCAAACCTGATGTTGCCGTCTAGAGTTGGACTTACTGTTTTGTACATTTTATACTGCAAGTTTGATTTGGGGCTGAAGACTTTGTCGGTGCCCGAGGAGCCCAGGGGCTTGATGATTTGGGTCAGCAGCAGGAAGTCGTTGAAGAGGAAGCCGTACAGCTCCTTGTTGCTCTTGGCCTTGTAGAGCTTCCCACTGTGTAGGAACTTGCGCGGCCCCAGGCAGTTGGTCACGGAATTGAACACAAGTTGCTGAGGAAGGGAAACAAAACCCAAAGAAGACGCGATGGAGTGAGGTCGTTTTTTTGTTGTGGTTGTTTTTTGTTCGTTTGTTTTTTCGCATCTGAAAGCCATGGGCTCCATTAGAATCTGAGACCCGTATCTTAGGCTCAGATCGAGGACGGCTTTGAAGACTTCAGGCAGGGGCTTTGGGAGCCAAGAAGTTAAAGGCGTGGTTTGGGAGACTGCATGTGCCAGGATGAACCCTGGCTGTGATTCCTAGTGCCCTTCCTTGAGGTCTAGTGTCTCAGGGTGACTTTTCTCCCTTTTATTTATCGGGGAAACAGGGCAGCCGGAAGAAAGCTCTCCGTCCTCGATGAGCGCACGCTGTGTGCAGGCTGGTTCGCCAGGGGCGGCATGAGCCGGCGCCAACCACAGCCCACACAGGCTCAAAGGGTCATGCCTGCTGCTGGAAACAGCACGCCTCTCTCTGCACAGTTCCACAGGACAAACGCCACTGTCCAGGGCACGGCGTGAGTCCAGGCTCCTACCGCATGGGTGGGCTGCCAACCGCGGTGGTGCTGGCGGAGGCCTCAGAGCCAAGCAGGACAGGAGCTGTGCTGGTGCACGTTGGAGCTCACCCAGCTCACTGCTCCTGAAGACAGGGAGGGGACAGCTCTCTTCCTGCCACCTCCCAAACCTTGGAGACAGCTCTAAGCACTGAAATGCAGCTCTACTGCTCACCCCTGGGTGCTGTCATCCTTGCTCTGTCACCCCCCGGGCACTATCATCTTATGCTCTGCCATCCCTCTGGGCTCTGCCATCTCATGTTCCTACACACACACACACACACACCCCTGGTTCTATCATTTCATGCTCTATCATCCCCCCTGGGTTCTATCATTTCCCGTGAGCAGGTTCTCAAGGGGCAGAGGGAAACTGTAGAAGATATGACCTCACTAAGGACCCCCTTCTGGCTAGCGGAGGAGAGACTGAGGGAGGGGAAGGCCACAGCGGTGCCTCAGAATCAATATGATCGAGGCAGCAGTCAGACCTTCAGGGTTTCCACCTGCTCATACTTGGGCCCCAAGAGTACACTCCATCCAGCAACCTTCAAGGCTGAGGCTCTCCGCAGCTATAAACCCTACACATGTTCTGAGGAGTATTAATGAAGAGTTTACAACACACGTCCCCCCATGTTGCTGGCTACCTGTCTGCCTCTAGTGTGGAAGAAAGAATCAACAGTGCCTCTGTGACCAGAGACCTATAGGCCTCACAGGAGAGAGGCCACTCCAGTCCCCTCTCAGGTACAAGGAGGAATGAGTGCCCACAGCCTCCCACCGAGGTTCTGAGGGAGCCCGAACAACTGAAGATGACACCCCAAAGGGAGCTTTCTAAGAGTGGGCCTCTGAACAAGAGCCTGGAGGTCAATCCAGTCCTTTTTATTTGCCAAGAGGGAGTTCAAGCCACTTGGGGCAATGAATCCAGTGAGTCACTTGGATGAGGTAGAGGCGGTGTGGTTTATTCTTACTCAAAGGTCAGAGCCTCCAGTTATTCAGGCTGACACCGAACATATGTGAATTGGAAACCGTCTTTAGAGTTCTTGATCTTAAGACAAGAATGCCAAAGACAGCATTTATGTGAAACTTAATCACTGGTGTATGCTTAGATCTGGGCCAGGAAATGGAAGCCAACATGCCTCGTTCCCATGACCACGAACCCTGACCATACAGACAAAACAGACCTTACAGAAAGCTGGTGTACAATACTCAGGAAGGACTGGTCACTTAAGAAGGACAACAGTCTATTTCAAAGAGGGTATATACACCACAGAAAGCAAATGACAAGAGTTTATTTTATTCTTAAGGTTTTGTGGCGGTGTTGGCTGTGCCTCAAGGCAGGTGAGGTCTTGGTCCCCCTAAATTGGTGCCCCCTGCAGTGGAATTATGGTGTCCTAACCACTGGCCTTCCAGGGAAGTTCCTATTCTTAACGTTTTATAATGAAGACTCAGGCCTCACTGAGTCCTGTGACTGCAGCCATGAGATTCAGGGAAGGGCCCCTTTCAAAGTACACAATGTGGGGAATTCCCTAGCAGTCCAGTGGTTGGGACTTTGTGCTTTCACTACTGGTACAGAGTTGATTCCCTGGTTGGGGAACTAAGATCCTACATTCTGCATGGTGCAGCCAAAAAAAAAAAAGAGAGAGAGAGAGAAAAAGATAAGAGAACATCTTTTAAAAGAGAAAAAGTGCACAGTGGCCCTTCAGCTCAGTAGACCCAGGAGCAGTTCAAGTCCACTGTCTTCAAGATCACCTTAGTGCTCCTCGGAACGATGCACAGTCCTTCCCTGCCCTGCCTGCAACTTGCCTTAAAGCCTATCGCCGGTGACCTTCCATTCCTCACCCACGCCCCGCACAGGCTGAGGCCTCCACTGAAATGCCCTCCCCTGGATTCTTTCCTGGGGAGATATCTTCACCCTTGAACACGCAGCCAAGTCTCACCTTCTCAACCTGTCCCTGAATCCTCCACGACTGTTCCTTCCTCCTCGTCCAGTGTCCAGCAGCACTTGGCACCCGGATCTGCCTCATCATTTCTCACACTGTGCTGTAAATGTTGGACCTCTAAGTGATCCAGGACTGCAGGTTTCTTGAGATGGGGTAGGTCACATCTCACTGATTTTCATGTCCTCATGGTTGGTACTGAGCGGTGTTTAGTACCAAGCAAGGCACATGGGCCCGGTGCTCAGTAAGTGCTGAATAAATGAATGAATAACGGAGCCAACCAACCAGTGACTACGCCTGGATCGCATATCAACACAGTTCCAAAATGGGAACCCACATCCATCACCTTGGTTTCCACATGGCTGCTTCCATAACTTTGCCTATCCCACACCTACGTTGAAGGGGACAGGAGGTAGGGCAGGGAGGTAACAGTGCAGTAACTTCCTCAGGTAGGGAATGTCTTTGATGCTCGTAAGAAGAAAAGAGTCATGGGGAGTGTGGGTAAGGGAGATGGTCTGCCTGGGCATTTTGGTAAATCCTAGTGAATTGTGTAAGTACATGAATGTGTGTGTGTGTGTGGATGGGTGGGTGGGTGGGTGTGTACAAAGAGAGAGAACAGCAGAGTGGATGCGACTAAGGGAAAGATTAGGGTCAAGAAGAGAATCAGATACTATAAGAGGGTATTTCTGGCAGTATCGTGGACTAAAGACTGACTCAACCAATGAAAAATGTTAAAATGGAATTAAAAAATATAGAATTGTACTTTTTAAACACAAGCAAGCTGGTAAAAATAAATATAAAAGCGAAAACAATTTGCAGAAGCAGAAAATGGCATGGAAATGTGAACCCAGAAAGATAAATGAGCACCAAAGCTGGCTTTAGCTTTGAGGGTCTTTCTTAAATCTGGTGACCCTGAGCCTCCATTTTAAAGGCTACTGGGGGGAGAAGGAGAAAACAGATATATCTAGTGTCTGCATGAGGTGAGGGACATAACAAGAGATCCCAGAAAGCTGTATCACAGAGGAAAAATGACAAGTAAACTCAGTAGAGATGGGAATAGCAAGAAAATTTGCTTGTTTGTGAATTTGCCTTAACCAACCAACCACAAGGTTGGTTGTGATTACTGAGAATTTGTAACCACAATACAGCTCTCACACAAGTTTAAAAATGGCCATTTGTGAAAGGAACAAGACAAGAAAAACCAGTAGGTTAGAGAAATAACTAGAACTGCTGAAAAGGCAAAAGAAAACAACTGAGAACAAAAAATAAAGAAAAGAACGGAAATTGAAAATTCAGTAGATGGCTTAAACAACAGATCAGATGCAGCTGGAGAGAGATTAGCAAACTGGAGGTTGCAGAAGAGGACGATTCACGATTTCTCTCGTCCTCCTCCCAGCTGGCTGCCGAGACGCAGAGGGGCGGCCCAGGTCCCACCCAAGGTTTACCTCCGACAGGCCTTCACACAGCACGTGGGCCTGGATCCACTCCAGTCGGTCCGAGTTCTCCTTCTCCCGCACCCCTTCGTTCACCTGGGAGCACAGCTCCTCCGCCTTCTCCAGGGCGTGCTTCAGGTGGCTGTGGTCTGGGTGGTTTTCAGGAGTGTTTTCCAGGATCTACATCGGAGAACAGAAGACAGTAGCCTTAGGCAGCGAGCAGGCCTGGGGTTCACTGTTCTGGAAGGCTCGCCCCAGCAGAGAGAGGGCTCTGTACAGACCTTTCCTAGACACTGCCAACGTTTACAGCTACAGCTCTGAGCACCCACCTTGGCAATGACATGGAGAGAGAAGGCCACTCTTTGTTGGCATGGGACCCCTATGGGAGCAGGGGCTGCCAGATTATCTATACTTGGGGTATGAGGAGGGCAGCAGCTGCAGCAAGGGCAGTATCACACCCCACATGGATTCCTCCAAGGAGAATCATTCTTCCCTGAGTCCGTGCACAGCTGCAGGCATCTGTGTACCTATGGAACTTCATGCTAGTGGGTGCATCGGAGCAAAGGTGCATTTTTCTGAATGGATCATTCCAGACCAGCAATTAAGAGTTCAGTTCTAGAGCAAGAGCTTCTGGATTAAAATCCCTGCTCTGCCACTGACCAGTCATGATATGGGTCAGTCACGTAAATGTTCTGAGCCTCATTTTCTTCATATGAAAAATAAGGATACTACTAGCACCTCCTTTGGGCTTCCCTGTAGCTCAGCTGGTAAAGAATCTGTCTGCAATGCAGGAGATGCTGGTTCAATTCCTGAGTCAGGAAGATCCACTGGAGAAGGGATAATCTACCCACTCCAGTATTGGCTTCCCTGGTGGCTCAGACAGTCAAGAATCTGCCTACAGTGTGGGAGACCTGAGTTCGATCCTTGGGTTGGGAAGATCCCCTAGAGGAGGGCATGGCAACCCACTCCAGTATTCTTGTCTGGAGAATCCCATGGACAGAAGAACCTGGCAGGCTACAGTCCATGGGGTCACAAAGAGTCAGACACAACTAAGCAACTAAACACAGCACACAGAACCTCCTTTATAAGGTTGTTGGGAGGACTACGTGGCTTGATACAAGAAAGCACTTTGCAGAGTACTTGGCCCTTTGATGGTGCTCCCATCAGATTCTCAAAGGAGTCTGAGGACACTGAAAACAGTCCTCGTGGGGAAAGACACGAAGACTGAGGAAGCATCCTAAGCCACTTTGCAATGTACTAGGGGCATGTTGAGTGTGCACTTGCTCATGCCTTATCCATATACAGGCTTCCCTGATAGTTCAGATGGTAAAGAATCTGCCTGCAAGGCAGGAGACATAAGAGATGCAGGTTTGATCCCTGGGTTGGGAAGATCACCTGAGGAGGAAATGGCAACCCACTCCAGTATTCTTGCCTGGAGAATCCCCATGGACAGAGGAGCCTGGTGGGCTACAGTCCATGGGGTCACAGAGTCGGACATGACTCAGTGGTTAACACTGTCCACATATAAATAATTCAAGTGGGTTTTACCCTGAATAATATCTCATCCCCAAGGTATACTTTGGTTTAAGGTCCTAAGTAGGCACTCGATTTGGGAAAAACACCCAATCTAGGTATTGTGAGTTCCCCAACTTCCCTTGTGGCTCAGCTGGTAGAGTCCACCTATCATGCGGGAGACCTGGATTCCAACCCTGGGTTGGGAAGATCCCCCAGAGAAGGGAATGGCTACCCACTCCAGTATTCTGGCCTAGAGAATTCCATGGACTGTATAGACCATGGAGTTGCAAAGAGTCAGACACGACTGAGCAACTTTCACAATCATTTCCAAACCACAGCTCCAGCTCTGGGTGGATCCTGGCTATACATTCAAATCCCTTTGAAAAGTCCTGACCTTAACTCTGACCATATCAAAATCCCCAGGGGTAGGACTCAGGCATTGGAATTTTCTAGAGCTTCCCAGGTAATTCTAACGTACAACCGAGTCTGAGGACCACTGCTCTAGACGGGAATCCCACATAGCAGATCGTGTGAGTTCATTTTTTTTCAAAAATGAAAATAGATATATTGCTTTTTCTCATTGTAAAAGTACTATTGTATAATGTATGAAAGTTAGAAAATTTAGAAAGTTATAAAGAACCTAAAAAAACACCTTTAATTGTGCCATCAGATAATAATCTCGGTCTTTCCTGTCCACTGACTTCCCAGGTGGCGCTAATGCTAATGAATCCTCCTGCCAATGCAGGAGACACACAAACACATGTTCAGTCCCTGGGTTGGGAAGATCCCCTGAAGAAGGGAATGGTAACCTGCTCCAGTATTCTTGCCTGGAGAATCCCACGGACAGAGGAGCCTAGCCGGCTCTAGTCCATGAGGACACAGAGATTTGGACGTGACTGAGAATAGCATATTGAAAAGCAGAGACATTACTTTGCCAACAAAGGTCCGTCTAGTCAAGGCTGTGGTTTTTCCTGTGGTCATGTATGGATGTGAGAGTTGGACTGTGAAGAAGGCTGAGCGCCAAAGAATTGATGCTTTTGAACTGTGGTGTTGGAGAAGACTCTTGAGAGTCCCTTGGACTGCAAGAAGATCCAACCAGTCCATTTCTTTGGAAGGAATGATGCTAAAGCTGAAACTCCAGTACTTTGGCCACCTCATGAGAAGAGTTGACTCGTTGGAAAAGACCCTGATTCTGGGAGGGATCAGGGGCAGGAGGAGAAGGGGACGACAGAGGAAGAGATGGCTGGATGGCATCACTGACTCGATGGACGTGAGTCTGAGTGAACTCCGGGAGTTGGTGATGGACAGGGAGGCCTGGCATGCTGTGATTCATGGGGTCTCGAAGAGTCGGACACGACTAAGCGACTGAACTGAACTGAACTGAGCGACTAAGCACACATACACATTCTGTTTGTTAATACATTCTGCCTAGATACAAATACATATAATTTTTTAAGAATAAAAATTGGATCACACTGCCATACTACACTACCATTTTGTACTTTCTTTTTCCCCACTTCATGGCAGTTATAGCATGTTATTAATATACATGAATTATAGATCATCATATGATGATCACTTCACATGAATCTAAATCATAATTTAAAAAAATTTTTTATTGAAGTATATTTATCATTTTCTATAGGATTCTATAATATGTCATTGTAAGGATGAGCCACAATGCATAAAACTTCATATTTTTCAGTATTTCTCTGATTAATTCTTTAGAATAAATTCCTAGAGATGGAAACGCTGAGCCAAAGAGAACATGGAGTTTGATGTATACATCACCCTCCAAAGGCTGAACCAGTCTACCCTCCATGAGCAAACCTGCCAACACTGTGGACTCACAGTCCTTCCAATAAATGCGCACCTGTCAAGCCAAAAGCAATGTATTTTCTTGTTTAGTTATGCATTTCTTTCATTATCAGAGAATTTGAATTTTGTGTACATTTAGTGCATAAGTACATTAAATGAGAAAGCTAACATTTATGTACTGCTTAGTATGAGGCAGATAGACATAGATTCATTCACTCACTTAACTTTCTCAGAACGCCACGCAGTAGGTACTATCAACGCCTCTATTTTACAGATAAAGGAATTGAGGCCCAGGGAGGCAAGCTAAGTCTCCCTAGGACACGCAGCAGTGGTACGGGAGATTCGGATCCAAGCAGCCTGGTTCCTAACAACACATGCTTTACTACTATTCCACACTCCTCTCAGAGATGCCTAGTTAAAGGTTTTACCTATTTTTCTTTTTTTAAAACCTATTTTTCTATTAGGGTATTTGTCTTTTTCTTTTTGAGCTGTAAGAGTGCTTTAGATACAAACATACACACACGATCTCTATATCTTTCAGTATCTACTTGGATACAGTTAAAGTGTTTACTCAGTTTATATCTGTCCTTTGTCTTTTAATGTTTGTTACATTTTGTTACACGGAATTTTTTAAGAAAATGTTTATGCAAATAATAATGTTCTTGATATGCAAGATTCAAATAATACAGAATATTGAGAACCACTGTGCTGTCTCCCTTCTGCTTTCCTGCCTCAGAGGGAAACATGCCCAGAGCAAAGGGCATCCCTTTAGATGCTCCACACACATTTAATACCCACCCAGAGTTTTTCCAAAATAGACCCTACTGCAGGATGGCTTGTGAGGGGTTTTGTCTGTTTGCTTGTTTTACTTAATAGCATTTTCTAGATATCACTCCAACTAACACATAACAGTCTCTTTCATAGTACAGATTCACCACTTTAAGTACTCTCCTTAATGAACATCTAGTTGTTCCCAGAAGAAAGTATTTTTTTTCAAGTTGCTGCAACTTTAACTCCTTTAAAGCTCTGTCTTTGGTGCCGTGCTAAGAATTTCCCCATCTTACTATTATAAAGAATATTTTTTGCAGCTTTCCATCTGTATCTTGTAACGGCCACCTTTTAAAATTCTGTTCTTAGTTTTGCTAGTTTTCCGATCATTCTTTTGGGTTCTCAAGGGGGTGGAAATCATGTTTCTGCAAAGAATGATAATTTGTTTTTTCCTTTTTAATACGTATGCTTCTCAGTTCTTCTCTTGTTTTTGTTTTTCTTCCCATTGACTAGATCTAGAACGCCTATTTTAAAAACTTGTTTCCAACATCAATTTGCAACTAAATATTGTGGAAAGTAAACAAAGTTTTGAATTAGTTTAATAGTAACCATATGTTGGAGAAAAGGAAACGGTAGATTGAAAGCGTCTTTCAAAACTAATTATTTAACTCAGCCAATGTGACCACAGTGTACTCTGTGGGGTAGAACCGGGGTTGGACTGAGGAGATGCTTACATGAGACAGAAACTTGTGACATATAAGCGGATTCAGCAAATAAGTAAATATACTGAGGATAATGAGAGCAAGGCTTCTCATGGAGAAGGGAGTTATATACATAGAAAGGGGGAAGGCTAGAATAAATTCTATGATATCAGATTAGAACAGGAACTACTGGTGCGAACTCATGGCTTCTAACATATACATATATGATCTTAAATATATGTTTGTACACTTATGTGTATGTAACAGTGTGTATGGGTGTATACACACATATATGTTTCCCAACTCTGCCACTGAGAGACTCAAGAGGCAACAACACCTCGGAAGCAGTGAGCACACCAGTTACAGATGTGGGTTTCTAAATTCCTCACTGAAAGGAACCAGATCTAAAACCTCTCTCCACAAGCCAGCCTCCCTGTGCTTACAGAATCACAGGCTCAGAGGGTGTCCAAGTCTGTTCACTCACTTTAAGGATGGGCACACTGAAACCCTAATTTCTTCTTTTCTTTTGGCATTGGCTTTCTTGAAATGACAGGAGAACAACAATCATCTAATATCAACATAGAGTATCTCACAATGGCTTTCTGAAGACAGGTGGTGGAAACTGTATTCTTTTCTCTCTTAGAGATTCCCTGATGGCTCAGATGGTAAAGCATCTGCCTGCAGTGCAGGAGACCTGGGTTCGATCCCCAGGTGGGGAAGATCTTCTGGAGAAGGAAATGGCAACCCACTCCAGTATTTTTGCCTGGAAAATTCCATGGATGGAGGAGCCTGATAGGCTATAGTCCGTGGGGTCCCAAAGAGTAGGACACGACTGAGCAGCTTCACTTTCTTTTCACTTTTCTCTCTTTCTTATTAGGAAAACCAAAGCATCAAGACCCTGCCTGTATTAGGGAAAGAACTGACTTACAAGGTGGAAGCCACGTGTTTGTTTGCACAGCTGATGTGTGTATTATTAGCTCTGTTCACAATAAACCTTTCTGGGGCTTCCCTGCTGGCTCAGACTGTAAAGACTCTGCCTGCAATGCAGGAGACCCAGGTTCAATCCCTGGGTTGGGAAGATCCCCTGGAGAAGGGACTGGCTATGAGATCCAGTATTCTTGCCTGGAGAATCCCACAGACAGAGGAGCCTGGTGGGCCACAGTCCATGGGGGTCGCAAAGAGTCAGACACACTGAGCGACTAACACTTGCACAGTAATCCAGCTTTTCTTTCGGAGTTACCATGCAGACACCTCCTACAGCCTGTTGGTATACGGTTTCTACACAACAGATACCCAGTGTGTTGGCTGGGAACCTGCCCATGACCCCAGATCCCAGACCTGCTGAGATAGCATTCTTCTGCTTGAAAAGGCAAGGCAGTTACTTACATTTTTAATGATCAGTGGGTATCTCGTTACTCGTTGCATAGGCTTCAGTATAAAACTAGACAGGGGCATTCCCTTACAGCGTGGGTCCATGGCCAGTCTCTGAAAAAAAAGATATATATTTTTTTAATGTACTTAAAAAGTCTGCAAAATCCGGTTAGTGATATCACACCGTTATTCATGACTCCCCACCCATCGCATTGTCTCATTTATCTGGACGACAACTGGGGAGCCTGGAGCTGGAAGGACCAGGCTGGTTGCCCTGGGCCAGGGGGAGGCATGTTCCAGATGGAGGGTGGGAGCTGACTGTGGGTGTGACTCAGCGGCAGGGTTAACCCCTGCTCCCTGGTCCCGCAGACCTTCCAGGCTCCTAACTTCCAGAGATGAGATTCTAGCTTTACAGAGAATAGCCCATCTGGATACCTGCCAAAACTCTACAGCATTCCTAGAACAAGGAGAGTCGCAAAACTCTAGGGTCAGAAAAAGAATGCCCTTGAGTGCCAGAGACACTGCAAGTCCCAAGTCTCACTGCACCCGCGGGTAGGAGCCCCCAGGCAGGGTGGGGTTGGCGAAGCTGAGACGCGATGCTCAGGCCCCTGGGACTCCGGTTGTCTCCACTCTGGACTCCTTCACCTCTTTCTTTTTGCTTTTGTCAACTGAACTGGAGGACAATAGTCCTTCTGCACCAAAAAGGTGACTCTTTGTTCTATAAGTCACAGGGGTTATATGGTGACAGCTCTCTGGTCAGGCTAATGCCTTAGGAACAGGTTTAATGCCCTAGGGCCTGTCAGCACCTGGACCTGGTCCAGCCATGGACACCCTTATTCCAGGAACTCTTTGCAGCTGCCAAAGGCAGGACAAAGTCCCGCAGGGATGAGGCCGGGAGAGGTGATGAGGCGAGGCACAAGCAGGGGAGGGGGAATAAGGCCCCTCCCTGGGCTGAGGTCAGCGTTTCCCTGAAGTTCAAGTGCGTGCAGTGATGGACTCATTCTGCCTGCGCCCAGGGGAGACCCTTGGCCCTTGGGGGGACCCCCAGGTGGCCCATGGTACCCACCAGCCCAGCACTACCTCCAGTCTCCAGCCCACCCTAGGCCTACTTCTTGGCCATGTTTCTTCTTTAGAATGACTTTAGACGTTCCATTCACTGGATAGCAAATCCAAGCATTTAATATTAGAAACAAGGAGAGAAAGAAAGAACGAGAACACGTGATGCTGTAGCCCAGAAGAGATGGCACATTCCCCTCTCAGTGATGATGCCACAAACACGGTTACAGGGAGGGTGGGAAAGCCTCCCCCCACCTCAAATCCAGAAGGCACAAAGATAAGCTTGTCGTTAGTATGCTGACTCTGCTGCCCACTCATCAGAATGTGCCTGTTTAGCACAAGTCACTTTAGTCTCCTCTCTCCACTCTGGGAGAGGTGGGGGCTGATGGGGGGGGGGCTGGCCCCGCCAGCAGGGACCATCCCCACCAAGGCCGGGTCCCGGGGCAGCAGGCCCAAAGCCCGAGGCCCCCAGCAGCTTGGGGTCCCCTCCCCACAATGTCCCCTGGTCACACATGACTCTCCAGACCCTGGTTACCCTACAAAGCAGAGGTCCTGTCATCTCACACTCACCCCCGCTGACTTCCTAGGGCTTGAGCTCATGGAAAAGAACCAATTAGGGCGGGGAAATTAAAGGGTCCATTGGGATTCCCTTTGCAGCAAAGGGCAGAGAGCAGCAGAGAAATGAAGATACTCAGATTAAACAGAATAGCAGACCTGAGACCTGCCAGTCCTCCTAGGCCTGAAAATGAGACAAAGGATTTTAAATCGGTATTGCAAGAACACCACGTGCACCTGGACTGCAGACTGGAGTTTCCAGGTCAGCGCTGGTCCCTCGCCAAACCCACCCCCATGGCCCCAGTCACACCCAGCGGTGGGGCCAGCCCCCCCTCCTGTGCAGCTGAGACCTCGCCCTTGTTGGCCTCCCGTGCACGTGCGACCGCACACCAGCTGCCTGCGGATGGCCCCTTGCGGGGGCAGGGGCTTGGCTGAGCCAGGGCTCCTCACTTTGACAAACTCCTTGAAGTCTGGGGCCTCGTCAGTCTTCTGCTGGATCAAGGCGGCCCCGTTGAGCTGGCAGCTGCAGAAGCGGATGTAGGGCTGCATGTGTGGCAGCTGGGCCGTCAGGATGTCTCCGATCATCTTCACGGGCATCTTCTCCCCAGACATCTTCTTGCGGACCCTCAGCGCTCTGCACGGAAACGCAGCAAGTGAGCACCCCACCTTCGCGCTCTCTGATGGGAACATGGCACACGTCTAGGTGGCACAGAAATGGGATGTGTGTGAGGGGCACAAACCCAGGGCCACTAAGCATCTATGTGGGAGACAAGGGACAGAAAAAGAAACGAGTCTAGTGCTACAGAGAGGTGTCCCTGGGGCATTTTTCTTTTTTTGGCATGATGGTTATCTGCTGGCTCTTAGAAAGAAAGACTAAAAAAAAAAAAAAAATTTTCTATATATTTCCAAACAAGTCAGTATAAAAGACAATATTTTCGTGTGGAAATATATAGAATCTTTCTTAAAAAGAAAAATAATCTGGACATGATCCCTGGGTGGATGTCTTGCTTGATGCATGGTCCATCCAGGCTGGTCTGGCCCCAGCCCTGAATCCATTTCCAGGACCAGTGCTGTCACCCAAGGGAAGCTGTTGTGGCCAAGGGCCGTGGAGGCTCAATTTCAGATCAAACAAAACACAATGCAGATGGCAAATCAACTGCCACAGGAAAAGAATCCCACTATGTTCATGAAAGCCGGGTTTAAATGATATGCTGAACTATCTGTGCTTCACGGCTTCACTCCTGTGGCCAACTTGCAGTTGACCTGATTAAGAGAGCTCTGAAGAGAGAAGGCTATTTATATGCTAATGGAGCAATGGACCTGGAAGTTGAGAGGGGACCAGAGGGGCTGCAAAGTGCTTGTTCAGGAGTTCTCTGTAGTCTGAGTGCTTGGGGCTGTGGGAGCCAGGACGGTGCATCTCACCCTCCTAACTTGTATGGCAAATCCTAACCAACTACGATAAGAAGGGTTCGGTACTGAGCTTCTACACAACAGGGACAGCAATGTACCCGGAGGTGGGGCCACAGCACGGGAGGCCACGGGCGAGTCCTGCTCACCCTAGTGACTATGGATGATCAACAGATGGTTGGATAGAACAGAATGGCGTAACACATGATTTCAACGTAAGCGTGGGAGGACGTTACTCTGAACTCCTCTGGTTGCCTTCATGGTTGTGGGTAGGGCCATGTGATTCCCCAAAGGTGCTGTAGTCTTAGTATCAAAGACTTCAGATCACTTTCTTTCCCCCACATCTTTGGTTAAAGAAAAAAATTTAAAAATCTTTGTACTGGGCAAGCAAGCTAAGGAAAGAAACTTTAGGGACAGTGCCTTATATGGTCTAAACAACCAGTGATTCCCTCCTTAAGCAGATGCCATTGTGGGAAGAGGTGCTGGCCATTGCTGGTTGGCTGGGGCATGAGGAGTGGCAGCTTGGTATCCCCAGGATGGCCAGGTGGCGACTGCCCATTGGGTGGCTGGTGTGGAATATCTCCCAACATGTAGAAATTGGCTAAAGGGCAACATCGCCACCAATTCTGGGGGGCGAGAGCGGTGAGTAACCAGGTTATTAATACAAACTTGGGAAGAAGGAAACAGGAAGAAATTCCATCATTCCATGATTTTCCAATGAGGAGTAACATAGTCTTTCTGCAAGGGAATAAAAGTGTTTTTACCTGCCTCCCTCTTTTTTCTTTTTTTCTAAATGATGAGGAGACAAGAAAAAGGGAAAAGGAAAAAGATGACACGCGGATCATCACTGTGTTGAGGAAGTTAAGCCGGGTCCCAGGTTCTGAGGCCCACACTTGTAGACTTGAGTTGATCTTGCATGGGGGGCAGACAGGGCCTGCAATGGACCAGGCACCTCTTAGGGTTAGCTGCGGGCCTCCTTCTGGGATGTTCTACCGCACAGGACTGGGCTTGAGTGGGTGGAACAGGGGTCACCAAGCTCAGGGGCCGCATGAATGCTGCAGCCACAGCGCCGCCCCTTGGGGAGCTAATCCGTAATCTCACAGAAAGCTCAATACATGCAAGGTCTTCAACTGTGACAGAAATCAAATCAGTCAGTGAACGCATTGGAGTGCTCGCTGTTTGCTGAGCAAAAGAGTAACTCTCTGAAGTCTGCGGATCAAGAGAACGGGCAAGAGAGTTGGCTTTCATGAATGTGTCCTAGGCATCAAACACTTTTTTTTTTTTAACATGTATGACTTATTAGGTTGGCCAAAAATTTCATTCAGGTTTCTCCGTAAGATGGTATGAAAAATCCGTTATGAACCTTTCGGCCACCCCAACAGTATCCCTCTTGACTGTTGGGGAAACTGAGGCACGTGGCAATCAAGTCACTTGACCAGAGTCACACAGCTTAGAGGTGACAGGAAACCCTGGAACTCGGGGTGGAGGAGGGATCTGACTCCAGAGCCCATAGAGTATAAGCACCAAGAGCAGCCCCACCTCCAAGCTGCCCTGGGCTCCTGGCCCCCCTCGCTCCAGATGTCTCCTGCCATTCTGCCAAGAGGGGCTTCCCCAGCCCCTCTGCTCTGCCCTCCCTGCTGGCCTTCCTCTCCCCTCCTCCAAGGCACTCCCATCTCCCCTCTCACCCTGTCCATGCCCAACCAAAGTCCTTCCTTCTCCCCATCCTGTCTTTACCCACCAAGGTATCTTTTTTTTGGTGTATACCTTGGAGTATAGTATACCTTGGGCTTCCCTGGTGACTCAGATGGTAAAGCGTCTGCCTGCTATCAATCCTTGGGTCAGAAAGATCCCCTAGAGAAGGAAATGGCAACCCACTCCACTATTCTTGCCTGGAAAATCCCATGGATGGATGAGCCTGGTAGTCTACAGTCCATGGGGTTGTAAACCATTGGACACAGCTGAGCGACTTCTCTCTCTTTGGAGTATAGTTGCTTTACAATGTCGTGTTAATTTCTGCTGTACAGTGACGTGAATCAGCTGTACATACATCCCTTCCCGCTTGAGCCTCCCTCCCCACCACCATCCCACCCCTCTGGTCATCATGAAGCATGGAGCTGAACTCCCTGAGCTATATAGCAGGTTCCCACTAGCTATCTATTCAAGGTATGTTTCTAATCCATTTTTCTTTGTTTTTCTGCCTTAAAGAAAACTGTGTCTTCTTCTTCTTAAATTATTCTTGTTATCTTCTTCTTTGGAGAAGGCAATGGCAACCCACTCCAGTACTCTTGCCTGGAAAATCCCATGGACGGAGGAGCCTGGTAGGCTGCAGTCCCTGGGGTCTCGAACAGTTGGACACGACTGAGCAACTTCACTTTCACTTTTCACTTTTCACTTTCATGCATTGGAGAAGGAAATGGCAACCCACTCTAGTGTTCTTGCCTGGAGAATCCCAGAGACGGCGGAGCCTGGTGGGCTGCCGTCTGTGGGGTCGCACAGAGTCAGACACGACTGAAGCAATGTAGTAGTAGTAGTAGTATGTTCTTCTTATCATACTTAAGTTGGAAACTGAATACTTAATATTTAAGAAAAACTTTTTTTGGAGAAGCTCTTTCATTTATTTTTATTTCTTCAAGCAAGGAAACAGGAAAAGATCTCGATAAAAACAGTTTCCAGCACTTTCCACGCCCTATCTCACTTCTGCATCCCTTCTCTTATCTCCTCTAATAGCCACTCCTAAGGGTCTGCATCTAGCTCCTAACTGTAAAAGGTTCTAGATTCTTCTGTCCTACTCTGCTTTCGAAGGCAAATTTCTCAGCTCTCTGCTCACAGGTAAGAGAGCCCAGAAGCAGCATTAGTAAGAAGTCTGAGCGCCCCAGGTAGCTCCCTTTTATGTTCATTATGTTTGTTTCTTATTTATCTGTTTAATAAACCCTATGTCCCCCTTTAAGTACAAGTTGTCGCTGGCCCTTGGATCAGGAGTGGTGCATAAGTGACTGTCCACTGCAGCCCTCCAGGGAATGAAAGTGAAAGTGTTAGTTGCTCAGTCGTGTCCAACCCTTTTCGACCCCATGGACTGTAGCCCACCAAGCTCCTCTGTCCATGGAATTCTCCAGGCAAGAATACTGTGGTGGGTATCCATTCCCTCCTGGTGGCTCAAATGGTAAAGAATCTGCCTTCAATGCAGGAGACCCAGGGTCAATCCCTGGGTCGGGAAGATCCCCTGAAGAAGGAAATGGCAACCCACTCCAGTATTCTTGCCTGGAGAATCCCCATGGACAGAGGATTCTGGTGGGCTACAGCCCACGGGGGTCACAAAGAGTCGGAACACGACTGAGCAACTTCACCTTCTTCAGGGGATCTTCCCAACCCAGGGATCGAAACTGGGTCTACCACATAGGAGGTAGGTTCTTTACTATCTGAGCCACTGCCTTAAATTCTCTTTATCCTCAAATGCCTCCCTCTTCCATTGTGCCAGAAGCCCTAAATCTTCCCATTGCTGGGATTAGTCCTTTGCACAAAGAAGGTAAGTCTAAGCAGTGAAATTGTATAATCTACAATACGGGTGCTCATCATACAATTCTTTCCATTTTTCCTGGTATGTTTGAAAATTTTTCATAATAAGATGCTGAAAAGGGAAAAAACAAGAAGAGAAAGAAAGAAATCAGGTCTCCAGAAAGCTCTTTCTAAATACAAGTATTAATATTTTATCTGGAAGATGAAAAGCTTAGCCAAACTAACCAATCAGGTCATCAGAGATGATAGAAGATGGGGGTCAGAGATGCCTGATGGGGCCGTGATTGGCAGGGTACCAGCTGTACACCTGATCTACTTGCTCCCTGGAATAACCCTGCATGCTAGACTGGGCAGGTGCTCTGACTGCAATCCTACAGCTTCTGAAACAAAGGGTCGGGAGTTATCTGCCTGAGATAACTGCCCAAAGTGAGCTAGAAGGTGCTGGAGCCCGGATGAAAAATTGAGATGCCTCCCTTCTGGTTTCACCTGCTTTCCATCGAGGGCAGAACCAGGTGGAACCCCTAGTAGGGCCCTGAGTGTCATCCACAGAGCAGCCCGGGGCCCTGATCCCCTTCTGTGTGACCTTGGACAAGTCACTCAACCTCTCTGAGCTCGTTTCCGCAGCAGCAAGAGTGCTCTCAGTTCCTACCTCTGGGGCTGTGGAGCGCATCGGCGCTGATAGGAGGAGGGAGCACACGGGCCTGGCCTTGACAGAGCCCAAAAAAGGGGCTTCCAGTTCCCTGTCAGGAGCAGGAGGGAGGGTTAAAGTGCGAAGACAACAGAGAAGCAAGGGGGATGCTGAGGCGGGGTTAGGGGCTCTCTGGAACATCAGACAGGTCTCCCCTCTCCCCACCCCTCACACACCCACCCAAGGAAAGCAGTGTTAGCGCGTAGGTGTGTTTTCAACGGAAGGTCTTTGTGTGCATTTCAAAAGAACTCATCTCCCACCCCTTTAGGTTGAGTACTTGTAGGTTCAGGGATAAATGAGCCCACCTGCCCCCAAGTGACAAGGCAGCCTCTCTCCGAAGGCAAGAGCGGGTACTCAGCTCACCCCAAGGCCCAGGCCCAGCACTTACTGTGGACCAGGCACTTGGTGTCTAAATGCTCCTTAATGAGAACCCTACGTGGTGGTTACTACCCCAACTTTACAGATGAGGACACTGAGGCTCAGGGAGCACAATCAGAGCAGGTGGGTGACAGCAGGGCTGAGAGCCCAAGAATCCGACTCAGATCTATGCTAGAAGACTCTGCAGAATCTTTCTCAAGGGAGATTAATGGAAATACCCCCTCTAAACCATCCTCATCCCGTCATCTTTGATTATTTGTCTTCTAGAACGTACAGAGAGAGGATGTTCTGCTTTTGCTTCACGTCCACCTTGCCGCACCGCTCTGTCCATCCCTTCATCCACGCCCAAACACGCTCACAGTGGAGGGCTGAAATCACTTTAGCAAATCCCAGGGACCACACCCAGGAAAGAGCTGCTTCCCGTTTACACGAACCTAGAGATCAGGAGGAACCACCAGTTCCCAGGGCCTGTGTGCTGCCTCTGGGATCCCAGGACACCATGGACCTAATCTGTGTTCTAGCAAGTGTTATACGGAGGCCTGGTGGACACAGATTTGGAGGTTTGTTGTTTTTTTTTTAGGGATTGGATGATACAATCCAACCCCTTCCTTTTACAGGTGGGGAAACTGAGGAAGGGCGGTGAGTTGGGCTCCAAGCCCAGGTCTGTAGACACCTGGCCCAGTGTTTCTCCCTGGCCCCACAGCTGCGACTGGGAACTGAAATATGAATAAAATACCCACTGGTTCAGGCCAGTATCTCAGAGGGACATCCTGAGAACCATTGTGGACCGTGGCCATGGACGGTCCCACTGATTCCCATCTTCAGGAGGCAAGAAAGTCCCAAGAGACCAACGTGTCCCCCTGTGGATCCTGGGTCTGAGGGAAGGCATGAGGGCTGCCGCTCACCCCGGGTGGGGCCGGTCAGGGATCAGAACCCAGGATCAGCCCTTCTCTGTTCATTCTAGAACCATGGTAAAAGTAGGAACTGGGAGACCCGAGAAATCCACCCTCCCCAGGGAGAAACTGGGACTGTGATTCTAGAAGGCATCAGGCAAGAAAGAGTGATGGTGCCTGTGAGCAGAAATGAGGAAAAGATGTAGGAAGACACGCAGGGGGGGCATGCACGGAGAGGACACACGCGTGAAGCCACGCGGGGGTGCTAGTGTGTGAGCGCGAAGCCAGGCCGGGGGTTAGAGAGGAGAGGCTTACTTCAGTAGTTTGATATTACACATAATCAGCTCCTTCCAGTTAACAAAAATCATAGCACCCTCTTTTTCTGTCAGCAGCTCAGACTCCATCAGGGGTTTCTGAAAGATCTACAGATGCAGAAAACGAAGCAGTTCAGAAAGCAAACAGTTAGCTTGAAATTCAAACACACGCAACGCACCGATCTGTTCGGAGCAACGGGAAGGCCTGAGGCGTCTGCAGCCCTGCTCGGAGGCTCAGAAGCCGCAGAGTTTCTGAAGAAGGTGGTCCTCCCTCTGCCTGGGGGGAGGGGGTGCATGGGAGCGGGGTTCCCCATTGGGTCCACGCACAGGTTAACAAGGAGGCCCGCTAAACTCTGGAGGACCGGCCTGAACTCAGCTGGGGGGTCTGGACAAAGGCACTCACGCTCTCACTAGCTGGCCACGGCTGGACGTGGGGACTGAAAGATGCCCTGGGGTCGGTGGGGGGTGGATCCCGCATTCTTGGCCTGGCATCAGCGGCCCAGACAAGCCTCAGGAGCTCCCGGGGAGCAGGGCCTCCAACCAGCAGCCTCAGGGACGAGATGGACCCCACGGCCCTGCCCACAGTGGGGCTGGACCTCAGGCAGAGCCAGGGGGTGCAGGCCTAGCCCCGAGGGGGCGCAGCTCCTCTCCTGGGCTCCAGGAAGTACAGATGCCTGCCCAAGCCCCAAAGGGGTGGGCCACTCGCAGTACATCACGGATCTCAGCTGAGCCCCCCAAGGAGAGGTTGTTGCTACCCCTGGAGGCAGGCCACTCACTGCAAGGTTCCTTAGGGACCTAGTTTATTACAGACCTTAGTTTATTTCAGCCTGTCTTTGAAATAAACTTGGCTGGGCTAAGGCTGATCCCCAGGAGCCCCTACCCTTCACGGGTCCTTAAGCTGATGTTGAACCGGGCCTCCACCAGGCCACGCACAACGTACCACATTTCAGGGCATGACACACATCCTCGACATGCAAGACTCCTAGTGACAGTCCTGTATCTTGAGAAAGGGGTGCTTTTTCATCCCAATGCTTCCTAAGCACTCACGATGGCCTTGGGGGCCATCAACCCACCCTGCGTCTGGGACTGCTCAACACTGGGGCAGTGAGCCTTGTCTTCCCTGGTCAGTTATGAGGAGATGATCAGAGGAGACGGTTTCATGACGTTGGGGGGGGGGTGGGGGTGGGGTTCCCACACTCTCACAGTACTTTGCAGACTATAGGGGGACCCAGACACCCAGCTCGGCAAGCACCTGACCCCTAACACGCCAACGTCCCACAGGTCTGGACCAAAAGCTTCCCAACAAGCAGGGGGTTCCCAACTCTGCATCTTCTCATCCACCTGGACCAGGCAGCCAAGGCCTGTCAAGAGCTTCCTGGGAGGAAAGCCAAAATGAGGCATCGTCCTGGACGGGGTTGGGGGGTGTGTGCACGGGGCCCCAGGGAGGAAACATCTTCATTCCCTTTAACGGACGTTTCTCGGGAGTCATGGGCGGCATGAGGGATAATGCAAGCCATCAGCCCCGCTGGCCGCCGTTTTGAAACACTACTGCCAAGGGCCGGGAGGTGGTGCTCTGTGGCGTCGGGTAGTTGGTGGCAAGTTCTCTGAGTGGAGCCCTGATGCCCACCTCGCCGCTGTGAGTCCCTCCCCAGGTCTCCTCGCCCCGACGCCCACCTCGCTGCTGTGTGTCCTACTCCAGGCCTCCTCACGGGCTTGTCTGTCCCTGGCTTGAGGGACCTCTGCCCTCTCTGTGGACAGGACTCCCAGTTGGCCATGGATGAGAAGGAACCCTCTTCTCTCGGGACAGCGTCTCTTATGTGACATCCCGTCCAGAGGCTCCCACACACCTGAGAGCTTCTCAGCCTGGGAAGCAGGACCCCACCTCCTTGACAGGGACCCCAGCCCCCGCCCGGCACCCCCAGCCGCCCTCACCTCTGTGACCAGCTGCAGGTCATTCACGTAGTTCTCCTCCGTGACGATGAGCTCGTGGATGTACCCCTGTCGCTTTCTTTCAGTTGGGGTCAGCATATCCAAGAGGTGTAAGTCTGAGCACCCTGCAAAACACAACCATGGGGACCGTTTAGTCCAGGCCTGGGGAGCTTCACGGGGAAGGTTCCCCAGGGCCCTGCGGTCTCGCATCAGTGGGACCGTTGTCGTCCCCTAAACAGATGGGTCCAAGTCCTACCCCAGCACTTTGTGAAAGTGAGCTTATTTGGAAATAGGGCCTCCAGATGCAATCAAATTAAGATGGAGTCACACTCGGGACTCCACAGGGCAGCCCAGTGGTTAAGACTCTGTTCTTCCATTGCAGGGGGCCCAGGTTCAGTCCCTGGCTTGGGAACTAAGATCAGTGCATGCAATGTGACGTGACCAAAAAATAATTAACATTAAAAAAAAAAAGATGAAGTCATATTCAGTTGGGGCAGGACCTAAGTCAATATGACTGTTGTTCTTATGGACACAGAGACAGACAAGGAACACCACGTGACAACAGAGGCAGAGACTAGAGTGGCGTGTCTACAAGCCGAGGAACGCCAGGGATTGCTGTCGGCATCAGAAGCTCATGGAAAGGCATGAAACGAACTCTCCTCTGAAGCTGTCAAAGGAACATGGCCCTGCCCAAGCCTCGATTTTGGACGTCTCACCTCTAGAACTAGCAGAAAATTAATTTCTGTTGTTTTAAGCCCGCCCAGTTTGTGGGCATCTCTTTTTGCCTTTTCATACTGTTCATGAGGTTGGAAAAGACCCTGATGCTGGGAAAGATTGAGGGCAGGAGGGGAAGGGGGCGACAGAGGATGAGATGGTTGGATGGCATCACGGACTGCATGGACATGAGTTTGAGCGAACTCCGGGAGACAAGAAGCCCAGGGAAGCCCAGCGTGCTGCAGTCCATGGGGTCGCAAAGAGTCAGACACAGCTGAGCGAGTGAACAGTAAGTTTGTGGTCATCTGTTACAGCAGCCACAGGAGACTAACACAGACGGTACACGCCTGCTTCAGCAGAACCGCTGAGAGTGCTGAGAGTGAGAAGCCGTAGTGACAGCTGGCTGACATTCCCCGAGGGCTCACACCGTGCCAGGTGCTGTCCCAGGAGCTAGATCCTGACAGCTGTGTTTAATGCTCACTTAGATCCTACAAATATCTCCATTTTACAGACAGGGAAACTGAGGCTTCGAAAGGTTGCCTCACCCAAACTCTGTCAGCAGGGTGATGATGGTGAAGCCAAGACAGGACCCTGACACCGTGATCAGAGCCTGGGCTCCTACCTCAGATCACTGCTGCTGGGTCCCAGGTACATTAGTGGGGCAGATGGTTGTCTCAAGTTTGGTTTTTGGAGGATGAGGCAGCTATGCTGAGACTCTGAAGAGGCCTGGGGACAGGGCCAATGTGGGCACATCCAGACACCACTGGGCAAACTCTCCTGGACCAGGCTGCGGCCCTGCACCCACGGGACCTGGGTGGCTGGATGCAACTGTGGCTGCAGCTCCCCAGGGGAGTAGGTTCTGTGGCCCTGTGCCGGGTGGGAGTGGGCATGCACAGCAGGTGATGCCTGCCCTGGCTTCTACTCACTTAGCTGGTTATTAGGGTTTGTCTGGTTCTAATGTTCTCAGGTTATAATCCTAGGCTGCCCCCTGACTTGGGCACACTGGAATGCTGGGTGGGGAAACTCAATTCTCAGGGGTACCCCCCATGCAGGTCTAGACCCACTTCTTCCAGGTCAGGGTTCCCCTACCCCCTTCTTTTTATCAAGGGTTTCTTTTTTCAGTCACAGAAACCAGATTTGTAAAGAAGACTGGGAGGTGTCTTGGATGTAGGTGGGGGTCTCTCTGTTCTCATCCCTCCTTCTCCCACAAGGGGGCACCATGGAGCACAGTGTGAAACCCTGCCACCAGACACCAGCCGTTCTCGAAGTGGGGTCCCCAGGCCAGCAGCATCAGTAGCACCTAGGTGCTAACTAGAAATGCAGATTCTTAGGCTTCTGCTGAATTGACTGTGGGATCAGGGCCCAGGAGTCTGATTTAACAAGCTCTCTGGGTGACTTTTTAGGGACACTAAAGTTTGAGAGGGCTTCCCTGGCAGCTCAGACTGTGAAGACTCTGCCTGCGATGTGGGAGACCCAGGTTCGATCCCCAGGTTGGGAAAATCCCCTGGAGAAGGTAACAGCAACCCACTTCCATATTCTTGCCAGGAGAATCCCATGGACAGAGGAGGCTGGTGAGCTACAGTCCATGGGGCCGCAAAGAGTCAGACACAACTGAGTAACTAACACACACATGGTTTGAGAAGCCTGCTCTGAAATCTGGTTCCTCAGCTTCCATCTTTCCCTGAGGGAGTTTCTCCGTTCATGACTGATCTAGTCCAGATGCTGGAAGCTTCTGGAAAAAGAATGATTCTTCTGGGGTGAATGGTAAACGCTTCATTGTGCCCGAGATTGACTCCAAGTTCAGAGTCAATCTCGGGCACTTCCAACTTTCAGTTTTGTCCCCTCCCCTGGCCAACTTCCCTTTCTAGAATTCTAGAGCATCTCTTCCTAGGCTAGGACAATCCCAGGATGGGCAGATTGATGCTGGGAAAGCCTCAGGGATGAGCCATCATCATATTAACACCTGGCACACCCTTCCATCCAAGACCTCATTCAAAGCCACTGCAGTGCGGCCCGACTACAGTTCCACAGGGCCGCGGGCCGAGAACCTTTGCTTAGGTCTGCAGATGCTTCTGGACCTTGAGCCCTCTGCTCAGCCACCAGCTCAGCCCAGCTGTCCTTCCTGCCCCGGCACAAAAACAATTGCATCGACAGTGAATCCTCAGGAAGGAAGCAAGTCATGATTGCTCCCTTGCTGGCCTCAGCTGCCCTCTGCTGAGCTGCTGCACGAGCCCCAGCTTACAGGACGCTAAGTGATATCACCGATTTCTTTGTCTTTCATGAAGAGAGCCACCCAAAGAACACTCCTGAGATTGGCAGGAAAATATCTCCCTTCTGTCCTGTTCTCACCCAACTCTCCTGTCAGGGAATCCAAGTGCCCAGCTTCAAGGTCATTTCTTGTTAAAGGGTAGAATACCGCCCTTGCACTTCAGAGACATGTATGAACGTGGCGGAGCAGTCTCCCCTGCAATTCTCAGCACATTTCTTTCTGCAAGGGTATCAGGATAATGGTAGAGACCAGTAGCTCTAAAGCTCAGCTCACACCCACTATGCAATGCCATTTGTAGGGATACAAACATCAGCCTAGTAGTGGACACTGGTTAGACCAGTCACCCCAACATCTGTGTAGATCACAATTTCCCCTGGAGAATCTGGTGGATGCTAGAATCCTTACCCCTCCAAGAAAACTTATGGATACAATGCACATGATATACAGACCCATTCTGCACACAGTTTTACAGGATTCATAGACCTTCTTGAAGCTTGTTCATGGATTTCATTCCTTCATTCATTTGACGAATATTTACTGATATCTTAACACAAGTCTGGCACTAACTGCCAGGTGCTGGGAATTCAAGATGGAAGAGGAGAAATGCCTGACCCTCAGAACATACAGCTATGAACTCAGGGTCTTCAGCTAGGGGTAGTGCCCTCCGCAGGCTGAAGAGGGTACTCTCCCCCACAGGCTGAAGATGGTACTGCCCCCAACAGGTTGAAGGTGGTACTGCCCCCCACAGGCTGAAGATGGTTCAGTTCAGTTCAGTTGCTCAGTCATGTCCGACTCTTTGCAACCCCATGAATCACAGCACAACAGGCCTCCCTGTCCATCACCAACGCCCAGAGTTCACTCAAACTCATGTCCATCCAGTCAGTGATGCCATCCAGCCATCTCATCCTCTGTCGTCCTCTTCTCCTCCTGCCCTCAATCCCTCCCAGCATCAGGGTCTTTTCCAATGAGTCAACTCTTCACATGAGGCTG
>NW_011495041.1:1019305-1067767 GCF_000754665.1 Bison bison bison
GTAGCATGCCAAGCCTCCCTGTCCATCACCAACTCCCGGAGTTCACTCAGACTCACGTCCATCCAGTCAGTGATGCCATCCCAGCCATCTCATCCTCTGTCGTCCTCTTCTCCTCCTGCCCTCAATCCCTCCCAGCATCAGGGTCTTTTCCAATGAGTCAACTCTTCACATGAGGTGGCCAAAGTACTGGAGTTTCAGCTTTACATCAGTCCTTCCAATGAACACCCAGGACTAATATCCTTTAGGATGGAGTGGTTGGATCTCCTTGCAGTCCAAGGGACTCTCAAAAGTCTTCTCCAGCACCACAGTTCAAAAGCATCAATTCTTTGGCGCTCAGCTTTCTTCACAGTCCAACTCTCACATCCATACATAACCACTGGAAAAACCATAGCCTTGACTAGATGGACCTTTGTTGGCAAAGTACTGTCTCTGCTTTTCAATATGGTGTCTAGGTTGGTCATAACTTTCCTTCCAAGGAGTAAGCGTCTTTTAATTTCATGGCTGCAATCACCATCTGCAGTGATTTTGGAGCCCCCCAAAATAAAGTCTGACACTGTTTCCCCATCTATTTGCCATGAAGTGATGGGACCAGATGCCATGATCTTAGTTTTCTGAATGTTGAGCTTTAAGCCAACTTTTTCACTCTTCTCTTTCACTTTCACCAAGAAACTTTTAGTTCCTCTTCACTTTCTGCCATAAGGGTGGTGTCATATGCATATCTGAGGTTATTGATATTTCTCCCTGAAATCTTGATTCCAGCTTGTGCTTCTTCCAGCTGCACTTCGCTGGAGCAGCAGTGAAGAGATACCCCACATCCAAGGTAAGAGAAACCCAAGTAAGACTGTAGGTGTTGCAAGAGGGCATCAGAGGGTAGACACACTGAAACCATAATCACAGAAAACTAGCCAATCTGATCACACGGACCGCAGCCTTGTCTAACTCAATGAAAGTAAGCCATGCCACGTGGGGCCACCCAAGACGGGAGAGTCATGGTGGAGAGGTCTGTCAGAATGTGGTCCACTGGAGAAGGGAATGGCAAACCACTTCAGTATTCTTGCCTTGAGAACCCCATGAACAGTAAGAAAAGGCAAAATGATAGGATACTGAAAGGGGAACTCCCTGGATCAGTAGGTGCCCAATATGCTACTGGAGATCAGTGGAGAAATAACTCCAGAAAGAATGAAGGGATGGAGCCAAAGCAAAAACAATACCCAGTTGTGGATGTGATTGGTGATAGAAGCAAGGTCCGATGCTGTAAAGAGCAATATTGCATAGGAATCTGGCTGAAGATGGTACTGCCCCCATAGGCTAAAGATGGTACTGCCCCCCACAGGCTGAAGATGGTACTGCACCACCAGGTTGAAGGTGGTACTGCCCCCACAGGCTAAAGATGGTACTGCCCCACCTGCCCCCCACAGGTTGAAGATGGTACTGCCCCCTACAGGCTGAAGGTAGTATTGCTCCCCACCAGGTTCAGGGTTGCACTGCACCCACACCCCAAACTCCAAATTCTTGGTTGTCATAATGACTGGACTGAACCAGGGCAGATGACTGGTAATATATGGGACAGAGAAGGGCTCACCTCAAATGTCAATGCTGCTGCTGCTGTGTCGCTTCAGTCGTGTCCGACTCTGTGCGACCCCATAGACGGCAGCCCACCAGGCCTCCCGTCCCTGTGATTCTCCAGGCAAGAACACTGGAGTGGGTTGCCATTTCCTTCTCCAATGCATGAAAGTGAAAAGTGAAAGTGAAGTCGCTCAGTCGTGTCCGACTCTAGTGACCCCATGGATTGCAGCCTACCAGGCTCCTCCGTCCATGGGATTTTCTAGGCAAAAGTACTGGAGTGGGGTGTCAATAGCACCCCACTAAGAAATGATGACATTCCTAGAAACTGACAACTCTGCAGCAAGAATGGGGCATGTGACCTGAGATACACAGAATGACTGACGAAACAGACATAAGAACCAGTGAGGAAAGATGACAGGAACTGGCTTGCTTTGGATTTCGGCAATTCATTCTTCAGAATCTTCAAGTGTTACACAGTGTGGTTGGGAAGAAGCTCAGAGCCAGGAAACAACAGGAAGTCCAGGGTGGATTTGGGCCATTGGTCTAAGAATCCCAGCTGCTGGGGCCAGTTCAGGGTGAACTGACCATCTCCTACTCATGGGGTCAGAGGGCATGAAAAGGCTGTATGGCCTCCTACTCCAGTCAGCTCCAGCCTTCAGTCAATCTACCCAACAGGCAGAGAAGTTTTGGAGGTCAGTGCTGTGTGAGTCTGGTTTATTGGCCCCAACAAATCCCACCCTTCACTGCCCCCCCTTCTAGCCTGCCTGGAGAGAGAAGGATGGTCCAGATGACCTCTCTAGGACCCAGAACACAATGAAAAGTAAAGATTTGGGGGTGGGGTGAAGATTCATCTCAGCATTATGTGCCAAAAATGCTGGCTTGGAACAGTCTTTTCAGCTACTGAACCAACCCATAGGATACTGTTTTAAAAATTCTTGCTGGTGAATGCCAGACCAAGAAAACCATTTAAGACTTGAAACAGGCGCTTTGAACTAAAAAATATCCTTCCTTTGAAATTTTAATACTTAGAAAAACAAGAGAGCTTTAAAAGCAAACCATTATTCAGAGTAGGGTAAGTGGAAAGGACATTTCAAATGAGAGGGTTTTCTTTAGGGGTGGAGGGACGTGGTCCTTCTCTCTTTTGGGAACCAGAATAAACATTCTGTGCTGACTTCCTTTCCCAGTGAAAAATGAGAGGGTAAAACACAGCAAATAAATTCCACGGACATCTCAGTGTGATGGAGGGACTCTTATAACTAACTAGAATCCACTCACAGCTGAAATAATATTGCAATGACTTCAGGCAGTTAGAAATGATCCCCAATTACAACCCACATAAAATTCCTAATCTATGTGCTATCCCTTATAGCTTCATGCAGTTACACACATTTGCAGAACAGAGAGAACCACAATGCTCCTCCCTGCCCCCCAGAAAGGATTCAAGTCTGGAATACTAGAGAAAAGTACCTTACCCCCAAAGATAATCTTGTCCCTTTAATGGGACATTGTTCACAGGGACAGCATAATCTAAATAAATTGCTTTATTACAAAAGTAATGCATGAACATACGCTTATTGTAAACAGTTCAAATGACATAGAAGGGTAAAAAGCGAGAGTTGCTCTCTCCAGAGCTCCAACTATCCTACTTCCTTTTCCAACAGGGACCAGAATTCTTAAAACCAAACCAGGCCCCACAGCAAGCTGGCCACAGAGCAAAGCAAATAAACAGGCCTCATTCCTGTTATGAATGGGCCAAAATATACTATGAGATGGTCAATAAATATGCATTAAATTCTCCTTGAAGTCCAAGAGACACAGAAAGCAAGGCAATGTCCTTGTCCTCAAGGAAACTCACAGTTCTGGGGGAAACTTGATGTGAAAATTAAATATAAAATAGCAAGCAATAAAGAATGGCCTGTGGGCTGTGCCAATGGTGGAGGCTGCAGGAACTCAGAAAAGTAGATGTTCTCTGTCCTGTTGGAGGAAGGTTCTACGAGGACCTGATCATATGTGTGCCAGGTTTCCATATAGCTGGGGAGGAGGGGGGCATTATGCTGGGGCATGGGGCCAGAGTGCCAGGTACAGGCAGGGATGCCGCACAAGATAAGCCAGGGGCGCGGGCAGGGCAGGGAGTAGATGAAGTGAGAAGTGGATTAAAGAGGTCGTAATGCCAGAGGGATCGAGAAAAGAGCAATATGGAAGCTTGGGCCCTGATTTTTCATCTTTAAGGGAAAGGATCTACTGATATCTCTGAGGACCTTCAGCCCAAATCCTCTGGCTAAATGGCCCCAGGAAATTTCCCGGGTGGTCCAGTGGTTAAGACTTTTTTCTTCCAATGCAGGGTATGTGGGTTTGATGCCTGGTCAGGGAACTAAGGTCCCACATGCCACACGATAAAGCCAAAAAACTTTTAAAAATAATAATAGTAAATAAAATGCTATTTGTGACCCAATGGACTGTAGCCTGCCAGGCTCCTCTGTCCATGGAATTCTGCAGGCAAGAATGCTGGAGTGGGTAGCTCTTCCCTTCTCCAGGGGATCTTCCCAATCCAGGGCTCGAACCCAGGTCTCCCACATTGCAGGGGGATTCTTTACCGTTTGAGCTACCAGGGAAGCCCACCCCTCCCTACTTAAAAAAATTAATTAAAAAAATAAATGGCCCCAGGTTCGGGGGCCAGTTAACCCAGTTTCTGGAGCTGGCGTCTACACAGAAGGCATCTCCAGGGTTGGCCTGAGCAGAGGAAGTGGAAAAGCCACAGCCCTGGTGTCTCCTGCCAGGTGTGAGCTTAATTCCCTCCAGGCTACCTAGATCCTCCTGGGAAAATGAATCTAATCTAATGTCCTCCACCTCCAGGGCACAGTGGCATGTGTGAGGCAGCCCATCATGTAGGGAAGGCAGATGAAGCCCACAATGGATGGGTCGAAAAGAAGACTCTGTGATCAAAGCCGTTTTTCCTTGCCCTGCAGCTGATGTCTGAGCCCCTCCTCTCTGACCTGTGCTCTTATGTGTATGTGTTCAGTCACTAAGCCACATTCAACAATTTGTGACCCCACGGACTGCAGCATGCCAGGCTTCCCTGTCTTTCACTATCTCTCAGAGTTTGCTCAAATTCATGTCCATTGAGTGAGTGATGCCATCCACCCATCTCATCCTCTGTCGTTCCCTTCTTCTTTTTCCTTCAGTCTTTCCTAGCATCAAGGTCTTTTCCGATGAGTCAGCTCTTGGAATCAGGTAGCCAAAGTATTGGAGCTTCAGTGTCAGTCCTTCCAATGAATATTCAGGACTGATTTCCTTTAGAACGGACTGGTTTGATCTCTTTGCAGTCCAAGGGACTCTCAAGAGTCTTCTCCAGCACCACAGTTCAAAAGCATCAATTCTTCGGCACTCAGCCTTCTTTATGGTCCAACTAGCACATTTCCGTATATGACTACTGGAAAAACCATAGCTTTGACTGTATTTATGCATTTTCACGGTATGACCGTAACTGTGCTTGATGCTGGGATTCAGTGATGAAGGAAGTAAGACAGGTGTTTGTCCTGCGGGAGCCTTGGTCCACTAGCAGCTGAACCATCTCATCCACACTCTGATCTTTGCCGATGTGCAGTCATCTCGTAGAAGGCACCATGCCCCTTGTCATCCACGCCTGAGACCTCAGAGTTGCAAATCCCTAAGACTGGATTTTTATGTGGGGGTCTAGAGATGCCAGGTGGACATGGAGGCCTGTAGCGAGAGTTGGGGAAAATTCCACCCAATGACACCAAAGCCCCCACTGGGATATGTCTAGCTGAGATCAGGCACCCTTCTCCAGCCTGTCCTGGGTATCCCCCACGGCCTTCGACTCAGCTGCACTCAGTCCCAATCCAGAATCTTAAAAGTTGCAACGTGGTTTCCAGATTAGCTTAATTCTCTCCCAAGAAGGAGAATCCAGCTCCATGGACTGCTAGGCAGTTTCATGACTGTTGAGAAGCAGTGAAAATCCAATTACTCTCAGGGATAAGTCATCTCTTTATTTTGCATCAAGAACTTTAGTAATTTTTTTTCTAATCAAAGGCATATCAGTCATGACTTTATAACTAACGCTGGAATTCCTGGCACGCTGTCAAGCGCCCCACTGGTCTGCACTTGTTAGCTCATTCCTGGCCTCTTTAATGTCACCCACCATCCTTATTTCCCTTTCTTTCTGAGTTCCTGCTTTCAATGTGCGCCATCATGCAGTATTTTAGGGGTCCTTGGTGTTGTCATTATTTAGTTGTTAAGCCAAGTCTTACCCTTTTGTGACCCCATGGATGATAGCCAGCCAGGCTCCTCTGTCCCTGGGATTTTTCCAGGCAAGAATACTGGAGTAGGTTGCAATTTCTTCCTCCAGGCATCTTCCTGACCCTGGGATCAAACCCACGTCTCCTGCCTCTCCTGCACTGACAGGTGGATTCTTCCCACTGAGCCTCCTGGGAAGCCCTTAGGTGTCCTTACTAGCCACCTTAAATAAATCCTTTGGGTACACAAGGCAGATTAAGGTATTGGAAGTACAAACACACTTTTATTGCAGTATGATGAAGGAGGCTGTGGTTTTGCTTAGAGGGATCTAGGAATATTTTTCAGAGGAGGAGGAATTCAAGTTGGGCTTCATTGGGCAAAAGGGTGGGTGGGTAGGAGTGAGTAAACATAGAGAGGGAGCCATCAGTGAAAACAGGGGTAAGAGTGGGGTGGTGGGGCCAGGAAGCAGGTGAGGAAGAGGGAAGCAGAGGCTGGGGTACCAAGAGGGAAGGAAAGTTAGCATGGATGCTACTCTGAGCCACACGGTTCCAAGCACAGTTCATGGACTCACGGAATCCTCCCCAATAATCCTATGTGCTAGCTATGGCTGCTATACCCCCTTGAACAGATAGGGAAACGGAGGCACAGAGATGTTAAGGAACTTGGCAGAGCCTCTGTTAATAAAAGGTAGAGGGAATCCGACCCCCGTGTTCTCGGTCCTGATCACGCTGCCTCTCGCCTTGGTGGAAGGGTGATGAGTCAGTCGGCCAGACTGCTGGAACAAAGACGGGGCGGCTTAGACCACAGCCATGTGTTGTCCCACAAGTCTGGAGGCTGGAAGTCCAAGATCAAGATGTGATCGAGTCTTGGCCGGCCGTCTTCTCCCTGTGTCCTCACATGGACTTTCCTCTGTGTGCCCTCATCCCTGGCGACTCTTGGTGCCCAGAAGTCTTCTTATTAAGGACACCAGTCAGATTGGATGAGGGCCCATGCTGATGGCCGCATCTTAATGACCCTTTAAAGGCCCCATCTCCAAACACAGTCATATTCTGAGGCATGAAGAATAAGGGTACGCACTTCAACACGTGCATTTTGGAGCCACATTTCAGCCCCTAGTAAGCGGGGAAGTGCGGTCCAGGGGGCTCTGGATGAAAGAGTGAGGCACCTGCACTTTGTCGGCGGGGGTTGCTGTGCGGGTTTTCTGTGCAGGCTCTCTCTAGCTGCGGGGAGCTTTCTCTTCATTGTGATGCACAATGGCTTCTCGTTTCAGAGCACAGGCTCCAGTGTACGAAGACTCAGTAGTTGTGGCACATGGGCTCAGTTTCTCCATGGCGTGTGGAATCGTCCTAGATAATCAAACCCATGTCTCCTGCATGGGCAGGTCGATTCTTAACCACTGGACCACCAGGGAAGCCCAGTGTCTGCATTTTTGTCTTTGGCTGGGGAGCTCAGGAAGGTCTGGCTGTACTTTGGGAGGGTCACTGCAGCAGCTACAAGAAGGATGGAGGCGGGTCATGGCTCTTGAGTTTGGCTGCACATCAGAATCACTGAAGAAGTGAAAGTGAAAATCGCTCAGTTGTGTCCGAGTTTTTTTGACCCCATGCACTGTAGCCTGCCAGGCTCCTCTGTCCATGGAATTCTCCAGGCAAGGATACAGGAGTGGGTTGTCATTTCCTTCTCCAGAGGATCTTCCCAACCCAGGGATCAAACCCAGGTCTAGTGCATGGCAGGTGGATTGTTTACCATCTGAGCCACCAGGGAAGCCCAAGAATACTGAAGTGGGTAGCCTATCCCTTCTCCAGGGGATCTTCCCAACCCAGGGATCAAACTCAGGTCTCCTGCATTGCAGGTGGATTCTTTACCAGCTGAGCTACCAGGGAAGCTCAGAACCACCTAATGAGACTTTAAAAAAGCCCAGTGTCCCCGCTGTACCCCAGATCCACCAAATCTTACTGGATGGGGTGCGACCTAGGTGTCCATAACTTGTGAAGCTTTCAAGTGGTTCTGATGTCCAGCCAAGAGTGAGGACCATGCCATGATGGGAAGCTTGCCTGGAAACAAGGTGCCTGGTGTGGAAAGGGAGCGAGATTCAGAAACTAGATCTGTCCAGGCACATGCCAGATGAGGGTGGCCACAACCACTGAACCGAATGCAGCCCAAGGCAGGTCACTCAGGGCACTTGTCCAAGGAGACGTGATGGCCGTGACCACAGAATGCCATCCTCTGAGGCCATCCACACGCCAGAGTCCAGAGAACCTCCGATGCTTTGTTCCCGGAGACCACACTGCCATCACCAGACTCCAGCACCAGGGCCAGAGCTTGAAAGGTCACTCTGCTTGATGCCCTCATTTTATGGATGGGACAGTAGAGTCCAGAGATGGATGAAGATCAGGAATAAAACTTCTGCCATCAGGAATAACTTTTTGCTCTTGCTGTCTTGGGAAATGCAGACTCACCAGGAAATCGTGAGCTTGTAAAAGAGCAGGTCTGAGAGTAGTCCATACCTGTGGCTCTCCCAGTCCATTCCCAGATAGCCCAGTTGAGAGGAGACTCCCGTCCTTGGAGCTGGAGACTGCTGGGGGCCGGTGGCAACCAGGCTGGGTCAAGGCAGCTAGTCCCAGGTTGACCAGTCCCAGGGAAACTCCAGCCCAGAGGCAGCTCTGGACACCAGACCAGATCAGGGTGGTCCATGGACAGGTGGGGACTTCTCACCGCGACGGAACTTTCTTCCCAAGGGTCTAAGAACAGCCTGGTCCCCTGCGGTCCTCCTAACTTGGCCAACTGACCCCGCCAGAACACAAGAGACCACCTGAGCCCGTGACATCTCTTGCTCATTTGTCAGCAACGGCAGAGAGGCACCCAGGTCCCTGCTTTCATGGAGCTTCCATTCTAGCGGAGGGGAGACAGAAAACCAAACACAGAATCAATACATAGTATTCAGGATGGTATAAGACTGATGAGTAATAAGTCTCACGATTAAGAAGCTCATTGCCTGGTCTAGGGTCTTCTGTGGATTTATCCTTTCAACAGTGGTGCTTCCCCAGACACAGCTGGTGTGCTGTTCTAAGCCACATGCAGCGGGGAGACTGGACACTAGGGAGGGGGCTTTCCTTTCTCTCCAGCCTTTCTGGGCAGGAAGGAGTGAGCCTGTGGAACAACAGGGTGGAAACAGGACTGTTCATTCTGGACACTTCCTACGCAAGGCACTCTGGGTGATACCCAGGTGGAGAGGTAGGTTCCACCTCCAGTTTCTAAGCTGACAGGGAGGACTTGGTGTCAGGCAATACTAAACACAAAGGCAGCTCCCACTGCTATTGATTCACGTTTGTAGGTCTTCATGGGATAGGGCCTGGCTCCCGAGAAGCTCACAGTCTAAGGAGGGAGTGTCTGTGCGTCAGTCTCCATCCACTCAGTTTAGGTACAACAAGTGACTGGGATTCAGCAAAGTGCTCAGACATGGCGGGTGAGTGGAGCTGGCCAAGGCAGCAGAGAAAGAAGGGGTGGAGGCAGGCAAACAGCTGGGGAAGATGGGGTGAAGGCATTCAAGCCGAGGCCCACCAGTGGCTTCAGCTTCATGCAAGAATCTTGGAGACCGTGGGGATAGAAGGTCTGGGTAGGTGAGACTCAATAGGCAAAAGGAAGGGCTGGATGATGGGAATCCGTCGACTGAAGCCTGAGCACCACCTCCCACTGGATGTGCAGGCACACAGAGCCCTGGAAGGAAGACGAACCTCAGGGAGGTTGACTTGCGCCATCTCCAAGGCAGAGAAAGCCTCCACATCCATGCCATCTCCCAGCCACGATGCCACAGTGGGGACCGGTGATGAAAGCAGACCTCTCCATCACGTAATCTGGAAGTCAGATGAGACGGTTTTCCAGAGAGCGAGCTGGAAACCCACTGGGGCATCAGAAGCCTGGACTTCTGTTTAGGGTTAGCGTGGTGATCCCAAAGGTGGCCGAAAGAGCTAGAAAGAACATTAGACCATGAGGCAGCAGATCAGCCTGGGACTTCACCTCTTTAAGCACCAGCGTCTCCTCCCGGAAGCCAGAGTGGCCACAGCCCCTGCCCCTAAAACCCGTTTTGATGTCAGAAACCTGGAAGGTTTTTAGGTTAACAGCAGTCACCTAATAATGGTCCTGTCAGCAGATTAGAAAGGAAGGCCCTGGTTGGAGAAGGCCGAGCACAAATGGGCAAATAGGTAGGACTAGGAGATCCAAGCAGTCCATCCTGAAGGAGATCAGTCCTGGGTGTTCATTGGAAGGACTGATGTTGAAGCTGAAACTCCAATACTGTGGCCACCTAATGCAAAGAGCTGACTCATTTGAAAAGACCCTGATGCTGGGAAAGATTGAGGGCGGGAGGAGAAGGGGACGACAGAGGATGAGATGGTTGGATGGCATCACCGACTCAATGGACATGAGTTTGGGTGGACTCCAGGAATTGGTGATGGACAGGGAGGCCTGGCGTGCTGCAGTCCATGGGGTCACAAAGAGCCGGACTCGACTGAGCGACTGAACTGAACTGAAACGAGGAGAGAGTTGGGCCAGGTGAGGGCCTCACATGGGTGGGAGAAGGAAGTAGGATCAAGCAGGGCCTCACAGATCAAATGCAAGATTTAGGATGTCATCCCAGGAGCACTGGGACACCCCTGGACAATTTTAAGCAAAAATAGTTGCGTGCATATGTGTGTCCTAACATTTACTTATTTATTTGGCTGCCTCTGGTCCTCGCGTCATGCAGGAGTTTTCACTGCTGGATCTGGACTCTCTAGTCACAGCGCCTCGGCTCCGGAGTGCACTAGCTCAGTCGTTGCAACATGTGGGCTTAGTTGCTCCGAAGCATGTGAGATCTCAGTTCCTCAAGGGATTGAACACACATCCCCTACATTGTGAGGTGGATACTTAACTACTGGACCGTTGGGGTGACTCCAGTTGTTAGGTTCTCAAAATAACTCTCTGCCTGTGGTATGCAGAAGAGGCTGGAAGACGGGAAGCAGGGAGCAGGTACCAAGTAGAAGACTTGTGTGTCTTTATGAAAGGAGCAGGAGAAATCCATCAGCCCTCAGGGCCTTTGCACCTGCCATTCCTGGGGCTTAGATTGCGCTCGCCCTTAAGGCTTGCATGCCAGCCCTCCATGCCCTCTGATCTTCCGCCACCTGTCGCCTCTTCAGAGAAGCCACGTGCTCCAACCCTGGCCCTCCGGCACACAGAGCCCATTTCAGCCACCACCGACTGCAATGATTCTGAAACGAGTCTGCTCCTCCTCCCGCTCCTGCAAGCTTCAGGAGCACAGGCGCCTCGTCTGCTGGGGTTCTGCTGAGCCCAGTCTCATCACCTGGATCTGTATTCCTCAGCAATATTCCCCAGGAAGGAGCAGCAGGAGAGGAGCTGTCTGCTAGAGATCGCAGGCAGGCTTGTCTCAAGGGTGGCGTCCTGAGCCTTTGATACAGCGGTCAGGAGGTGGGTGGGGAGGGAGGGGACAGACAGATGTCCTTCTGCCCCTTGACGATGGGGCGTGGGTAGGGGGAAGGTTACTGCCAGAGATCACACCAGCGGAGGATTCAGACTTTGGGGTTCTTCTCATGGGGGCCTCAGGACTCCAAGGTAACGCCCCAGAGAGGAGGCAGAGGTCTTCTGGCTGCGCCTCTGCTGCTGAGGCTGGAGGGTCAGTGAGCAGGGCAGAGGTTCCCAGGCCCAGAGATCCGGATCCTGAGAAACACAGGGAGGCAGGAGGGAATTAACTTCCTGTCTTCAAGCGTGCTGGGGGCGGCTGCTCAGGAGACGGTACCGCGGGGAAGCACCCCCTAGGGACACACATTCCTTAGCCAAGCCGCATGGTTGCTTTAAAAAAAACATCGAGCTTCTGGCATGTTTGGGGGCCAAACGTTCCAGTCTCTGCTGGCAAGAGAACACAAGGCCGCAGAACGCAGGGATGAGAAATAAAGGACCCAGTGACTCAATGCCTGTGTGACAGGTTTATTGTGGTGCGCCGCCTGGGCCTGCCAACCAAGCCCACAGATGTGACATTTGAAAGCCGCATGCATTCCACGGGCTCTGTTGGCCTCCCCGCTGCCAACCAGCCGTGTGAAATCCGGGGCAGCTTCTCCCCCTCTGCTAGGAGGGCTGCTGAGGCTGGGGCCCAGGGCCTGGGTGTCCCTGCACGTTTAGAGAGCACGGGAAGGTGTCGGGAAAAAAAAAAAAGCTGCTGGCTTCGACATGGGTGGGCCTCCCGCTGACACAGAGGGGGCCCCCGCTCTGCACACACGTGAATGAGGCAGTCTGACAGTTTTCGGGGAAGCTGTCCAAGCTCTCTGAAATCCCCATCTGCAAAAGCATGTTTTCCGAAAAGTCTTAAAATGCACACAATCTATAGGCTGCCCGAGTTGAATGCAAGAAAGCAGGAAGTCAGTTAAATGCATTCCGTGATTCTCACCAACCAGGCACAAATGCCTCTTCTCCCAGCAACGGTAACAACAAGGCTAATATCTACCAGGAGCTTAATATCTGCTAGGTGCTATTGTGATCTTTCCATCTGGACACGAGGAAACTGAAGCACAAAGAGGACTAAGTAATCTGACCATGACCACACAACCCGTAAGAGGCAGAGCTGGGCCTGCCATCTTGTCCTGCTTCCTAGCCTTTAAAAGGGCCCAGGATACAGTTATGTGGCTCCCTCATGCTCCCCTCTACTACTCCCCAGAGGAAAATAAAACATTCCAGGGAATCCCCTGATGGTGTGTGGTTAGGGTGGCTCAGTGGTAGAGAACCCACCTGCCAATGAGTCAGGAAGATTCCCTCGAGAAGGAAATAGTAACCCACGCCAGTATTCTAGCCTGGGAAATCCCATGGACAGAGGAGCCTCGTGGGCTATAGTCCATGGGGTCGCAAAAGAGTTGGACACGACTTAGTGACTAAACAATTACAACCAGTGGTTAGGACTCAGTGCTTTCATTGCTGTAGACTGTTTCAATCCCTGTTTGGGGAACTAAGATCCCCTAAGCCGCACAGCGCAGCCAAGAGAAAAGAAAAGGAAAGAAAAGCAAGTTTTCCAAAATTTTAAAAGAAATGGAGCCAAATATTACATTAATATTGTAGATAAGTTGTGTTATTATATACGGCAGCCAAGGAATGAAAATTGAGAAGCTAGGTTGGGCACAGAGCAAGGAGGGCAAGGCTGTCTTTGGAAAATCCGCCTGCAGTTGGGGTGAGAAGGACTAAAGGCTGAAGAAGCCAGTGGCATCTCGAGCCTGTGTGTTGAAGGGGTTCGAATCCTTCCCTCCCACGGAGCCCCAGCCAGGGGAGGACCACGCAAGGGGAAGGGGAACTGGTTCTCCGTCTTTCCACAGATGCAGCCCCTGATGAAGAGAAGGCAGGCGGCTCTGAGGCCCTGGCAGAGATGGGCTGCTTTCTCAAAATCACCCTGTGAGAGAGGAGCAGAAGGCAAATCCGGGAGCTGCCTTTGAGAATGTCACTACAGCTCCCGGACCCTCAGTGCCCTCAGCTATAAACTGCAGGCTGGATGCCCAGTGCTCTCCAAGATTCCAGCCTCACCAACTAATCTACCTGCCACCACCCTGGCCCCTTCCTGTGAGGGGAGCCGGGACTGCAACAGAGTGGACTGGTGTGCATGAAAGCATGGGGCAGGGCCCGAGGCGGGAAAGGACAGCTTGGGCCTTGTAAGCAGTGTCACGTTACGTGATACTGAGTGGCACAGCATCCTCCATGAACAATGGCAGCTCCTCCTCCTGGGTCTGTTAGGAGAAGCTACATCTAGAAGATGCTCTCATTTTTAAAAGCACTGAAAGGGTAACAGGCAGGAAGGCCAGAGGTTCCCAAGTGGCAGGCGGTAATAAACTGCACGTGGCAGATGTTTTTTTTTTTTTTTTCCCTTCTCTACACAAGATGAAAAGAGGCTTCTTTTAATTCTGTGTTAAGGACATCTGGTTCTGCCTTGAGCTAACCAATGTACTTTTCTTATGGAAATGTTTTTCTTAATGAAACTATGTATTTGCTTTGCAATTTGCCTTTCTTCAAAATGGTTCTGCCTAAGACTAACTTTTTTTTCTTTTCTCAAACCTTGGGCTGCTAATGGCTCAACAAACCAGTATTCCTGTCAATTGTTTTATGGCCAGGGTGGGGAATGACACGTCTCGTGCCATCCTATCTCAAAATTGCTTATTGTGGAGGGGCCTGGTGAAACTCCCTCAGCCTTGAGGTGTCTCTCTTATCTGATTAATAGCTTTCTAACAGACATAAAACACCTTGCTAAAAACTAGCAAGGGGGCACTCTTTCTGTCCCCTTCTGACGTCTATGTCAGAAGCTTTCCCTATCTCTATTATACTTTAACAAAACTTTGCTACACAAAAAGCTCCAAGTAGTCAAGCCTTGTCTCTGACCCTGGATCAAAATCCTCTCCTCCAGAAGTCATGAATCCTAGCTCAACACAGGGCTTGCAGCAGCAACCTTTCAACATGATGGGCTGGGTCAAAAGGAAGTGACACTTCCTCTTTTGAGGCTCTGACACTATGTGCCAAGCAGATGTGGGAACAGCAGCTGTCAGCCTCTACCAGAATCTTTGATAGAGTTATACTTGTCTGCTTGCTGGTGGCACTGTGACCAAGCTACTGATGTGGGCGTTTAAATCACAGTCTCTCTGGGTCTGTCACACACACACACACACATCCAGCCTATTGACAACATAAAATAACATTGCTGCTGCTGCTGCTAAGGCGCTTCAGTCGTGTCCGACTCTGTGCGACCCCATAGACGGCAGCCCACCAGGCTCCCCGGTCCCTGGGATTCTCCAGGCAAGAACACTGGAGTGGGTTGCCATTTCCTTCTCCAATGCATGAAAGTGAAAAGTGAAAGTGAAGCTGCTCAGTCGTGTCCGACTCTTAGAGACCCCGTGGACTGCAGCCTACCAGGCTCCTCCGTCCATAGGATTGTCCAGGCAAGAGTACTGGAGTGGGGTGCCATTGCCTTCTCCAAAATAACACTGTAGCATGCTTAACAGGAAGTTGTATTGACACAACAATTTTATGGCTGATTCTCATCTTCTATAAACAACACAAATTTTTGTGACTGAAGTTATATTATCTTTAAAAAAATGCCTGAGTTTTCAATTCAAAGAACAGAACCTTCTTGAGAGGCAACGGAAACTTCTGAAATGGAATTGCCACACACCCAGGAAAATATTCTGGAAATCCGCTTTTTATGTGTGGCGTTTTCTTAAAGAAAGCCCCAACAGAGGCCTGGCTGCAATGAGATATTCACATGGAGCTGTTGTGATCCTTGACTTTATTATGTTTCTCTAGCCTACCAGATCCAAAACATCAGACATTTCTAAGAAAGGGCTATTTTTCTGGACAGTTCTGGAACCGCTGGCATTCCATGCAGTTTCCATAAAAAATTCTCTTGGGTATTTTGGGAATGAAAAAGAATGAATAGGATTAACTTATCACTTTGCTAGAAGGGAAAATGAATATTCACTGTCCTTCAGAAGTGATGTTCACTCCTCCAGGAAGCAGGACTGACTGAGTGTCAGGCCCGTTCCCCAGCTGAGACTGGGGCTGGCACGGAGACCAGGCAATGCCCCAGCATCCCTGGTCCTCAGCCTCCTTCACTGACCACTGATGGAGCGGCTTCAGGAACAGCACCTGCCAAGGAGACTTGCTCTGGGGAAGCTCATGCCTAAAAGGGAAGGCAGACACAGCATGGTCTCCTCTCCAGCGGGAATGGATTGTATGAGAACCTGAACTCAGCGCTTTCCTGTTTCACTAATCCCTGGACCCACCCATTCAACAGGCTTTCTTGAGCACCTGCCCTACAGCATGCCTGGTTGTATGAGTGTACTAGGTTGAGTCACATGCAATCGCTGTTTTATAGGTAAGAAGAATACTGGCAAATGTTTCATATGGGTAAACCGCTTCGATGGGCTTCCTAAACAAGGGTTAGCAGGTTTTTCTTCTGGTGGCACCCGAGAAGGTGGTTGTGGTTGTTGTTCAGTCATTAAGTCATGTCCGACTCTGTGACCCCATGGACTAAAGCATGCCAGGCTTCCCTGTCTTTCATGATCTCCTGGAGTTTGCTCAGACTCATGTCCATTGAGTTGATGAGGCTGTTTAACTGTCTCATCCTCTCAACCAGAAAAGAACTCACCAAGCATTTGTCTGTTCACCCGCTAACAGGGAACGTGAGCTGGGTCTAGACCGCTGTAAGAGAGGTTAGTTTTACCCTACCGATAATGTGCTGTTGCCATAGTAATCCTGCTCAGTTTGAGAGGAACCGCAGAGGACCAGTTACCACTTGGTAGGGGACCTGGGCCTGCCCTTTTTTCTCCCAGAACAGAGTGGACATGCAATGACATACAGCTCTGTAACCTTACAAGGGAATGAATCCTTCCTTTAGACTGGCTTCTCCCAGACATCGTTTTAAGCAGAGGCAGCGTGGGCCTGGAGCGTGGGCCACGTGGCCACCTTCAGCCCTGTGGGTTCTGCTCTGCACAGCAGAGGCAGCCAGACACAGAAAAGCAAGTCAGAATGGCAAAACGAAGGCCCTCTCATGTGTCCATGTGCCTCTGGGGCAAAACTGTACCTAGAGTTCAGTCGTAAAAATATTCACCCAGAGCAACCAGGGGAATACTGCCCACAGCAGCCAGAGGGATGAGAGACCAGGCTGTCTCAGCCCTGGTACTGGTGACACGGGACCACGTCCGCTGTGGGGCTCATCCTGTGCATTGAGGATCTTCAGCAGCAACCCCGCCTCTGCCCACCAGAGGCTGTCATCTTCCTTCCCTCTGGTTGAGAAGCCCAGGGTCAGAAGGACACTATGATCAAATGCAAACTGCATGATCTGTGAGGGGGAAAGAGCAAGATTCCTGGAGACAAACCTGTGTCAACACAGCCTAAGAGGGTTGATCTACAGACAGGGGGATGGAGAGAGAGAGTTGTGGAGAGTATTATCGTGGATTACCCACCTTGACAATTGCATCTCTGCTAGCCAAAACTCAAAGCTGGAAACACTGACTTATTCGGGTGAAGGGGACGGGGTGGGGGGGGCGGGCAGGTGGTCCTGGACAAGAGACAGGGCTTTGCTGACCAAGAGGGTGGGGTGGGGGGCAGTGATGGGGATCTCTCCCTGCACCTTGGGGCCCCTGTATGACACTTCTGCCTCAAACAGCCCCTTCTCTTCCCAGCTTCATCTGGCTCCTTCTCATCCTTAGGTCTCCCTTCTTTCTGGAAGGGTTCCCTGATCTCTCCCTGCAGCTGCCCTTCCCGAACGTTGGCTTTGGATGTCCTCCTCAGGGTCACCTGGCACCCGTTAGCTGTCCTGGCACAGAATGCACCAGCTTCTCTCACACACACACACCCCCCTCATATATTTATGTACATACATGTATGCAGCAGTTTGGTTTTCTGCTTGTTCCTCCCATTAGAAAGTGAACTCCATGAGGACAGGGACCCAGTCTTCACTGATGGAGCGGCACTCTCTGCCCCAGAACCCAGAGCAGCGTCCACACCTGGTAAGTCTCTCCCCGCAACTATTTGCTGAACTGATGAAGGAACTCACTTTTCCACTGAATGGCAGGGGAGGACCAATAAGCGAGGTTCCTGAACGGATTCAAGCCGTGGTCTGTCGTAGCCAACAGTTTCATCAGGGTGTACACCCGTCTGTTTCTGCAAATTCAACTGGAGTTTGCAAGGCAGATACAGATGGCAAACAATGGCATGGAATATGTGAAAGTTTCAGGATTTACTTACATCTGTCAGCTCAACAGACCCTTTTGTGATACACCTTTTGGGCAAATGTGTGGTTCTCTGAGTCACATCGCTCACCTGTCAATGTATCAATAGCACATATGAAAGCCCGATGAGAGAGTTAAGCTCAAAGCTGAATTGCCGTCTTTTTTTCCCTATTTTTGGCTGCACCATGCAGCGTGCAGGACCTTAGTTCCCTGACCAGGGATCGAACCCCTGCCCCTTGCAGTGGCAGTGTGATGTCTTAACCACTGGACCACCAGGAAAGTCCCGGGAGTTCTATTCTTCAAAATCAGTATTAGGTAGGGTACCTGTCTGCATGTTGATCAGGGAGGGGCAGGTAGCAGGGTAAGAGCGAGGGTCCCCATGGCATCTGTATCATAATGGACACGTGGGCAGCAGGCCACCTGCTTAGGTCTAGTCTGGCTGGTTCCCCATCACCACTGCCACCTTCCAACATCAAGAACACAGAGACATTTCCGTCTAACTTTTATATGAAGAATTTAATTATCTATACACATAACTAATTCAAAAGGTTGTATTACAGTTGTTAAAGCCGCAGGTTTATATATTTATATATTTTACATTCATATCCATGAAAATACTGACGCGCCAGCGAACGAGGCAGTGTCCTCGTTCTCGGCACCGTGTGAGTGGAGAAGGACCGCTACACAATGCCAGCACAGAGTCCCCAAGGGGACAGACGTAAAACAGAAGATCACTACTGTTAAAAAGTCATTAGTAGAACCGCTAGGTTGTGCTTGAGGCTCCCTGCCCCCCGCCCCGTTTTCTGTGCTGTCAGCAACGGCGTTTTTATTGAGAGCTTCCAACTAGTGTTTAACAGACACACATGGCTTCAGCTACAACATCCAACACATCAACAGACCATGAGCTCCATTTCATATTAACCTGTAGAAATTCCACAGTCTAGTTAAAAAATGTAAACATTGGAAATTAATTGCAGGGAGACTCCTATACATTCTTTCTTGTCAAGAAAATTACTTGTTTGAAATCGTCATTCCATGAAGTCACTGGAATAAAACTTGGTGTAACAGAGACTAAGGCGAGATTGTAGATACTGTTGACCGTGACAACCTCAAAGGTATCGTCTACGGATTTATGGTATGAAAATATGCAAAATTAAAAACCCCAAACAGAAAACACCAACTCAACCAGATAAATCTGAGACCGAACAAAAACACACATGCTTTCTCATGGGGCTACAAGGTCACTGTGCAAAATAAAATTAATGCAATGTGATTAGAGCATCATACAAGGTAATAGCTTTTGCCATGGAAAGAACTAATTTCATATGTACAGGATGTATTATTACATGCTCAGCAAGGTACATCTGATACACACAAACAAGCACAAAACACCTTCTGTTTAATTGGCCTCATTCTACACGTCTTTAAAACAGATATACTGAACTCCTCTGTACTTCTACAGTAGGGGGCAACAAACCCAAACTACACAATTTAGTTGATAACACTGGACAGAATGAAAAACAAAAAATACATCAAGTCTCAGATTTATGGACATTTGGAAACATTTTTTTAATAGCACATGCAGCATTCCTTGATAGTGGGTCTTTTTGCAAAACCAAAATAGCAAAGAAGTCATTCATTTTTTTTTTTTATTAAAAGGCTAAAAGATTTATTGAAAAATAATTTGAAAACTATTGAAAGCACCTGTGCAAAGGTGGGGGGAAGTCAATTTGAGTCACTAGGAAAGCCACAAAAGGACCCACTACCCTGTGTATTTTTGTAATTTTTTGCTTCTATCTCTGCAAGTAATAACTCAACATTGTCATCACATGCAACTAAGGTAAAATGAGGTAAACTGCTCTGCAGTGAGTTCTTCTACTCAGAAGGCAGTAGGTGATCATGCTGGAAGTCACATGATCAAGGCTGCATCTCCCATCATCCCTCGGGGCAGTGATATGGGATAGTGGGTCTCTTTGAGGACTTTCAAGCCTGAGGGGGGGGTGGACAACATATGATTCCTAGAAAAAGGAGGAAAACAACACATAAGCAAAACAAAACAATGAGCAAAATTCAAGCTAGGAAAATGAGTCAGGCATGTAAAACAGCATGGTGCCAAAATGATTAAAAAGGAAAAAAAAAAAAAGAAAAAGGGGGACGGGGGAGGGGGGAGGGGACATGCTACAGAAGGAATGATTTTTAAAACCAAAAACAAAAAAACCAACAAAACGAAAACCCCACGAGATAAAAGTCTTGCATTATGAGGAAGGTCTTCAAAGAGACTGTTGCGAATGCAGCAATGGTCTAGCTAAGTTCTGCAAACAAAGCTCAGCAGAATCAGAGCAATGCTGCATGTTTCACCGTGAGACGCCAGAGAGGAGAGGCAACCGGGCGGCCGGGGCACTTACATTGCTGGCTGGGGTCCGTGTCCGTGGTCAACTTCACGTAGTTGGACGGGAAGAGCCCCACCTGCCCGTGGACTTCACCCTTCCACCAGTCGGGGTCCTCCTTGTTGAGGACATTGATGACCTGGCCCTTGCTGAAGGCCAGCTCGTCGTCATTCTGCGCGGTGTAGTCGTACATCCCGATCACCTGGCACACTGCGGGAGACAGGCCCGGTGAGCGGGAGGGGGCGCAGGCTGCCTGAGGCTCTCCGGGCCTCCCGTGTCCCGACCGTGTCCTTGCCCGAAGAGGGTAGAGCTACCTGGAGGGCTCGGAGGGCTCTGTCTAAGTGTGGGCAGTGGAGGAAGCTGGAGGGCTGGAGACCAAGACAACAGCAGAATGGCAGGCCTCGCCTTTAGTTCCCATCCCGTCTTCCTCTTGCATGTGTTCCGCTGTCCGCAGAAAACGGGCAGGGGTAGGGGAGAGCTACCAGGGAATCATTTCTGTTTGAGGGTGGTGATGTTCCTTCAGGATGCTGACTCGGAATGTTAGCCCATCTGCACATACTGCTGTGGATCATGGGGACTTGAACCCAGCCCTTTTTTTCCTTTTCTGATTTTTTGTTGGATTGTTTTTTGTTGTCTGTTTTTTTAAGGTGGAAGGTGATTACCAGATGACCTCCAAGAAGTTCAACTCTTGTGCTCAGCTGTGTCCGACTCTTTGCGACCCCATGGACTGTGCCCTGCCAGACTCCTCTGTCTGTGGGATTTTACAGGCCAGAACGCTGGAGTGGGTTGCCATTTCCTTCTCCAGGGCATCTTCCCGACCCAGGGATCAAACCCACGTCTCCTGTCTCTTGCGTCTCCTGTGTTGGCAGGCAGACTCTTTACCACCAGCACCACCTGGGAAGCTCTCAGTGAAAAGGAAAACCAGTGCCTTATTCTGCTGTGCTTTTGTGTCTCAGAATCTTGTCTCCAAGAAGCAATTTCCACATTCAAGGACAATTCTCCTTTTCTCATTTTCCCTCAAACCTACAGGAGGTTACACTGTTTTTATTCCCTGACATTTTTACACTTCAGAGAAGTCTGCCTAGTTAGGTGTTACCCCTGTTCATCTTTCCTGACCAACCTGTATACAGGCTCAGGCTTTAACGATGTTCCAGCTAATCCCATCCCCTTGGCAAACAATTTCTGTGGGTTTTAACCAACCTGATGAAGGGCATGCCACTAGGCCTCCCCAAGGGAGAGGAGACCCAGTGGGCACCACACCCTTCTGCCTACAAGAGAGGCCACGGCTCAAGCACAGGGGCCCAGCTGGGGTCAGCAATCAGTCACAAAGTTGACCAATCCTTTCATTTCTTGCAAAGGCTGCCAAGTTTTGATCTGATTTCACTGGGGATGTACAGCACAGACATTTAGCCACAAGGTTCTGGAAGGAAAAGCCTGTGTTTCCACCAATACCACCCAAGATTCCATTAATGGCTTAAAGACCCAAGCAGAAGTTGGCTGCCCTTATCTCACCCTCTCACACATTACCGAAGCATCTAATTTGGTCTCTTCAATCAGAAGATAGCCAACCATCTCAGCTGCAGGGCCCTCTGTTCCCTCTTGGTCCCTTTAGGAGAGCGTGTATAACATCCTGCCCATTAAGCGAAGCCCCTCTGTTCACAGGAAATGTCACAGGGGAGCTATTTCTGTCTTTACTGAGCAGCACATGACAACCAACAGACCCCTGTGGCCTCTCGGCTCAATCTCCTGACCTATTTAGACCCCGGCCATTTATTTTTAGGAGGCCCTTTTTGTCTCCCCCCAACCCCCCACCGCAGCCCCAGCCCAAATCCCAATTTAAATAGTTGGAAGGAAATCAAGAGAAAAATCTGGCTTCAATAGCACAGCATTCAGGGCCCCTTTAGGAAGCCAGTTCCAACAAGGAGTCTGTTGTACCCAGCACAGCAAAGCTGCTTAGATATTTGGTCCTTTTGAAAAACATATTCCATATCACATTCGTGGGGTATCAGCCCCTCCAAGTACAAGAGGCGGTTACAGCCGATGTGAAAGACAACTTTCGCCACTCCACAAGAGAACTGAGTACCAGGAAGCACAGACCATTTTCTGAGCAGAGTGTAAACCGCTCACCTGTTGGGAAAGCTGTTGGCTTCGGTGGGTCTGTTGGAGTGATTTTGCTTGTCCCAGGGCTTAAAAGTTTGACGTAATTAGCAGGAAACCAGCCTATCTGGCGCTTTTTCCCACGTGCCTAAAAATTAAAAAAATTACATTAAAACGTTTCAAAGCTTCATCCTCTTTCATGGTGTAGTTTGCTTCTGAACATGGTGTGCTTATGCCAAGCTTGCTGCTGCTGCTGCTAAGTCGCTTCAGTCATGTCCGACTCTGTGTGACCCCGTAGATGGCAGCCCACCAAGCTCCCCCGTCCCTGGGATTCTCCAGGCAAGAACACTAGAGTGGGTTGCCATTTCCTTCTCCAATGCATGAAAGTGAAAAGGGAAAGTGAAGTCGCTCAGTCGTGTCCGACTCTTAGAGACCCCATGGACTGCAGCCTACCAGGCTCCTCTGTCCATGGGAGTTTCCAGGCAAGAGTACTGGAGTGGGGTGCCATCGCCTTCTCCGTATGCCAAGCTTACGCATAACTAAAACAGAATAACATCAATAGACTCTATGGATTGCTACATTACAAAACGAAAACACCACAGCTGAAATTCAAATTGTGGCAGCCGTTGGTCGGCAAAGCCCGGAGTATTTTCCTACGAGCTCGATGGTGTGGGTCACAGTCAGAGGACAATGCAGCACTTACAGGACAGAAAACCCTGCTTGCTGAACAGCTCTCAGATGTCAATTTCAGGTAGGGCAGAGATTATGGTTTATGCCAACGTTATATATGGATTTTAGGAATAGTAATAATAATAATGGCAGTAACATGTACTGGGAGCTTCTTATGAGCTAGGCCTGTGTTAAACATCTATCATACATGTACCTACACAACAATTCCAGAAGAATACTACTACTACAATTTCCATTTCCCATGTCCCACTTTCACTATTCCCAGTTCTCAGACAAAAAGAGTAAGGCTCAGAAAAGTTAAGCGATAACCTCAATGTTACAGGCTAGTCAACGGCAAGCCAAGATTCACACTCGCATCTATGATCTTACGGATATTAACTGTACATATACCAGATGATGGACATGCGATATATGCAGGATACAAGGGGGCTAAGCTTGACCTTGCCTTCGAAAGCCATCAAGCCTGTGTGACAGATGAGTCATGTTTCCCACTGCCAGTCCTTTCTCCTTCACTTTAATCTAATTCAACACAAAATCCATTCATTGAGAGCTTACATGCTGGGAGTTGTTGGAAATGGATAGTATGTGACTTGAAGGAACTTATAATAAAGTTGGTGAACCAAGACTTGTCATCCTGACATAATTCTAAGGGACAGAGACTCTAATTAGGGATGATAAGTGTCAGAACTACCCTTCTGCACACCACCACGAGCAGAGAGTTCAAAACAATTTACAGGGCACACACGCACGCCTCCCCTCTAACCTACTCTCAAAATAAGAAAATAAAATTCAGAGAAAAGGACGCTTTCCATACCTCACCCTTACCCTCTTAGCTGATGCAATCTGTCGTGAAGGATACTTCTAGGTTACTTTTAGAAAGTAGATCAGATTTTACTTTCTTTGTGGTCTGATAGACTTCATGCTCTTGGCTCAAGGACTAAAGCTTTTATCTTCACACTGAACCACCCATGGTTGAAGCCACTTCTTTAAAAGGTCCCCCACATTCATCTATCTGGTAAACACTGCCGTGGGGCTCACAGAGACACCACCATTTCCCGCATCTGTGCAGTTTCCCAAGGGCAGAACACAGAACTCACTGGCAACTTCTATTTTTCTTTAACAAATAACTTCTGTTATTTTTTGGCCATGCCTCTTAGCGTGCAGGATCTTAATTCCTTGACCAGGGATTGAATCCGTGTCACTTACAGGGGAGGTGCGGAGTCAACCATTGGACCACCAGATGACGTTCCCAATTTCTTCATCCGTGTAGTCGCAGAAGACAAAGTCTGGTGAGAGCACCAGAAGCCCTCCTGGGCAGACAACTGAGGGTTGCAAGGACCCTCTCAAGACTCTTTCGCGTAAGGTACTAGGAGTGAGAGGATGAAAAAATACGGTTTCTGCCCTCAAAGAGTTGATAACCTACATGAAGAAGAAACATGCATGGGAAGCTAAGTAATAGTATTGGCATCAATACTAAATGTCAAGAGAAGCTCGGGCATAGGGGCCACCAGGGTTCATGGGAAGATGTCGCCTCGGGTAGGACGGTCACAGAAAGCTTCTGGAAGAAGTGGGTTCTGGCCAGCTCTTGAGGAAGGAGGCGGGAAGGACCATATGGGGAGATGCTCTGGGCAAAGGCAGGAAGAAATTGGGGTCTGAGGCTGCTGCTTGTCTTCAGGAGAGTAGATCACCAACTGCGGCTGGAGCAGAGACGTCACTTTGAGAGCCAGATGGGCAAGACGCATGGAAGGGCAACAGGGCACACCTGTGAGCAGGCTGAGGAGGAGGGCCACGGGGACCCCCATAAGTCTTCAGAACAGGGGAGTCATCTACGCACAGGAAGGCCACTAGGCGACAGCTCTCTCCAGGAAACGACACCACAAGTCTGTGGAAGGCCTCCCCCACCCAGCAAAGGAAGAGACATTAAATAGGGGAGGGAGGGAAGTCCTGGCAGTCCAGTGGTTAGGACACAGTGCTTTCACTGCCACGGCCCTGGTTCAGTCCCTGCTTGGGGAACTAAGATCCCACAAATTATGTGGCACAGCCAAAAAAAATCAGTAAATTTAAAAAACAAAAAAAATTTTTTAAAGGATGAGGGGAGTGGATTCCAGGACCTCAATGGAATACTGAACCAATAAACTGTATCTTGTCCGCCCTGCTGGACGGGTTTTTTAATGGCTGCCCACCAGTGAGATCCCAGGGGAAGTTCTGCCTTTGGCTACTCCAGGCCGTACCTTCTATTCCAGCCAAGATACCTTTCTTTTAGTCTACCAGCCCACTCTTCACTCTCTGGCACTTTAGTTTCTAATTTTAATCTGCCCCATATGCACAGAAAGTGCTGTATTTATTTATTTCACCAAAATGTAGATCTTTGCCTTCCTGATCAAGGTTTACCTTGACAGACTGATGAACTGAGGACGGACACACAGACACACACACACACAGAAGAACTAAAACTGTCGTGCCACACAGATGTGGCTGTGACTACACAGGCCACTGTGGCGTCACACCTCACAGCACCGCGGAGGGGAAGCTCTGCTCCTGTATTGCTGTGACAGTAAGGATGAAACTCTCCATCATGAGCTCTCTCCTTCCCACCACTCACTGTCTCAACTCAAGAATCCAGCAGATACACATACATCTTCAAAAGAATCCTCAGCTCTCACATTTCTGTTCCTGGCTGCCCAAGGCTTAGGAACAAACTGGGTTTAGAGAACATGGCATCTCTTGTTACACAAATGCAGGATTCAGACAGTGTGGGGGTATCTGCGCTTTGCCATGAAATAGCATCCCTTCAAAATCTTGCATGCTGAAATCTAGGCAGGGGATTTTAAACAAATGGAAAAGACACTAACCTGTAGCTCTCCTTCCCACCATCCACCTGGGTTCTTTTTCCGGATCAGGATCAGCTGACCGGGGGCCAGGGTAAGCTGTTCAGGACCCGTAGCTGTGTAGGAGGCAATGACCTGCGCGATTTCTGGAAAACAAGACCAAACATGGTAGAGTGCGTCGTTAAGAGTCAGGAGAAGGACAGCCAAGACACAGCCACCTCCCAGGTTCTCAGGTAAACGTCCTCAAAGCCAGCACACAGGGCCGGTCTTCTACTCAACGAAGAAGGCCCTGTGGGCTCCCATTCCTCGCAAGGCAAATGCAGTGCTCCAGGACTGGACTTGCCTTCTGGTTCTGCCTGGTGTGCCCGAGGGTCCCCTCATCTCTTGGAACCCACCAGCTTGCCCCCACAAATTCCCCACCCCCCCTGCCCCTCAGGATGCCAACAGCTGAGCCTCATTTAGCCCCACCCGCCTTCCGGCCCCCACACAGGGCTTATTATTATCACACGGTCCACAGAAGGATGGTTGAGTGAATCAAGGAAGTCAAGTGAAGCCATTCCACCCGCCAGAACAGCAGAAAGACAAACTGTGTTCTTGAGAAGCCACCAGGGGCAGGCACTGGCTTGACTTCTACACCATGACTTTCCTCAGCCTCTCTCTTCCGTCCACAAGACCATTCCCTCTGTGGCTGACACTTTAAGGGCGATCCCTGAATACCAGCTAGGGATCACGTCAACGGAAGTTTACTTCTTTTTATTGCAAGTTAAAGGAGGATCCTAGAGTCAAAAGGGGGATTTTAAGCAAAACAGCAATTCCGCACAGAAAAAATGAAAACAGTTCTGTACTTTTCCTGACTGAACAGTTTCATGGGAAAAAGTCCAGCAGTACCACAGACCAGGCTCTGAAAAAGTACACTTCTCCTGGCACAGGAGGTCGACTACGAAAGGACAAAACCCTTCTCTGACTGAATTCTGGCGCATCCGCAGGGACTAACTTGTGGATTTCTAGATGCAAGACGGAACAGACTGTTCTATTCCTCTACACTCTCTCCCCATCGTAACTGTTCTCAGAAGAAAGAGATGAAGACACAAGGAATGAAGTAAAGACAGACAGAAGGAGAGAAGTAGAAGGCCCGTCTCTGACAGCATTTCCTGCATAAAGGAACATAACCCGGGCCCTCCGCCCACCCGACCCTGTGCTGTAATCAGCGGCCACCACGCTAGGAGCACTGGGACGTCCCGGTGCAGGCTGGCCCTGTCAGACGCATCCCAGAACTCAAGGAAGCAAGAGAGAGCCCAGCTCACTCATGTCTGGGCTCCCCTGAGAGCCCAAGATGGGAAATCTGCGCTGGGGACGAGAACTCTCCCCCAGCCCACCAAGGATTAGCTCTAGACTCCAAAGAGTTCTCAATTCAGAAAACATCCAAATTATTACCCTATTTGGCCCCTGGTGTTCCCATTGCTCAAAGGACCTGGCCTGTGTAGCTGGTGACCTGCCTCAATACTCTTTTCCTTTTTTTTTTTTTGAGCAGCTTGCTGATTTCAGTGCGATGTTAAGCCCCTCTGGACCCTTTGGAATGACCATTCAAAATGTATAGGGTTGGCCAAAAAGTTCATCCAGGTTAGTCTGTAAGATGCGATGGAAAAACCCAAACAAACTTTTTGGCCAACCCCATAGCATACTCAGGGTTAAAATAGAGATTTGACTGGGGTGGTCTGATATCTTGAGTCAGTCTGAAATCCTACAACTACCGAAAAACCCACTTTTCCTTGTCAGGTGAGCCTGTCTGGAGGCTGAGCGCCAGGCAAAGATACACAAGTCCCTCTCTCAGTGCTGTGGTGACTCTCAACCTGTAATTTCTCAAGGCTGTAATAGCAAAAGGGCTCAAATGACCTAGGTGAGGAAGACAGGCCATACCAACCGTATGATTTCCCAGCTGCTTCTTTCTTCTCTTGTTCATGTTTCTATTAATAGAACATGTGATTTTTGTTTAAATAAAGTGAAACACTTTTGAGTTCAGGGGGATGACTATAATTTTGTGCCTTCACTGTGTACCTGAGGAAAACTACTCAAAAGCTTCTAATTCATAGGCCCCACTGTCTGATAATACGTGCGGCTCCTCTAATCTCCTCCACTATTTACATCCTGGGACTGAATATGCTTCAGGAAAGGAAAAAGTACTGAACCCAATGAGAGAAGGATTAAGTAGCAGCTGACCCCAAACCCTACAGTTCCAAGCGTGACAACATCTCACCATCTTGCCTGAATTATTTCTTCACATCCCAAGAGAACATTCTGTCTGATAAATGTCCCTAATACCCCATGTGTGAAGCAACAGCCATTATTTCATAATCATGGATACACATTATTAATGGATTCCAAGGAAAGGATCTATTCCAATCACTCTTAGGACAGATTCTTTAGTCTTTACTTCTCTTTCTTTTTTTTTTCCAAAAAGGTTTCTAGCCCTAATAAAAGATTGGGAGCAACTATCAATTACATTAAAAACATTGAAAAAATAATCATCAGGGTTTGTCACTTACCAGGTTTTTTTCCTAAACTCCCTGTTTTCCCAGCAGTTCCAGAGCCCTTGAAACAGAGCAGAAGGTCTCATTTGCATACTGAAGAGTTTTGGTCAAGCAACTTAAAAAACGATGAATGATGTCACGAACCCGCGTGAGCCCCTAAATTCCTTTTTTTCATTCTGGAGAAACACAGCAGCATTTTATCTCCTGGCATTACAATGTGTATCAAGGAAAACATGGGGCAAAGTAAGTACTGTAAAGCACACAGCCTTTACTCTCTTCTTGAGGGGAGAATAAGCAGTGGCACTGTACAGATCCCCCAGGGCGCGGGCACTGACTGTGTATATCTCGAGTGTGGCCTGTCCCCGTGTCAAATCAAATGGGGGCTGCCCCACCAGGAGACTGCCGGTCTACATCCTAAACACTAAGCTCATGTTTGATGTCCAAGTGGTTAATTAGCAAACATTTCACAGACAAAAAGTACAGAGGTTACAGCAGACATCCATGAGCTCGATATCCCGACTTAGTACGTGAACATGTTACCATTTTAGTACATCTGCTTTAGGGCTTTCTTTTTTTTTTTTTTAAAGAAGGAAAACAGGATAGTGGCGATTCAAACACCCATGCCCCCCATTCTATTATCCCAAGAGGTGGTCACTCTCTCCTGTGAGCCCTTTCTACCTAAACTTTACACTGTTTAAACACTAAAATTTCTCTCTTAATGCTGGACACACAGTGCATAGAAGCAGACCATTTTTTCCCCAACTTCTAAGTGTTCCAAAAGTGCTCTAGGGTTGAATTCCTTCATGAATACTCATGGAATTTTAAACTAGCTGAGCAAGCCAAGCCGGCAGAGACTTGGCTGGGACAAGGGCCAGGCCGTAATCTGTTGTTACAAAGTGCTTTATTCCGAATTAATTTTCACTCGTGTGTCACTATCTTCCAGTAAATTAAGTATTCCAATTAAAATAGAACAAAGCAAACGGCTTAATTAACTAAATGAGAGTAACTGTAAAATAAAAATATGTAATTTATCTACCAGGAACACAACTTCTCGTTGTCCCTTTATTTATACTGAAATTCAATAACCATCTAGCAGGGAAAGTTCAAATTAAAATGTTTACTCTGATTATGTTTTCTGTATTAACAAAGATATATATATAAAATACCCATCTCCCTCGGAATTTTCATAGGCTACGTATCAACATGAAGGCATACTAATGCTACAAAATTCCAAACGGCCAGTTAATTTCCCATTGCAGGCTTATAATAGGCTTTCTCTGTTCTATAAAAAGAACAAAGCGATTGGCAACCCAGTGATGGAGTTCCAGCCACTTTAATGTGCTCCCTTTTAAACGCCACAGCCAGCACTTAAGCTGAGACAGACTCAGATGGCCATGTTTGGCTCTGGCACTTCTCAAGAATGCAGTAGAAAAGCTGATCCAGGCGACATGCCCCAGCCCTGCTCGTGCAGAGAAGGGAAGCAGGCTTAGGACAAACCCCTCTCTGCATCCATGGATCAATTCTGGTATCTGAGGCTCGGGCTGGGTTTTAAGTTTGGCATGATATTGCCTTATGCACTGAATTCTATGTCCAAGTAGGATGAAAGATTTTTTTAGATTTTTTCATTATTATGAAATAATGTAGCTAGATGTTTGCCCAAAAATCATTAGCACTGCCAGTTCTTCAGTGGCTGATAATTTAAGACGCCAGTTAAAAAAGCACTTTACAATTCAACTTACCTTTAGAAAATGTCACAGTGCATTTTTTCTAAACTTACTGACTTGGGATGGTTTGGGTAGAAAACTCAAGTTCATTAAAGGATAATACAAGTAATGGCTTTGGTGTTTAATTGATCTCAAAGGTAAAGCCACTTTAAGAGTTTCTGTGCATGGGAGCAGAAATTGAGTTTAGTTTGTAATGTTTTCCCTCTGCTCTCCTAAAATATCATCTCCATGGTTCTTACTGGATCTAACTAACTGGTCTGGATAAGAGTTGAATTTTCCCTCTCCTGGTCTTCAAAGGATAATACAATGACTGTCTTACAGACAAGAAGTATTTTCATTCCAGCTTCAGCCAAATTCTCCAAGGGGAAGCGGACTTATGCAAACCCCTCCAGGGGAATTTCAGCAAGCTGCTCTCAAGACCAAAGCAAGGGAAAACAAAAAACCCCCCAAACAATAATAATACTCCCTAAAATAAGAAAAAAAAAAAGCCAAAACAAAAACAAATAAAAATCTCAAGCAAATACAACCACTCCAGGGAACTGTAGGGAAGCAGAGAAGGCAGACAGAAGGGGGAATCACAGTTTATCACCAGGCCCAGCCTTGCACCCCAAGTGGCTATGGGTCTGGTAAATGGCTACCTTTATGACCTGAAATTCCCCCTAACTTGAAATTGGCCACTAGGAGATGGGCTCCCATACGCCAGGAGGCCCGTGCCACTATTTCATTAATTCTGTATCATCTCAGGACAACATTTTATGCAACTGAATTTTTAGGGCCCCATTAACAACAGTTGGGAGCCACTTCCAATTTGTAAGCATTGAAAATAAACTGAGTCTCTGCTCAATCTCTGATCAGGAGACACCAAGGCCTGGCCAAAGGCCTTAGTGAAATCTTGTGTCTTGCTATTGTGTAGGTAAAAATATAAATTCTAGCAGTAAACATGATTTATATACAAATTGTAAATTTATCCAACTAACTTTTTGAAATAATTCCAACGAATTGGAGCTGATAGGAACAAGGATATCCAAAATTTATAGTTCTGAGTCCAACCTGTAATAGATTTCCCCCTATTATATAGACAGGTGGCTCCCCTGATAGCTCAGTTGGTAAAGAATCTGCCTGCAATGCAGAAGATCCCATTTCTCTTCCTGGGTCCAGAAGATCCCCTGGAGAATGGAAAGGCTACCCAGTATTCTGGCCTGGAGAATTCCATGGACTGTATAGTCCAGGAGGTCGCAAAGAGCTGACACGACTGAGTGACTTTCACTTTCACTTTTCATACAGACAGGACTTCATCAGTCTTGTATTTATGTGGGTATATTTCCTAAAACTCTACAAATGTTATTAATACATTTTTAACCTTTGGTAATATGATATTACAAAATAGTTGCTTTTCTTCTGGTACTGTTCAGCTCAGTCATCTTCACATATGCTTAATCCTCATAATCACTTGTATTTTTTCATTTTCTTCTGTCTTCCCTTCCCCTGAATATATCAATGTGTTTGTTACAGATTTCTAAGAACTCATTTATGACTAAGGATGTTAACCACCTGTTATGCAATGCAAATGAGACACCATATTTTATTGCTTTCAGTTCACTATGGTGGTTTATATTTTGGCTGTGTATTCAAGTATAACCATGTTGTGTTTCATGAAAGATAAATAAATTCTAAAAACTCTCTACTACCCAATATTCTGGGGCTAGTATCACCAAAATACATTTGTTTACATGGGGGAAATACTGCTGTGTATCTTTCTTGGGGTAGCCCAGATCAGTGACCATGGAGACTTAATCAAGAACATTTACTCTAAATTCTAAGTCAGTTACATTCAGGAACAGGGAGGAATCCTGAACCTTATCCCAGCTGACGCAGACCAGCCTCATTCAGGGCAGCCTCCTCCGAGCCTGGGGGGGTTCTTTTGTTGGGGGAAGCCGAGGCTGAGCCTGCAGCGTCACTAGGCAAGCTCACACAGCGACATGCCACACTGGGTTTGCAGCCACGCTCCAGACCTTAGCAAAACCCAACAACGATGTTCCACCGGCGCACCTCACGCCTCCCTGAAAAGAGAGTCACTGCACAGAAGGGGAGAGGAAACAGTTAATGTGGGTTTACCTCCGAATCTTTAAGCCTCACATAGTTAGAAGGGAAGACGCCGGACTTGTCGCCCACTGTTCCTGTCCACCAGTCACCATCTTTCTTGGTAACCAAAATCACATCCCCTTGCTGAAAGGTTAAATCGCCTTGCTCAGAACTCTCGTAAGTGTACATGGCAATAAATTCTGGTGGGGAGAAATATTGAGATACGGAGAGAGCTTGATTGTTTACAGAAATCCCAGACAACTTTGCAAAAGCAAGTTTATGAACAAGGACATTAGGATAAGGTCCAGTCAAGAGAAAGCCTAGTCACAGATAAAACACAGAGTTGCAGAATCCCCTGGGCTCCAAATTGACCAACCTGCATATAAATTTCAGTAATTGCAGCCAGGGAGACAATTCCTGTGAAGACCCAGCCCCAGAAACAACAGCAACAAACCTGCATGTCCACCAATAACAGTACAGACACTGATCTCCGACTTAATGCCATGTTTTCTTTTTACTTGGCATTTTTATATTTACTTTTTTTTTCTTCAGGATTAAAAAAAAAAAGTGCAGTTGATTTACAATGTTAATTCCCGCTGTATAACAAAGTGATTTGGTTATACATATATACACCTTTTCTTTTAATGTTTACTTTGAATTAACATTTATTGAGTGCCTAGGTTGTGCCAGTGTTAGAGGCACTGACATGCAGGCTCTCGGTAAGCTCATCAAATATCTGTAATTCACTTTTTGAAGGTACCAAGTCACCATTTTAGAAAACTTTTCGATGTGGTATATCCTTTATGTAAATTAAATAAGACACTTTTCAAAGTGCCTCGGTGAAAACCTAAGTCCTTTTGTGCCATACTACACAGATGGCAGAAGCTGTTAGAACACATAATTTTAAATATATATTATTTAGTTAAAAATGGACATCACTTGTCATTCAAACAGGAACAGGTAGAATGGGCTGCTGATAAAAATAGTATCTACCCAATCCCAGAAAATAATCACGGCTTTCTGAACAAGATGAAAAGACAAATCACCGTTTCTTACATGTTATTATTCATGTAATTTAGTCTTAAAGGTCCAGAATTAAAGTTCTTTACTGTCTTGAAGGTGAAGGCTTTGCATTCCAGAGGAAATTTTTCTTCTAAAACCCCTGATTTTTCTAAGGCTTAGAAACCAAGTCATAATCTCAGAAAGATCACTTGACACAAAATTCTAGACACTATACTAGGTACAGAATAAAAGATTTCTAGAAAGATGAACATACATTTCCTGTTTCTACTTTTTCTCCATTTTATCCCAGGCTTTTTAAAAAAAGCAATTAAAAAAATAACAAAGTTTACCCAAAGTGTTTGTTTTATAACAGATGGTGTGTTTCTAAATTTCTTATGATAGTCCTTAAATGCAGAGCTTAATGTCAATTAATAGGCAGAGATTTAGTCCGGAGCACTCCACTGGCTAATTGTAAGAGCCTTTGCAGGAGGCACTAATGGAAACTAAAATAAACACTAGCAAACACAAACTATCCTGATGCTTATGCTAATGTGGGCAGCTCTCCAAGGGGCCACTCCAGCCTCAGCTGAGGCCAGCAGACCCCCAACATACAAGGTCATCCAAACACGCTAGGGGAACAGAAGCCTCTCTGTCTTTAGCCCTCCAGCACCGGTGACACACACCTCCACCGTTAAAACTGGCAACAGGATTTCCCGCACAAGGAAATCAAAGTTTGGCAGCTTGAATAAGGACACTGCTTTTTCATTAATATATTCCTTTTTCTGATTTCTCAGTATTTCGAACCTTCCCTTTTTATTTTGTTCTTTTACTTATTCCTAAGCTCATGTCTGGCCATTTAAGATCGGATCCTTGGCCATCAGTCCTTTTCCCAGTGATTCCTGCACTTAAAAGTCACTTTCTTAAGAACGGATCCAAATTTTGAAGTCACTTTTGAAATGCTTAAGAAACTTCATAAGCATGAACTCTGGCTGAACTTCACACTGCAGTAGAAGATACCAAGGAGACTGGGAAGACTGTGGCTTTACAAGCCCTGCATGTACACGGGCATCTGTGAGGACCTTCAGGATCCAATGAAAGTGGGGAGACAGGAAGACAGATATGGGGGGCTCCTCACTACTCAGACCCTCCTCATCAGACATGTAACACAGGGTACTGGCCATTCCCAAGCCCATATTTTAAAAGCTACCCAAACTGACCATCTATTTAATTTGGTTTCTGGTGTCTCAGCTGGTAAAGAATCCACCTGCAATGCGGGAGACCTGGGTTTGATCCCTAGGTTGGGAAGATGCCCTGGAAAAGGGAAAGACTACCCACTCCCGGATTCTGGCCTGAAGAATTCCACGGACTGTATAGTCCAAGGGGTCGCAAAGAGTTGGACATGACTAGCTGCCTGAATCACTGGTTACTTTCAATCTGATTACATTTAATACAGTATTTATAAACACATCCCTAATATATCTAAGTGCCTTTTCCTAGAATATCAGATGCCATCGTCCTCCCATACCCTTCCAGAAGCCAGAAATCTTTCCTAATATTTCTAATACTGAAATCACTGTAAAATGGATGTAATAAATGAGATTAGACATATAACCCTCTGCTGTTGCCCAAGTTAAGGATGTGGGTGGTCCATCTGTGACCTACTTATCGAGGCCTCAAGCATGGAGGCCTCTACATGTTTCAAAACAAAGCAGCATTCATCAACACTGTTGTCAGATGAGGACGCTCACTGCTCTAAGTGGTTCCATCAATAATCTAGGAACTGAAGCAAAAAGGAAATACGAGCAGCATTTAGTGACCTTTATTCTAAAAGCTTACACTATTGTCTCATGATTCCCATGATAATTTGCTACCTCAAGTGGCGATTATTACGTTCCTTTTACAGATGAGAGAGTTGAGGCATGACTAAAATTATACAGTCACTAGGTGTGAGAGCCAGGATGCACACTCTGGCACACCACTGAGACTTAGTGGCTGTAACCTACGGAATCTGGGCGGGGGGGCAGGGAGTATTGCTTGACACAACACTGACTACATGAGCTGTGTTTAAAAGACCTTTTGCCTTGCTCTCCTAACAGTGGCTATAAAAAGTCATTAGGATGACAAAAATGTATGAAGAGAACTATACTAATGATTGTTTTGGTGGTAATGGCAAAAACTGGATACAATAAAAATACCAGATTTATTTAGTGATGATGAAGTTTTTTATAGCTGTACCTATAAACTGAAAAAAATTTTTTACTTCTGAAATTCCTCTTGAAAAAGTAACTTTGTCACTATTTGAAACATCATTAAACCTTAACCCTTGCTTTAATAATTCTGTTTTTCATAAAGCAAAGTTTCTAAAGAATAGAAGTCTCACAATGGCAAACAAACTAAAGATTCTACAAGTATTCAAGGAAACAATGAAACACTGCTACAAAACAGGTTAGACATCTGTTCTCAGCAAACACTGTTCCTACTTCTGACACGGAAAGCCTATCTGACTTGGGTCATGCTCACTCTTCAATTAGTGCTCTGATAATGGCTAGACCAGATGTAGCAAAGACCTGAGATTTTTACCACTAGAACCTGAATTATGTAGGTTTTGTTCATTGTTAAACTTATGCCCTATACTGGCATATGTTGGGTGGGCCAAAAATTTCATTCAGATTTTTCCATATGCTCTTATAAAAACCCAAACAAACTTTTTGGCCAACCCGATATAATCCAAAAGATGGTGTCACGAAGTAAAGATGGGGGAAACAAAGCAATTAATTACTTTTGTAAGAAACACTCAAAATAAAATTTTTAGGCCTAAATAATCTGTTGTGGTTATTTCCATGGAAAATAGAAATGACACTTCTGTTTCATTTGGGTACAAATGGCACTGATGCTACTGTGACAGCTTTACTGAACAGCCCAGTTATGGCCTTAAACCAAAATACTTATCTGTAAGTCAGAAAAACAGCAAGCATCACAAATAGGCTACAGAGATGCTCAGAGACCTTGATCTTTAGTGACTTTGATGGGCCTCTTTCAAGAGTCAAAGGGCTTTTAATTGAACATCATCAGAAGATTCGGTTTTTATGAGCAATATATCTGATCGTATTTTGAAAAGTCCCTGTAAAGTACTATGACTTTATAAGGAGCTAAACCTCATTTTACCTTCAGGTTTAATATAATGAACGTAAATTAAGGCAGATTCTTTAAACATGAAATCCAACCTCGTTTTCAATGTTCACTCTTTGTATTACATAATCGCCTCCACCGTCTAAAGATCTTAATTTCACTCAAGTTCTCACCTTCTCCCGACACGGCTGGCTTGGCTGCTGGGGAAGCTACCCTCTTTAGACTTGCAGGACTTTCTGAGGGACCAGAATCCATGCTGGAAGAGGGAGGGGAAAGTATTTGAATTTTACTTTTCATCCTCAAAGAAAACAGTACAAATAACAATGATACTTTCTTTTTAAAACTGCTTTAACATTTACAATTATTTTTTAAAAAAGTAGTTATTTGTCCAGGTCTTGATTGTAGCATGTGGGATCTAGTTTCCTGACTAGGGATTGAACCTGGGCCCCCTGCATCAGGAGTCTGGAGTCTTGGCCAATGGACCATCAAGGAAGTCCCCACTTCACATTTAAAACCTTGATAATCTACAGCTGAAATAGATGCACTTTGCTAAGTCAAAACACATCACAAAGGGCCATGGTGGCCTGACTCTAAGCTCACATCCTTGTCTGTCAGCACTTTGCTTTGCTAGATACACAGCCAAAGCACTGGTCTATTTCAAAGTACAACGGACATGCTCATTCAGTATTTTTGAAGAGATTCTCTTCTTAAAACTCTTAATTCATTTTGACCATCTATTTGGTTAGAACAATGAAACAATAACCTTCAGGGTAAGGTTTCATACCATAAGGTTCTTAACAAAAAAGATAATTCACTCTTCTAATAATTTTCCCCCAATTCTTTGGGCTTCTAAATATTTGTGGATATCTGGCACAGTAAGTGAAGTGAAAGTGAAAGTCACTCAGTTGTGTTCAACTCTTTGCAACCCCATGGATTAGGCAGTCCATGGAATTCTCTAGGCCAGAATACTGGAGTGGGTGGCCTTTCCCTTCTCCAGGGGATGTTCCCAACCCAGGGATCAAACCCAGGTCTCCCACATTGCAGGGGGATTCTTTACCAGCTGAGCCACAGGGAAGCCCAAGAATACTGGAGTGGGTAGCCTATCCCTTCTCCAGCGGACCTTCCTGACCCAGGAACCAAACTGGGGTCTCCTGCATTGTAGGTAGATTCTTTACCAACTGAGCTATACTAAGCATGAAGAGGAACAGAATCTCCAGCAAACCTGCGAGACTGTCCCAGGTCTCAGGGTAGAATTTCCTCTTGCACAAGTCAATGAAAAACAAGATGCAGAGGCTTCTGGGTGAGGAACAAATGACCATCATCTGCAAGAGGCTCTCTTCTGTTGACACATGCCCTAACTTCTGCAGTGAGAAGACCCAGAAGACGAAATGATCCAGCAACTCCTATCTGTGAATCCTAACTAGTGCAAACAACAGTTTCATGCCAAACACGGCATTTGTCCAGTGGAAGCAGATGAACACAAGCATACCTTGTCGATTTCCTTATGGGCCCTGAAATGAGTTTCACGTAGGACTTGGGGAACCAACCCTTCTGGCCTTGAACTTCTCCAAACCACCACATGTCTTGCTGCTCCAGTACGGTGATGACATCGTTTTTGTTAAAATTTAAATGGTTGTCTTTCTTGGCTCTCCACGGATACAGGGCTTGCGCCTGTAGCCCCTCCACCTTTTCACCCTTGTGTGGAAGAACATAAAGGACCTCTTGTCACTTTGTGATCTGTTATCAGTTCAGGTGCTGCAAACACCATCACCTTCCCTCCCATGGGTACACGCGGGTACATGTGCAACCACAGAAGACACCCCCCGCCTCCTCCCCTCCCCGCTCCCCCGCAGTACAGCATGGCTTCCACGTGCCCCCTGGTTCTCAATAGCTGTTTCCTTCCCAAAGTGGAGGTGAAAACCTGCCAGCCTGTTCACAAAGCCATGGCCGGCCCATCTAGAAGTCTCTATTTAAAGCAGCTAGGAGATCATATTTATTCTGTTGCACCTGGCCGAGTGCCTTTTCTATTTTGGTTCTATTTTTAATTCTCAAGTTGCCCAGGGCAATCCCATTCCCGCCAGTTTCCAACTGGATTTGGATGTTTAGTGAAGGGTTAATACCAAAGCAGAAACCTTCTGAAAGCTCAAAAGGCAAGCAACTCATATCTTAGTTTAGGTGGACACAGGGAAACGGGTCTTGGGTTGGGTTGGGCTTGTCCTAGCTCCTTTTTAAGACAAACAGGGGTTGGGCAAGCATAAACTCTCTGTAATCCCATGTACTATAGAGCTATATGAAAACTCTATATGAAGATGAACAGAATGCCATCTCTGCCTCCCCAAAATAATCCAGGTTAAAATACTTTATTAAGCAGAAAGCATGATAAAAATGGGCAGTAGGACATGGCCAAGGAACTCATGACTAATGAAGAAGAAAGAGATACAAACAATCATGTCTACCACTGGGCAGAAGGAAATATGCTAAAAAGAGGTTGCAACCATTCATGGTGGGAACAGAGAGAAAAGATGGATGAAAGCTGCCTGCAGGCAACAGGGCCTGTTTCCCAGAGGTGGCAGTGTTTGAGCCGGGACTTGAAGGACAAGAAGGATTTTGATAGCTAGGGCTTCGGGGGGAGTGAACTCCAGGTGGAGGGCACGACCGTGAGATGCTTTCCTGCCAAGGTTCGAGGAGGAGGAGCAGGATCCGGGGGTGCGTGTGGCCTAGTCTCATGGAGGGGTGCAATAGGAGATGAGGCTGGAAAAGGCAGGGGGAGGCATTTATTATCTCTTAAAAGACTATCACATAAAACTATCACAGTATATTAAGACAATACTATTATAAAAAAATATGCCAACTTTCGATTATACATGTATTCATAAATGGACAAGAACAAGGGATAAAGCCCAAGGACAGCTCATTCAGAACCAAGCTGGACTTGCCTTCAGAAGATACTTATTTTCATAATGACATTTAACTATGATTATGCCTGATAAGAGAGAATTTATGATAGATTGAAGAGTTTCGGCTTTCATGCTGGCAACTTTCAACTCCTGGTCTCCATGGGTTCTCGTCTGCTCAGACCCATGACATCCCCATTTCCTTCCATCTCAACTGTCCACTCGGTCCAGTCTTCAGAAGAGAGGAGGGTTCTCTGGATTGCAAACACCCCGAGGACCACTGCGTCTCCACCTCCCGTTTCTCCGGTCGTGCTCACAGGGCGCTTCCCACCTGGGCCGCGGAGCTCATGGCTTCTGTGTCCCCTAATTTTCCATCTTGTCTCTGCAATTTCACCTGGGCCCTCGCTGGTGTATCGTAACCTCTCACCCTGAGACATCTTGGCTGCACCTGCCCTGTCTCCACCTCCCACACGGAGAGCCTGGAATCAGGCAGAACACAGACTCTGGGTTCAGACCCCAAGTCCGTCCCTTACTAACTGTGTGACCTGAAACAACTGCTCAGTCTCTCAGCTGTAGGCCTCTCAGCTCATGCCTCTCAACTGCTCACTCTCTCAGTTGAGGCCTCCGTCTCCACATCTCTAGAACACAGACACTTTCTTCAAGAAAATTTAATAAGCTCCATCTGCAGAGCTGCTGTGAGAGTAATCATTGTAACAGGAGGAGCTTCTATCACTATCAGTTCTTCCAAACGATACAGTATTGCTGGAGAAAGCCAAGACAACGTGTGATGGCAAGTCACAGACTCAGGTTAAATTCAGCCAAGTCACGCTTCATCCTTCTTTGCTCAATTCCTATTCTGCATGCCCCGCAGGCCCTGGGGGCCCCTCCTGAGAAAGCCGCCTGGAAGCACAACCTCAACTTCCTTCCCTCTTTCTCCAACCTCTCTTCATCCTTTCTCTCCCAGAAGGAAAAAGAAAAGCAGCCTGCGTTTTCTCTGCTTGTAATGCTGTTTCCCCTTAGACGCTCGACTTCTCAGTCTCTGTTTCCACTGGCCACACGGCTGCTCCTTGTCCTTCTTCTACTCGGCTCCCTGTCTATCCTTTCACCAGCCCTTCCCACTTTCCCACCTATCCTTTTCTCTGTATCCCTTTGCAATCTGGAGTATCCTCTTTCCCAGATCACAAATACGTGCCGCCTGCCTCTTTGTCTGGACCACCGCCTTTAATAATACAAGAACTGCCACCATCCGCTGTTCTGGTCCTGCGCCCTCCTCCTCCACCCGAGTCATCACTCTGAGCGTGACACATGTGCTACCTGCCGAGCAGGACAGATGCAAAGGCAAAGAGCACAGCTCCTGTCCAGAGCCGCCCTTCTTTCCAGGTCAGAGAAGACACATGCTGCGTGCAGTTTCCCTCCTTCTCCTGCAGTCTCTCTCCTCTGAAGCGCTCACTTCACTTCCTTAGATCTGACTGTGTTCCCATTTCCCAGACAGGAAGGCCTGACTGTCTCACTCTCACCTGGCAATCAATATGTCGAAAATCCAACTCCCTTCTTTCACGAAAAGTCAATTTCTCTTTCGGCCTGACTTGTTCCCCCTTAAGGTCAAATCTCTCCCCAGTCTTTTCCTTTCCTACTCCCACAGGCGTTGGGATTCCACCCCTTTAACTGTTGTCACATCCCTCTGTGCTCCCCCGTCGAATCTTTCTGCACACCTCCACGTGAGTCTTCCCAGAGCCTGTGTTCAAGCTGCTTGTTCCCAGAGCAGAAACTGTCCTTGACCCCTAAATGCCTGCCAGATAGGCAATTTCTCTGTTTGATTACTTATAGAAATGTCATTTCTTTTATCACATTAAGTAGAAATATTATCCTTTCAGCAATTACTTTTCTTAATGAGGCATTTAAGAGCTTTGCATTTAATCTGCAGTCAATCTTCTCTGATAAATACTCAGTGGTCTGGCCACATGGATGGACCCCATGTCTTTCCCGAATCACACTCTGGCCTCCTAAAGAAAGCCTCTCTCCTCAGGGCAGTTTCTGTCTGCATGCCAGGTCTCTCCACTTTCTAATCAGCTCTTACCTACTGTTCGAGATGGAGTTCAAATACCACGTGATCAGTGAAGCTTCCCTGAACAATCCAGGAGCGTAATCCAGTTTACCCTCCTCTGAAATAGTCACGATTCCCTCCACTGGGAAAACGTGAACTGGATCCTTGCCTGCCAGCCATGCCAGATGCATATAATGAGGCTTACATTTTTTTTTGGCCACACTACATGGCTTGTGGGATCTTCGTTCCCCGACTGGGCATCTAATGCAAGCCCTCTGGAGTGAAAACGAAGCGTCCCAACCACTGGACAGCCAGGGAATTCCCAAGGCTTACTCCCAATGACAATGACGACAAGCACTGGCTGAATCTTTCCTCCTCACACAGCACGTGGGGGCCTCCCGCTCCCAGCGATGCTGTTACCTGGCCTAGAACAGGAGACGGAGATGAGCCCGTGGCCGTGGCTGGAGTGAAGGCCGACCTCTGCCTCAGCTGCCCGGCGCTTGGCACGGTGAGGGAGGGCTGGGTTGCCCATGCGTCCCAGCTGTCGGTTTCTGGTTTCTCATTCATGCTGGTGGGCCACCTGGAGGGGAAGTGCAACGGCGTGAGCAGCAAGGACTTCCAAACGTGTCAATGCTCCTCCCACAGCAGACACACCGCGACGTGCGTTGGGCTAGTTCAAGAGCAAGGAGGGGGTAAGAGCACTGGACTTGGGTTTGGGTCAGAGCGTCACACACTAGCGATGGGTCTCAGGCAAATGACAGTAGTTTCTCTGAATCCTGATTTCCTTGTTGATCAAATGGGAACAGTACTGCATTACTCTGGTTAGCTGTCAGGGTGACACGAAATCCTACGTAGGGAAATACTCTGTAACCTGAAGGCACCAGAGAAACACCCTCATGTGACCATTATATTCATTTGCAACAACAATGCTAAATCAGCAAAAAAGAAGTTTCATGTCACATAGGAAGTCCTGCCAGGCTGGCAGCTGGTGCTTCATAATACCATCTCTCTGTCCCAGCACCACACAGCAGGCACTGGGCCACGAGCCTGGACACCATGGTAACCCTATAGGTGGTATCCTTAGAGCAACCTGTTGGGCGCAGCTCAGGAACAGTTTTAATTTTGTGATTTTATAATTGTAAATAAACACATCTGTGCGAGTTGCCGATTGAAATGCAATGGACTTTTGAGAATCTTTATGAGAGATGAACAAATTTGCAAATCAAAGTATTTCCTTTGATAGACGGCAGGCACATCCTGATTCTGGGTCCAGAAATAAGATGCCCAGGAGGATAGCCAGAGAGCCGCAGATCACACATTTATTGAGCAAGAGAGGCATGCTGCCTAGACCCACAGCAAAATGAAATCCTGAAGAGAGTGTTTGTCTTCTATTTTACTGTCAGCTTTAATTTAAAAAGTCAGAGCGTTTTAAGGGAATATAAACTAGTTGCTATACATAAAATAGATAAGCGACATGATTACTGTAGAGCACAGGGAACTATATTCAACATCTTGTAATGACATGTAACGGAAAAGAATCTGAAAATATACATATATACATACATATACGTATGTGAATCACTTTGCTGTATACCTGAAACTAACATAACAATATAAATCAACTATATTTCAATTTTAAAAAAAGATCAGGAGAGGAGAATTTCAGTGTGGTTTCAGTCACGCTAATGGAACACTACTTTTTAGCAGAGATGAGACAGGGAGGAGCTTCTTGAGCACTTTCAATCTTTTATGTGAAAATACAAGTATGAAAACTATTGCTATTCATTATATCCTTCCCTCTACTTTCTCCTGCTCTTGGTCATTACACACCTTCTTTGCTGTATTTGATACACTTTCTCCAGCATTATGCCCCGACTCCTTACTTTCTATTTGTTTTTTCTGAAAGATGATTAGACTTTAAAACAAATTTAAAACATTTCTTACATCACTTTTACTTGAAGGGCAGTATAAACTATTTTTAGACCAACGGCACAGCTGGATCAATCCTATAAGTGGGAGCGTGGCAGCCCTCCATCTGTCCTTTGAAACCTCTGCTTACACACTGTTTTTAATGCCATTTCCTGATGACCAAGGGCATGGCACCAGTAGCTGCCAAAGGCACACATCTCTTTGCCCTGCTGTCTGCTTATTCAGGACTGATCAAAGAGGAAAGCCTCAGAGGAAACAGCCTTCTATCTTACTCAAAACCACATGACAAAATTCAATTTCTGTTTCTGTCCAGCAAAAAAAAACACCACCAAAACAGTGCTATTTCCATGCAGGAAATGACTCTAAATATTTGCTGACATGGGTATCAAGCAGATTATTAGGAAATTGTGTTTCTCCATTTCTTCCACAATAATGAAAGATACAGACAAATGAGTGAATGAAACAAGGGTAAGAGGCTTTACTTTATCCTAGGGAAAAATCACTATTAAGCCATGATATAATTAAATCCAGCTCAGAGAATACAATCCACAAATTGCCAAAAGACCAGTCAGAGAAAGAGGCCATGAACAGTACTCAAGAGGTACAACCCAAGGACTGAAACAGCACTTAAAAGATCACTAATGTGGGATTTCAAAAATCATCAGAAATGGCATCCAACACGTACGTGGAGCTGAAGTCGGCCCAGTTGTTGGGGGTCTCGGAGGGCTCTGCAGGGGTTGCGGGTGAAGGGGCGGGGGTCTCACGCACAGCCACTTTGGGTGTAGGGGTGGAGGCCGCCTCAGTCACTGGTTTGACTGGGGCGGGAACCTCGTTTTCTGGGATTTTCTCTGCGTAGTTTGCAGGGAACCATCCCGTCTTTCCTTTTAATTCTCCTCCAAGCCATCCCGGTTCTCCAGTTTGGCTTTCGTCCACCTGCAGGAAAGTCATGAAGTTTAATTTAAGTGGAACTAAATCAACCCCTACAGACACCGAACACTCTCAACAGAGCAAGCCCCATTCCTGACCTGGCCAGACTGACACACAGCACAGACCTTTCTCTGCCTCTTTCTTAGTCTGAGAGTCTGGAAAAATGGTCTCTAAACATTACCTCTAAAGAAACAGTAGGTGCTATAATTCAAGTTCTTACTCTTTTGTGCCTGTTTATCTTTTTCTTTTTCTCCTGATAATAGCAGCTAGGAAAAAGTGCCTGGAGTCTTAAGAAGTCCCATAATTAAAATATTTTGAGCTACTCTGAATTATAAAGTGATGTGACAGACTTCATCACTCAGGAACTCAAGTAATTATTAAAAAGTAATTTGACTTAGGTTTATTATTTAAAATGGAAAGCAAAGGGTGCAATCAATATAAATGTAGCCCTCTAGAAGTCTCTAATAACTAAGCAGTCCTTATTCCGCACACAGACAAAAGGGACAGAAAACATAGTCTTAGATGTTTCTACAGGCAATAAAACTGGCTGTGTGTAGTCTTTTGAAAGCTCCACAGATAACATGAAGAGAAAAAATAAGGAAATGATTATTTAGAGCAATGATTAATTTTATTAAAGTCCTATTACTTTCTTTTGCATAAATTTTACTGTAACATTCACAAATGTGCACAGGAGAATACAGGATTCTGCTGTTTAAAAATTTCAGAGGAGATTTATTACAATTGGGCTTTTAATGTTTCCATTTTATCTTAATTCTGACTCAAAAGGATTAGTCAGAATCACCAGAATGACTCTAATACTTATCTTTCCAAGTTATCCTCACTATTTTTGAGCAACAGGAGATCAATTTGAAGATAATTACATTCCCTAGTAGAAAATTATTTTCATTACAATAAGTCAAATAAAGTTCTGTCAGAGATCTTATTTTATCCCGTAAAATACTGTCTCAGGAAATAAGGCACTGAACACTTCATTGGACCTGAATATTGCTCTTTTGAAATCACAGAAATGAGTGCTAGGGTTTCAACAATGACTTTGGGAAAAAGTGGCAAAAAATCCAGTTTTCTAACCCATTCAAATATTCAGTAAAACAAAACAGAGGGAAGGGACATTTGTATACCTACGGCTAATTCATGTTGATGTTTGGTAGAAACCAAAGCAATATTGTAAAGCAATTATCCTTCAATTAAAAATAAATTATTAAAAAAACACAAAATAAATATGGAACCACATATTTATTTGTATTCTGTGTAGAGTAATATGGCATGATGTTTATTAGCTTATTTGAATTAAAAAAAAAAAAAAAAAAGACCCTGGGATAGGCATGGGGAAAGTAGAATTCAGGGCTTACTGAATTATTTCTACATGTTGGTTATAAAATAATCCATAGGAGAGCTTCCTTGCTGCTCTACCTTAGGGAAGCCTTACTGTCATAGGTAAAAGCAACTTTTAAAGCTGAGAAGTCTCCAAAAGAGAGTTACCCAGAGATAAAGCACAACACTGCTTCCAAAAGTTCTATTTTTGGCTTTAGAGTTCCAGTACGAACACCCCCACATTGTCTTCTTTCTTCCTCTTCTGGGCAGCCCCACGTGTTTCATGAGATGAGGATTCAGAGTGACATTTTCCCCACTTGGATCTTATTTTCTGCTAAGCTAAAGTGGCTAGATGCCCTTCCTCGTTGGTTGATATTTACCAGTGACACTATGACGCATTGTAACTTGCTAGCTGCTTTGTGCTGGAAACATAGATGTTTGTAGGCCAGGCTTTGCCAGGGCCTCCCCAACTTCTCAGCTTCAACAGACAAGCTCCTGCCCTTTCCGTGTGTCCCAGGACCGAGGGGAGGATGGTCAGCAGTGAGTGAGGAGCTGGAGGCAGACACACAAGCACTTTGCCTCAAGACCGCAAAGTCTCATGATCAAGGGTAGGGCTCTGCCATCAGACTGCCTCAGTTTTGGTGTTTCGGCTGGGGCCTTGTTGCTGAGGCCTTCTCTAGGTGCAGCCCGTGAGGCTACTCTTTGTGGCGGCACACAGGCTTTTCACTGTGGTGCACAGGCTTAGTTGCCCTGTGGCATCCTCCTGCAACAGGGATCGAACCTGTGTCTCCTGCATTGGCGGGCAGACTCTTCACCACGGAGCCACCAGAGAAGCCCCCTGTTGTTGTGCAGTTGCTCAGTCATCTCTTGACTCTTGGCAACCCTACGGACTGCAGTGCGCCAGGCTTCTCTGTCCTTCACTATCTCCCAGAGTTTGCCCAGACTCATGTCCATCAAGTCAGTGATGCTATCCAACCAGCTCATCTTCTGCTGCCCTCTTCTCCTCCTGCAGCCCCTGCTTCAGTTTTAGTACCACTTCTACAATTTATTAGCTGGCTGACTTTGGGCAAGTTTAATTTCTTGGTGCCTCGGTTTCCTTATCTATAAAATGGAGGACAATAACAGTACCTGTTTTATAACAGTTCTAAGAAGTATCCAGAACACTGACTGGCATCTGAGATGTGCTTGATGACAGAGTCTCTTCTTTTTTAAAGATCTTTCTTGATATAAACTATTTTTAAAGTCTTTACTGAACTTCTTACAATATTGCTTCTGTTTTTTATTTTGGTGTTTTGGCCACAAGGAATGCGGGATTGTTGCTCCCTGAGACCCTGTGCTCAGACCCACACCCCCTACACTGGAAGGCGAAGTTGTAAGCACTGGACCGCCAGGGCAGTCCGACAGACTTTCTAAAGCCATCTCTCCTGTTGTCCAGCTCTGACTCTACCGTAGTTCTCTTTTGTCCTGCAAAAGCCTGGGCTCTGTCTGGCCCTGGTCACTTTAGGTAACCAGAGATTTGGGTTCTCTATGGGGAGGTCCCTGCTCTAGAAACCTGTCTGGTACCCCAGGCCCTCTGGGCTGGCCTTCCTGGCTTCCTGTAGGGGCTGGAATGTGATCCCAGATCCCAGCCTATCTGAAACCCCTTACTGGTCTGTCCTAGTTAGACCTCCTTGAGTACCAGCTGCTTTACTTAATGATGTCCAATGACCCGCTGTCATTTCCTTGAGACACGGGTCTTACTTGGTTAACCAGATTTTTGGCTGACACCTGGAATTGGATCTGAAGCCCTGAGGGAATGTTCCACCCCATGGGCAGGTCGAGCTCACATCCTAGTTAATTACACCCAGCCCTGCCCCAAAGATGACAGAAAATGAGCACCACCATTGAGACGTGCCTGTGTGTACTCAGGAAGAGGAGAGGGTGCCATGCCAGCCCCTTATCCTTGCAGACAAGAGCTTCTGCTACCCTTCAAGGCAATAATGAAACCAGCTTGTCACTTGTCACCAAGGAAATCCATCACTTTTAACCTAGGAAACTGTTTGCTAATTGAACAAACAACAGTCTCAATGAATTTAATTTATTCTTATAGAAATCCACTAATTTGAATGACCAATTAAATTTTAAGGTTCAGAGGATAAAATAAAAACTCACATTTAACATTAAATTAAATTAACCACTTAGAAAAAGTCTAAAGGGTCTTGTATGAAAATGAGAAACATTTCCTCCTGGAGTTGAAAAGCTTTACTCAAAATGCCAACCAATTGTGAAAAAATGTTATCTATATTAGGATAGAATAAGCACAGTCAAACACATAGACTTCTTTGTATACGTCTATGGTTGGCTATAACGTGAACATATATGTGCATGGGGTAGATTCATCTATCTGTGGCTTACGTCGATCACTTACAAGTGAGGGGATTTTTGTGCTAATAACATTGGTCTTAATACAATTTCGCTTAGCCAGCCCACTTGTAACACCTCAAAGCATCTGCGGTCGTTCTAGTGAACTGTCAAAGTAGGAAGCACAAACCCCAAATGTTGCTTAAAGGACTGGGAATATGTTAGGGACCTCGTTTATGGACTGTTAATAATTAGGCACTGCATACCAGAGAGCACTGCGGCGGCAGTATGATGAAGGCAGCATCATCAGGTTCAACGACCGAACCCCGATACCCAATAATATCAGATCTCCTTTCTCAGTGTCTATGGCACCATGACCGCCATCTCTGTTAGGTGACACTAAGATTTCCAACGCCTCTGACCTTGTCACAAAGAAGGGTAGCAGAGGTTCTCTCTCTCCTAACAAGCAGAACAAAGGCTGTGGACAGTAAACACGTGTAAACTGCGTACAGACTTAGACCTGCTGCTGCCGCTGCAAGGGATATGCTGGGGAGTATGGAGATAAGCACGTGCTTCACGCGTTTGCCAGTTTGGAAATAAAAGGGTTACCCCTAAACTCCTGGATGAGGATACTAAAGCTGTTTTCTAGAGACGCAGCCCTAGAGAATGGACTTGTGAACACAGTGGGGGAAGGAGAAGGGGGGCCGAATTGAGACAGTGGCGTGGAAACATATACATTATCTGATGTGTAAATCAGTTAGCCAGTGGGCATTCGCTGTCTGACGCAGGACGCCCAACCAGGTGCTCTGTGACAACCCAGGGGGAGGGAAGGGTGGGAGGGGGGAGGGAGGTTTAAGAGGGAGAAGACGTGTGTACACCTATGGCTGATTCATGTTGATGTATGGCAGGAACCACCACAGTATTGTAAATAATTATTCTCCACTAAAAAATAAATAAAATTTTAA
>NW_011495041.1:1067867-1072866 GCF_000754665.1 Bison bison bison
TCTCTAAAAATAAAATAAAATTTTAAAACATTAAAACAACAACAACAAAAAACCACCTGTTTTCTAAAGTGCTAATCTAGAGGTCAGCCAAAAAAAATTTTTTTAAATATTTATTTGACTGTGTCTGGTCTGAGTTGTGGCACGCAGGATCTCCAGCTGAGGCACGTGAACTCTTAGCTGCAGCATGTGGAATCTAGTCATGGAACCAGGCGTTGAACCCGGGCCCCCTGCACCGAGAGCTTGGAGTCTTAGCCACTGGATCACCAGGGAAGTCCCCTTAACTTTCACAAGGACTCAAACCTGCAATTGTAGCACAAAGGCAGCTGTAGAAAACATGGAAATGAACATGCCTGAATGTGTGCCAGTAAAACTTGATTACAAAACAGGCATGGACTGCATTAGGCTCACTCTTGGAATCAGTGTATACTGGTCCCTCAAAACAGCAACGGCTCAGATGTTAAGGTTACAGAAATCTAAGAAAGGCAGGAAAGAAACAGTATTGACTACATTAAAAAAAAAAAAAAAATCCATCAAAAGAAGAGAAAAAATGAGTTTAAATTGTTATAAGAGTAACATTAAATTAAAAGATAAATAATTTTTTGAATGAATGGGCTGGTTGATGGCTAAGAACCCCTAAAGAAGTCTCTTTTTTTTTTGGATGGTTCTAAGAAAATGATATTTTTCAGAATGACTTGGGATTAGTTCTGACAGAAAAGAGATTAGGCAAGATCAGTGGTACCCAAAACTCCCTGACAGAACCACCAGAGAAGATTTTGAATTCTTATTGTTCAGTCACTCAGTCGTGTCCAACTCTCTACGACTCCATGGACTGCAGCACACCAGGCTTCCCTTTCCATCACCAACTCCTGGAGTTTGCTCAAACTCATGTCCATCAACTCGGTGATGCCATCCAACCATCTCATCCTCTGTTGTCCTCCTGCCTTCAGTCTTTCCCAGCATCAGGATCTTTTCCAATGAGTTGGCTCTTCATATCAGGTGGCCAACATATTGGAGCTTCAGCTTTAGCATCAGTCCTTCCAATGAGTATTCAGGTTTGATCTCTTTAGGACAGACTGGTTTGATCCCCTTACTGTTTAAGGGACTCTCAAGAGTCTTCTCCAGCACCACAATTTGAAAGCATCAATTCTTCAGTACTCAGCCTTCTTTTTGAATTCTAACTATGGATTAAAAGTTCCCAGAGTCTCTGGGAGAGAGTCCTGGATTGGTTTTTTGTGTGTGTGTGGCCCAGATGGTAAAGCATCTGTCTGCAATACAGGAGACCCGGGTTCGATCCCTGGGTTGGGAAGATCCCCTGTAAAAGGAAATGGCAACCCACTCCAGTATTCTTGCCTGGAGAATCCCATGGACTGTGGAGCCTGGTGGGCTACAGTCCGTGGGGTTGCAAAGAGTCAGACACAACTGAGCAACTTCACTTTCACTTTCACTTTAAGATCCCTGAGCAGGACTGATGCATTCAGCCTTGCACCATTTAAAGCCAGCTGAGTTAGATGATCAGCCTGTGTTCTTAAGATAAACAAAATGGCAGTGAGCAGCATTGTTCTAATCCCTCATGCTATTATTTCAATACATTGTGGATATCAAATTGGGCTTTTTCACCCTCCAGGTAATGGGACCTCCAGATCAGAAGACAGGCCATAGATTTTCAGAGTATCTAAGCCTGAGCTGTTAAGGTCAACTCAACTAAGATGCCTCCACTCAGAAGTCTTCCCAGAGCACATCCATTCACTCTGATTCCTTTTTTCTTTTATATTCCTAGCAGCAGTAGTGAGCATTCACTGGGAACTTCATCACACACTGGCCTTTTCATGTGCTTCTCCCTATTTTTCTAAAAAGATTTGAAACATCTGAATGGTAGATGTTACCTTATATTTCTTTGTATTATCAACAACAGTTAGAAGAGGACTATATATGAAATACCACCTAATTTTTGTTAATCATGAAAAAATACTTTTGGAGAAATCTGAGCTGATAATCAAGATTTTAAAAAGCAAAATATTTTTTAAAGCCTCTTGCAAGACTGCCTGCATTAAAACAGGATACAAGTTGCTAGACCTCTAAAATCTCAACATGTATAGTTAGCTATTTTTCAAAGTTTGAGAAATATGAGAATTTGATGATGACTATGCCTACAAAAATAAGTGAACTCCTGATTACTCAACCAAGAGAGATTGCTAAGGATGTTCTACTATGTATTTTTCACAACTGTGTTTCTTAACTACAAAGTTCATGAAATAAAAAAACTGTTACTCTTACAAGTCAATTTCCACTTTGAGTGTCCAATTGTTAGCCTCACAAAGATAACACAGCTGAATGCCACTTGGGGTGTCTTGTTGCGTTCTGTGATATAAAATGAAGGCACCACTCCAGTCCCTTCAACAAGAGGCTACAGGATGCCTCACAACAAAGTCCCTTCATCACACATTTGGGATGTTGGAGATAAAGTAAACAGTAACCCGGGCCTGGGTAGACACTCTGTTATATTTGTCAAAGTCGGATTTACCTTTAGTGCTTTATTAAAAATGATAAATGTTGATAAAGTTGTAAATATGAATATGGTGGTGGTGGCTTAGTCGTTAAGTTGTGTCCAACTCATTGCAACCCCATGGACAATAGCCCATCAGGGATCCCAGTCCATGGGATTTCCCAGGCAAGAATACTGGATGGGTTGCCATTTCCTTCTCCAGGGATCTTCCTGACACAGGGATTGAACCTGAGTCTCTTGCATGCCAGTGGTATAGAAGTACACAAAATTAACCCCCCCCCCAACTACTGCCAAGTAGTAACCACTATTAACAGTTTGATGCCTACACTGCGAAACTGTAAACTATATATACATATAAACGTTTACATACACACACACACCTGGTTTTTTATTTACCCAAATACAATTATACTCTATATATTGTTTCTGCTTTTTTACTGGAGAGTTTATTTGTATCAGGTTGGCCAAATTGTACAGAAAAACACAAACGAACTTCGGGACCAACCCAATACATGTAGATCTGTGTAATTTTCGAAAACATCTTTATTGTTTAGCTGTATTGTAATTTATTTAAACCATCTCCCTTCTGAGGGATACAGGGCTGTTCCTTTTTAGCTTTTACCAGCAGTGCTGCAGTGAATATCCCTGGACACATTTATCTGTGCACTTGCCAAAAACAGCCTATAGAAGGGAGAATAACAGAGTTCCTGGGTCAAGGGGAATGAGAAATTTAAGACTGAATAAGCGTTGCCAAATTGCCTTTCAGCTGCCTTAGCCAATTCATATGACAATGCTCACGATGTGTATTATACTCACTTTTCTATACTGTTGACAAAGCTGGATGTTATCAAACTCGTAAACTTGCTCAGCTGAGAGATGAAAAATGTTATCTCATCTTTAACATTTCCATTTTCCTGATCACCAAAGAAACATTTTTTTGTATATTTTAAAAATGTGCATGTATTTCCTTAAAGCTGTAGGTTTCTTTCATATTAACTTTTCAGTCTTTATGTATCATGGATGGCAACCCTTTATCTCTCATATATTTTGCAATCTACAGGATTTAATTTTGTAATATTGTCAAATCTTTCCATATTGGTCACTGATGGCCTCCAGTTTTAACCCAGAAAGTTTTTTTTTTTAATAACTTTTAAAAAAGAATTTTATCTTTTAAGTTTAACCTACTTATTAACCTACTTATTTTCGCCCATGTTCTGAGAGACTTGACCTGATAATTTGCCAATACAGAGCCTTCAAGTTAGTCCTTACATGGAAGCTAAAGCAAGCAGAAATCTGGCACGCAAACTTTTACACTTTTCTTTTCTTCTTTTCCTATTTCAAGCACAGCCTACATCACAAACTCAAAACATCTTTTTACTGCCAAGACAACACCCAAAGATATGTGTACTTACACAGAATTAAAGTCATTTAAAAGAACAAAACATTTAATAAGATACAGACTTCCTGACAGTGAGAAGGCACTCACCCATTCCCCTTTAACCTCCACCAGGAAAGCACAGGTTTGAAAGCAAGGCAAAACATATGTTTAATGAGATGTTTCATTCTTACAGTATATCTACAGTTTATTCTTTCAGAGGGGCTGGGGCTTAACTAGTTAATTTAAGGAAAAAGGACTCAATATCACTGTAACAAGACTATGTTTCCTTCAAAAATAGCAATATTTACTCATTAAAATATAGATCATCTGTAACATTTCCTTATCATAACACTTGGTTAACACTTCCTTATCTCAAAAAGAGAGTATTACTTTTTCTGCACTTTGTGCTGCAACAAAATCCAGTTTCAAAAATGTTAGGCTTTTTTTTTTTTTTCTTTTGAAAGCAGTGTAAAAAAAAATCAACCTTGTAATAAGGTCCTATCTGCTACAGCATTGTACCATCATACTGTTTAGATTCCTGCTATTGATTGGTATTTAGATAAATTACAGTTCATCTGCTTTAAAAGGCAGCCTGAGGTCATCAGGACAGAGAAGATGGGGAAGAAGCTGAGAAAACACTGCCTGCCTCGGGTCACCATTCGTGTGGAGGGTGTTCTGTGAAGAATAACTGAGGCTGGTGCCTGGGCATCCAAAGCTCAGGTTCCATTACTGTGAAGGAAATGTTGATTTTGAAAGATTCTGGACCTTTAGATGTAACCTCCTTATTCCCAGACCAAAAGAACTAGAGAAAAAGCTATCAGAAAATAAGAGGAAAGGGCATCAGCTTCTCTGAGAAACAAACACATTGCTCCTTCTAAATATTTTGATCCATGAAATATCACATACTCTAAATACAGATATGATACATAAATGCAAAATGAATGTATGAGTAATTACTGTGGCTACACGACATCCTTTATACTTCAATGACATAGGGTCCCAGTATGGGAAGTGTGTTTGTCTCAATTATTAATTTTCACAGTTCTTTGAAAATTCTGAACCATTTCCATCTTTAAAAAAAAAAAAAAAAAAAGCCAACAGTAATGCAAAGTTTGACC
>NW_011495041.1:1072966-1084157 GCF_000754665.1 Bison bison bison
TACATTAACTGGATTGAGGAACTACTGATTTCTTTTAGGAAAGAATTCAGGTCAACCACATTCCTTTATTCTTTCTCAAACTGGTTACTATTGCTTTAGTTACAATCACAAGATTATATTTAATTATTTTATATATATATATATATATTTAATTCTTGTATTCAAAGAAAAAAGCTATGACAAGCAAAATCCTAAACTCTTTCATCTGTTCATTTACAGAGTAGGAAAGCAGATTAACTGTATTTAGTTCATTACTCTTCAGGCAATTCAAAGTTTACATGAGTAAAGGGAAAAAAATAGATAGAAAAGTTATCACTGGCAACTGTGATCAGATACTTTGCATTTAAAACTATTTCTGAAAGACTACTCATAGTATCTCAGTAAGAATCTAAACTCTGAAATTACCAGAGCTTTACAGATTTGAAAATACAGAAGGCTATGTCAGGAACCCATTTTTCTTTAACAATTCTATTTTAAGGTGATGCATTTTTAAATGCTGTCTCTCATTCAAATAGAAAAGGAAGAAGACTGAGTCAGTACTTCAAAAACTCAAACGCTGGATTACTGGATTTCACACTCGCCCACAATTTTACAACTGTCAAATAAAGTACAAGAAGAGGACAGATGCTAACCATCAACAGAAACCAGACTTTCGCTGGAGGCTTTCTTACCATGACTATATCTCCCGGCTGGATCGTGATTTCATCGTGACTCCTGGACTCAAAGGGATAAAGTGCTCGGTAATACACCACTTTTATATTCTCCTGTGCAGAAATCGTAAGTGGGCCTTTTTCTGTTTATAAGGAAAGGAGGGGAAGGGGACAAAAATGAAATGCTACATGGGACAGAAATGTATGACACAAGCCAAATTACCGACATCTATCTCCTCTGCTGTCTGTCTTCACATCTGAACCACTTCCATCTACTCAAGGAATTTCTGGAAGACATTCAGTGAGGATGTGTCTGGTTCTGAAACCAAAGGAGAGCCAAATCTGATGTCAGCAGCTCCATCCCATCTGAGAGGTCATTAGTGGACGCGAATCAAAGGTTACTGCGGTGCTAACGCCCCCGCTCTCTGCCTCCTGGCTTAGACGCCAGCAGCGCACATCTGTAAGGCATCAAGACCTCTCTCCCCCAACGCAGGGTGTCTAGCAGGATGCAGTAGACTGAATGTGACGTAAATCTCAAATCAGTCAACTCATACGGGAGGGCTAAGAAGCACAACTTTAACTGCCCCTATTAAGTGATATAGAAATGTTGAGGCTGCAGGCCCCATGCGTGGTCATATAAAAGGTAAGTTAGGAGGCCACTTGTGTTCAAAGGGCAAAAAAACATTCAAAAGGTAAGACCACAACTGGACGCAGTGCAGACCAAGAACAGTGAATGCCGCCTGAGTACAGGCCAGGAGAAGAAATACCAATTCCTGCTGCTGAGACAGTTCTGAAATTCCCAGAGAAAAGAACACACTGGAGAAGCAGCAGGTTCCTCTTTGGCAAGAAGGGTAATGATCTCCATGTGGAATACAGCTGTATGAATGGCACTTGGCAATAAAACTTCATGCCACTGCTGTCTGCAAACAACTTCTGGATGCCAGCATAATGGGGCCAAGGGTTGCCATGGTGTGGGCCCCTAAAAGAGACCTCTAAATTGATGCTACATAACGAACATCTGCACTGTCCAAAAAATGACTGACCTTCTCACGGCTATGAACGTAGCCAAGACAGAGCCTGATCAGATATGGCTACTTCCCCGAAGGACCTGGGAGGAGAGTGCTTATTTGCTAGCCTAATTCTGGTCTCTCATACCTGCAGTGGACCAGGGTGCCTGGACAGCGGGCTTAGCTGGTTCTTGATGCTGGTGGAAAAGCCGACTCAGCTTGTCTTGCATTTCCGGTTTGCCCTTCTCCTCACTGTCCTTCTTTTTGACGCTCTCCTCCCTTTTGAGCTTCTCCTCCTCGTGGGGTTTTCGTGGCCGCTGCTGCTCATCCTCCTGATGCATGCGCTCCAGCCACTGCTGGTCCCTTTCCTGAGCTCGTCTGTCAACAAAACGCCTGGTTACAGCATGGAAGCAGCTCCATGTTAACACTGCCGTGACGTCTCTTTCCATAAAGAGCTCTATCTAGTCAATGGGATGCTAAGCACCAAGGGATACTGTTTGTTCTTCAGGTGGACGATCTGAATCAACAAAACAGGGGCTCTCAGGGCTCCCCTTCTGGGTAAGATGAGATCACATCATTTAGAAAGACACAGAAAGAAAATTCCTGATGTCGTTTATAAAGGGATTAGAGAACTCAGGAAAATACTCCTCCATTTAAAAACTGGAGCCTATTATACAGAGTGAAGTAAGCCAGAAAGAAAAACACCAATACAGTATACTAACGCATATATATGGAATTTAGAAAGATGGTAACAATAACCCTGTGTATGAGACAGCAGAAGAGACACTGATGTATAGAACAGTCTTATGGACTCTGTGGGAGAGGGAGAGGGTGGGAAGATTTGGGAGAATGGCATTGAAGCATGTATAATATCATGTATGAAACGAGTCGCCAGTCCAGGTTCGACGCACGATACTGGATGCTTGGGGCTGGTGCACTGGGACGACCCAGAGGGATGGTATGGGGAGGGAGGAGGGCGGAGGGTTCAGGATGGGGAACACATGTATACCTGTGGCGGATTCATTTCGATATTTGGCAAAAGTAACACAATATTGTAAAGTTTAAAAATAAAATAAAATGTAAAAAATAATAATAATAAAATAAATAAAAGCATGGTTCGCAAAAAAAATTAAATTAAATTAAATTTAAAAAATAAACAAACAAACAAAAACAACTGGTATATAACTGCAAAGAAAAATAAAAGACATAAACACACAGGAATGTAACTTTCATGGACAGAAAGTATACCCAACACTGCAAGTGAAAGATTGCTTAGAGAAGTCCATGAACAATTAGATCATGGAGGGCACATGCCCGTTTATGTAGCACATGAATAGCTCTCCAGAACTGAAACAGAAACCAAGAGGTTATTCTGAACACTGGAGGTAGTAACCATCCTTTACTAAGCAACAGTTTCTATCTTTTACTGAATTTGACTACTTTGTTCATCAAAGTAGCCGACACAAAGAGATAAAGTGCAATTAAATCTAGGCCTTGAAAAGTATGATGACCTCAGTATGAAATCCATAGGAAAAGACTAGGAATGATAAATTTTTCTTACCAAGAATTATTTTTCTTGCATTCCACAACATTTTACAAAATCAGAAAATTCCTTAAACAATCACAATTTATTTATTTTTGTCTGCGCTGAGTGGCTTGTGGGATCTCAGTTCCCAAACCAGGGACTGAACGCAGGCCACTGCAGTAAAAGCACTGAATCCTAACCACTAGACAACCAGGGGACTCCCTAATGATCACACTTCACTTTTGGGGGGGGCGGGGCCCCACACTGCATGGCATGTCGGATCACAGTTCCCTGACCAGGCATTGAACATGCAGCTCCTGCACTGGAAGTGTGGAATCTTAACCACAGGACCACCAGGGAAGTCCCGATGACCACACTTTGAATGAAACTAATGTGCAATAATAAATGATACCATGTTATTAATAATTAGTCTTCCACATTAAAAAAAAATATTTATTTTTATTTATTTGGCTGTACCAGGTCTTCCCTGGTGGCTCAGATGGTTAAGAATATGCCTGCAATGCAGGAGACCTGGTTTCAATCCCTGGGTCGGAAAGATCCCATGGAGAAGAGAATGGCTACTCACTACACTATTCTTGGGCTTCCCTGGTGGCTCAGAGGGCAAAGAATCCACCTGTAGTGCAGGACACCTGGGTTTGATCCCTGGGTCAGGAAGATCCCCTAGGGAAGGGAATGGGAACCGATTCCAGTATTCTTGCCTGGAGAATCCCATGGACAGATGAGTTTGGAAGGCTCCAGTCCATGGGGTCACAAAGAGTTGGACACGACTGAGCGACTAACACTTTCACTTTCACTTCCCCAGGTCTTAGTTTCAGGATGCAGGATCTGGTTCCCTGACTGGGTAACAAACCTGGGCCCCCTGGATTGGGAGCCTGGAGTCTTAGCCACTGGACCACCAGGGAAGGCTCCACATCTGTTAACTACTTTAACTCTCCCACCTGGTGCTCTGTCACTCAGTCTGTCCAGCTCTTGGGGACCCTGTGGACTATGGCCTGTCAAGCTTCCCTGTCCATGGGGTTTTTCAGGCAAGAATACTGGAGTGGGTGGCCATGTCCTCCTCCAGGAGTTCTCTCTGACCTAGGGATTGAACCCGGGTCTCCTGCCTTGGAAGGTGGGTTCTTTACCACTGAGCCACCTGGGAAGCCCACCAGGTAGGCAGGTCCTAATCATCCACATTTTACAGAAGAGGAAAATGAGGCAGAGGGAGTGAAGGACTTGGCCAAGGTCACACAGCCATACAGGCCTCAGGATTGACCCAGGCCACTCGGTTCTGTTCACAACCTGAATCCGCTAGCCTTGTGACACAGCCAAGACACAAAGGTCATTTTGTGGAATCAGGAAACAGCCAAGGGAACATAACATAAACAAAGAGAACTTTCATTCTCCATTTAAAAATATTATATTTATTTCTACTCGAATAATCATGAAGATTCAGTGCAGTAGAATTCTTGTTAGTTTAAATCTTAAGCATTTCAGTTACAATTTTCAAAACATCTTTTAAGAATGCTATAAAAAACATTTTTTTGGAGGGGTAAGAATGTTAATTGTTATTCATAACACAACAAAAAAAACACAATAAAATTTGCTTCACATATTTCACTAACAAAGGGAACCATGTGGACACAGTGAGGGAGAGAAAGGGTGGGAGGAATTGAGAGAGTATCACGCAAACATACATATTACCATATGTAAAACAGATATTACCATATGTAAAACAGATATTACCATATGTAAAACAGGGAGAATTTGCTATATACACAGGGAGATCACCCCAGTGCTCTGTGACAACCTAGAGGGGTGGATGGGGTGGGAGATGCGGGGGTCGCTCAGGAGGGAGGGGACATGTGTATACCTGTGGCTGATTCATGTTGATATATGGTAGAAACCAACACAATATTGTAAAGCAAATACCTTCCAATAAAAAATTAAAAATAAAATAAAGTATATAATCATGTAATTTCTGAAGTTAAATTCTGGGTACTATTTATCATATAATTGTACACAGAAAATTTAAACTTTCCATATGATGACACTGTATCTTTATTTCTACTCTGTAGGGATATAAAATTTTGGTGGAACATATTATAAATAATCAACTTTATAGATAAAAGAATGGAGCTAATCAACACATCCAAGGGGATAGGTCTAGGGGCATAATCCTAGACCTAGCCCTAAGAAAACCATAAAGTAGTCCTCTAAATTGGTTTGAGACCCTACCTACTTACCCACTGGCATGTAAAAACAAAACCAAAAACACCAGGTGCAAAAATTACTATTTCACTAGTAATTTACCAGATGCAAAATATTACTAGCAGATAGAAACAGACACAAATATTCAAACAGAAACTAACAAAAATATGTCTGGATCTTAAGCAGCAGCAACAGCAAATTTTCTCCTTTTGACCTCAAATTTCATTTGCTGTTGAAAAAAGGAAGATGGTGGTGTACACTATTCACCCCACTGGAGAAACCCTGTGCGGCCAGTGAGATCAGGGACTTTGATTTCAAACCCAAGACTCTGATGGTTATTGTTATTAAAAGGCTGTGAACTGGAAACATATGTTGGTCACTGGCATGCAAACAGGCATATCAATTGGCCCAAATCCTTGTGTAATTCCATTTATCTACATAATCATAACCTGAGAGATCTCTGAGCACCAACCGAAAACTTCAGAGGTTACTTATATACGCAAAGATTTACATGCATATGTGCTTTTGCTTGTTTTGTGTTTAGTTGTTAAGTTGTGTCTGATGCTTTTACAACCCCATGGACTACAGCCCACCAGGCTCCACTGTCCATGGGATTTCCCAGGCAAGAATACTGGACTGGGTTGCCACTTCCTTCTCCAGGGGATCTTCCCGATCCAGGGATCAAACCTGTATTTCCTGCACTGGCAGGTGGATTCTTTACCACTGAGTCACACACATTAAAAACTGAGGGCTCTTTCTGGTGCAGTAAGAACTTGGAGAAGTTCAGCGAAAAGTAGTGAGTACCTAAAGTTCCTTCCAGATGGATTCACAATCCACTGAAAAGACTCACCTTTGGGCTTCTTCTTTTTGTTTTTCTAATTCCAGGATCTTTCGTTCTTGTTCCTTCTGTTTCAGTCGTTCAGCCTCTATGGACTTCTGTTTCTGGAGCTGCTGCTTATTATGTATTTCTCTAAGTTCCTATAAATAATTAAGAAACAGTTCATGTAGCAACATGTGTTGGGAGACATTTCTACTGTTTATCAGCATGCAACATTTCATAATGGGGAAGCCTGAACACGTAGGAGATAATGCTTCAGGTTTCAAAGACATTAACCCGGAAAACTAAAGTCACCCTACACTGACATGACTGATCTCCAGAAGCTGTTCGAGGTCTTATTTTAGGAGCCATAATACCCTGCACCATGTCCATGAGGTGTTTTAGAAGGAGCTTACGAGGGATGAACATTAGAGAAACTATACTGCTCAAGACACAGCAACAATAATAGAACACAACCAACTTTAAGAATGGTGATGACTATGAACTGAACCTTAAGATTCTTTTGATAATAATCAACACCAACCTTCATCGGCTCTGAAGATACACACATTTCTTCACACATTCCCTCCATCAAACCATGAAAACCTCGGCTCCTCCTTGTGACACGCTGCTTTAAAACAAAGGGACATCCTTCTCCCCAACAACCTTGAGTCTTCCCCTGGGGTCTATTTTGCTTCAAATCAGACATCTTCCAGAGCATCTTTTACTAAAACCGTGAAGTTGTCAGCTGCCCCAAACTAAACCAGTAGTCAGATGGAAGGTAAAAACCTATAATTTGACCATTCCTCTAGATCTGATTTCCTCATGTGACACTAACACAGGAATAACAGTAATTTCCTCAGAAGGCTAGTGAAAATAAAGTGTATGTTACAATATAGAAAGTATTCAAGTCAGAAGCTGAAATAATCAAAAATATGAAGAACAAAGAAATGCCTGTTGGTGAGGGAAAATCCTCTGATTCTATAGGAATCAAATGGTCACTAACAGATTCAGTCACCAAATCTCTTCTTACTTGTGTCATAAAAAATCAGACATGCCCAAGTGTCCAGCAGAACCATGAGTAAAGTTCTAGTTGACCTCCTGGTCTGTCCAATGAGGCTGGGGGTGGGGCGGGGGGGGGGGGCGGTGGGCCCCAGGCTCTATTTGGTGCGATTTAAGAATGAAGACGTGCACTGTCTTCTCTTGCTTTGCTCATAGGTAAGTCCATGTGAGGAGGTTTCTTCTGGCCTTATTTCTACCTTTAGAGTTAATTCACAGCTCAGGCATCAAAGGAAGAAGAACTCTCTGGAGAAGATCAATGTTAAAATGCATTTATTCCTAGAGAAAAGCCCTAGAGTGAGGGTAACCTTTTCCCACTAGCTAAACTGTTCTTAAGATAAAGTTAAACTGTATGTATAAGCATTCAGTATACCATAAGTGACAAGGAGAAGTCCTAAAAGGGATCCATGGGATATGGGAAAAAAGTGTAACTGGCGATCAGGAGGTTAGGGGGAGCATGTACTAGGGGAGGAGGGATGGATGAAGAGGAGGAGGCTCTCCAGAGAAGGAGAAGGACAGAAAGTAGGAAGGGGCTTCAGTGGAGAACCCGGCGGATGAGTCAGGAAATAGCCAGGCAGGATGAGCAGGAAGATGCAACTTTGTAAGGTCAATATTCCTTAGGGCAACAGCCATGGGCATGTGACTTCCAAATTATGATGGGTATCTGGGACAGGGGGCTTCCCTAGTGGCTCAGTGGTAAAGAATCCACCTGCAATGCAGGAGACACAAGTTTGGTCCCAGAAAGATCACGTAGAGAAGGAAATGGCAACCCACCCCAGTATTCTTGCCTGGGAAATCCCATGGACAGAAGAGCCTGGCAAACTACAGCCCATGGGGTTGCAAAAGAGAGACACGACTTAGCGACTAAAGAACAACAACAGCAACTTGGGTCTCAAGTTCAGCTATGGAGGGGCCATGGAAGGCCAAGAGTGGAGACTAGAAAGTGATGATTAAGTCTTGCTTTGTGTACAGTTCTAAGAGAAGAAAATCAGCACCAGGAAAAAAGAATTCCATTTTTAATCTTCTTTCTTATGGCTGTACTATGGGATATAAAACTGATCTTGAATCAAACATAAATAGTAATCTCTAAACATATGAATGAAAAATCTGGTTAATATTCGGGATTTGATATTTCAGAGACAAGTGGAAAACAAGGATCAATTCCTGTTAAGAGTTGTTTGCACTCTTGGTTCAAGTTAATATCTCTACGAGAAAAGGAAAAACTGCAGTGGAGTAGTATTAATTGAAACTCTTTATGTCCTAAGAGAGGAATCCAAAAGTCAGCACACAGAAGCAGAAGATATTAAGAAGAGGTGGCATGAATATACAGAACTATGCAAAAAAGGTCTTAATGACCCAGATAACCATGATGGTGTGCAATCACTCACCTAGAACCAGACATCTTAGAATGTGAAGTCAAGTGGGCCTTAAGAAGCATCACTATGAACAAAGCTAGTGGAGGTGATAGAATTCCAGGTGAGCTATTTCAAATCCTAAAAGATGATGCTGTGAAAGTGCTTCACTTGATAAGCCAGCAAATTTGGAAAACTCAGCAATAGCCACAGGACTGGAAAAGGTCCATTTTTAATTCCAATCCCAAAGAAAGGCAATGCCAAAGAATGTTCAAACTACTGCACAATCGCACTCATCTCACATGCTAGCAAAATAAAGCTGAAAATTCGCCAAGTTAGGCTTCAACTGTACGTGAACAGAGAACTTTGAGATGTTCAGGCTGGAGTTAGAAACGGCAGAGGAACCAGAGATTAAATTGCCAACAACTGCTGGATCACAGAAAATGCAAGAGACTTGCAGAAATACATCTACTTCTGCTTTACTGACTATGCCAAAGCCTTTGACTGTGTGGATCACAACAAACTGTGTAAAATTCTTCGAGAGATAGGAATACCAGAGCACCTTACCTGCCTCCTAAGAAATCTGTATGCAGGTCAAGAAGCAATAGTTAGAACCAGACATGGAACCACGGACTGGTTCCATATTGGGAAAGGAGTATGACGAAGCTGTATATCATCACCCTGCTTATTTAACTTATATGCAGAGTACATCATGCGAAATGCTGGGCTGGATGAAGCACAGCTGGAATCAGTTGCCAGGAGAAATATCAACAACCTCAGATATGCAGATGACACCACCCTTATGGCAGAAAGCAAAGAGGAACTAAAGAGCCTCTTGATGAAAGTGAAAGAGGAGAGTGAAAAAGCTGGCTTAAAACCCAACATTCAAGGACTGGGGGTTTACCTTAGGGCTTCCCTGGAGTGCAAAATTAAAGTCTGGAAAGATGGGTCCCCAAAGGCTCAACTGCAGCCCACATGGAAGGGCCCCTCCACTGTAATACTTTCTACCCCCACAGCAGTCAAGGTACCAGGGCATGACAAGTCAAGCCATGGAAGAAACCAGAAGAGGACGCTCAATATACCTGTGAGCCCCTGGGAGAGTTCAGATACCTATTCAGGACTACAGATGAGTGCCATTCTAATGAACACCCCCAAAATTAAGTTTCTGGGGATAAGATTTCTCAGGCTAGCTCTAATGAGCCAACACAGCTTGGCAGGGGTTATACTCCAAATCAGACAGGAGATAGATCTCCTGAACCCTAAACAAGGAGGGACTTGAGCCATCTTGAATGAGAAATGTTGTTTCTGGGTAAATACCTCCAGCCAAGTTGAATAAAGTCTTACAGTCCTCAAGAAAAACATTCAGATCCTATGGGATCTCAAAGAACAAGCTGGAGAGTTCTCGGGGTGGCTACAATCTCTTTTTAGGGGATCCTTCTCCCGGCGAGGGGGGATTTGGAGTTGACCAGTGTCCCTACTAATCCCTGTCATCACCATATTGATGTTGCTTGTGATTGCTCCATGTATTATCAATTGTCTAACCCGTTTCATCTCTGCCCAGGTCAACTAGCTACAACATGCAGTGCCAGTTCAACAAAGATATATAAAACTACACCTGACCACGGAAAATATCAATCACGCTTAGATGGACACCGCTAAAAGGACTCTGAGGCTTGAGACTAATAGGGGGAGGCCCAATGCCCCTTGCTGTCCCAGCTCAGCAGGGAGTAGCCAGAGAGATCTCAATGCCCCTATTGCCAAAGAACTGGGCCTCCCATCTCTTGACGGGGCAATGTTAGGTAGTTAGAATTGGCAAAACGAGTCCAAAATGGCGTGGCTAAAAGACAAAGAAAGAGAAAAGCCCACAGAAGTGGAACAAAAGAAGATCCACAGACCATAGTGAGAACTTCAGGTGAAACAAACACGCCCCCTTCTTGGCCAGCCTAATTTGCATAGGGCAAACTCAAGGGGTTGGGGGCAGGAGACAAATGTATAAAAGGAGGAAGCCAAGATGGATTGAGGCCTTTCCTTTGAGGTTGGTGTGCCATCACACCTTGAGGGTATACTATCCTGTTTGCCGAATAAAACTCTGGCAAAACCATGTTGCTAAAAAAAAAACAACTCAACATTCAAAAAACAAAGATCATGGCATCTAGTCCCATCACTTCATGGCAAATAGATGGGGAAACAATGGAAACAGTAACAAACTTTATTTTCTTGGGTTCCAAAATCACTGCACATGGTGACTGCAGCCATGAAATTAAAAGATGCTTGTTTCTTGGAAGAAAAGCTGTGACCAACCTAGACAGCATATTAAAAAGCAGAGACATTACTTTGCCAACTAAGGTCCATGCAGTCAAAGCTCTTCTTTTTCCAGTAGTCATGTACAAATGTGGGAGTTGAACCATAAGGAAAGCTGAGTGCCAAAGAATTGATGCTTTTGAACTGTGGTGTTGGAGAAGACTTTCGAGAGTCCCTTGGACTGCAAGGAGATCCAACCAGTCAATCCTAAAGGAAATCAGTCCTGAATATTCATTGGAAGGACTGATGCTGAAGCTGAAGCTCCAATA
>NW_011495041.1:1084257-1085104 GCF_000754665.1 Bison bison bison
AGATTGAAGGCGGAAGAAGGGGATAACAGAGGATGAGATGGTTGGTTGGCATCACTGACTCAATGGACATGAGTTTGAGCAAGCTCCGGGAGTTGGTGATGGACAGGGAGGCCTGGTGTGCTGCAGTCCATGGGGTCGCAAAGAGTCAGAGACACAACTGAGCGAGTGAACTGAACTGACCTGACCTGAACATAAAGAGGGATGGCCTGACATCTCACTGGCCCAGTGGCTGAGACCCTTTAAAAGGAAGGGTAAAAGATGATGAAAAATAGAAATTTATCCTATTTTCAAAGTTCATTTTCAATCACACAAAATTCTCAAAAAGGTTCGGAAAAAATAATTTATGGTGTGCATGCTCAGCAGCTAAGTCATCTCGAATTCTTTGCAACCCCATGAACTGTAGCCTGCCAGGCTCCTCTGTCCATGGGATTTTCCAGGCAAGAGTACTGGAGTGGGTTGCCATTTACTTCTCCAGGAATCAAACCTGTGTCTCCTGCATTGCCAGGCAGATTCTTTACCGCTGAGCCACCAGGGAAGCCTGGGAACGAAGATAACAGGATTTTATTCTCAGGTCCCTGATGTGGGCCAGCAGCTGAAGCAGAGTTGATGATCTTCAGGGTTCTTTTTTGTTTGTTTTGTAGTTTTAAGATCTATTAAATTCTTAGATACTGTTCATCACCATAAAAATTTATTCTAAATTTATCTCAATGTCTCTTTTATTTATGATTTTATTTTTATGGCATAAGCTAAAAAAAATGCATAACTAGTAATCAAAATCGGAGAAGGCAATGGCACCCCACTCCAGTACTCTTGCCTGGAAAATCCCATGGATGGAGGAGCCTGGTGG
>NW_011495041.1:1085234-1095014 GCF_000754665.1 Bison bison bison
TTCATGCATTGGAGAAGGAAATGGCAGCCCACTCCAGTATTCTTGCCTGGAGAATCTCAGGGATGGGGGAGCCTGTTGGGCTGCCGTCTGTGGGGTCGCACAGAGTCGGACACGACTGAAGTGACTTAGCAGTTAGCAGTAAGCAAAATAATTCTGAGCTGAAATTAAACACAAAAGAGTAAAAAATGACAGAGGAGGAATAACATTTTAGTTTGATGTTTAGGGACCTGCTGCTGCTGCTGCTGCTAAGTCGCTTCAGTCGTGTCCAACTCTGTGCAACCCCATAGACGGCAGCCCACCAGGCTCTCCCGTCCCTGGGATTCTCCAGGCAAGAACACTGGAGTGGGTTGCCATTTCCTTCTCCAATGCATGAAGGTAAAAAGTGAAAGTAAAGTTGCTCAGTCGTGTCCGATTCCTAGCGACCCCATGGACTGCAGCCCACCAGGCTCCTCCATCCATGGGATTTTCCAAGCAAGAGTACTGGATTTGGGTGCCATTGCCTGTATATTAAAATAGAAAAGTTCTTATTTCATTCAGGAAAAGTGTATTTTAGGCACAGTGGTATTCAGAATATTTAATAACATGTAAACACTACATAAGCAATAGCCAATTAGGATGTACTCCAGCCATGATGTACCAATGCACAGGGTAGACCATAGGCACAAATGAAGATTTTTCATTTTACTAAAGAATTATACAGCCCATTTCTATACTGGGCTCTAGTAATAGGAGATCTATTAATTTATGGATCAACAATTACCAAATACAAAGTCTTGACAGATGGGAACAAAGCTAGGAACATATTATGAGGCACTATAAAATGAAAAGCAATCAGAAATAAATTTAAAGAATAGGAGAAAAACCACTCTAACGAGACAATTTTAAAACAATTTTTAAATGTATCAAATACTCGAAGGAAGATATTTAAAAAAATTTTAAAGCACATTTATTTTGAGTATAAGAGAATTAGAGGATAAGCTGAACCTATCTTTGGAACTGTCTAAATAAGCTGCAACTTCAAGCACCTCCAAGGCAATGGAGTTTGCAGGAGCCATAAAATAACAGATGTCAAATTAGGTAACAGAAGGCTCTGACATCTTATGATCCAGATTTGAAGATTGAGAAGTTTTTCTGTCATTTCCTTCACCCGAGTCAAATACTGCTGAGATACACAATCAAATATAAGAAAATCAAGACGCTATGAATAGGAAGCCGTTCTAGATCTTCCTCTTTTTCTTGGACTTAGGAGTTTAAGAAGGCATGAACCAAAATAAGCAGAAAATGTATGATTCCTAAACTGATTACATTCTTAAAAGTTGAACTTCTTCTGAGAAGGCAACCTATAGAATGAAGAAATATGAACTAAAAACTAACAACGACCCACCTTTCCAGGCATGACAAGGAGCAATGGGTCCCTTCACATGGGAGCAGAGAGCTGCCCTGATCATTCATTCTTTCTCAATACTGTTTCAGAAACTCAAGTGTAAGTACTCTTACTTTACAAGTTGCCTTTTAATTTTTTCTGGGAAAACATTTTCCAGGTGGCAGATCTCATGTCATTACATTCTTCCTTTACTTAGGAAATGAGAAAACTACTGGGAAAAGCAGCTAAGAAAAACATCCTCACACAAATCATAGCAGCTATTGGGCGATTAGCCTGGCGTAAGTGACCTTGTAAATTCTACCAAATCTTGTCAGAGTTATTTCTCTATTATAACTAAGATAAATAGAACAAATCAGAAATTACTATGAATCAACACTCATACCTCACTTGTAGCTCTTCCTCAAATTAACCTACTTTCTACCAGTTTTTTCTATAATCACATATTTATTTTATTAGCTGGATATTCATCTAGCAATATCATTGTATGTGTACAACTCAGTTGATCTTTCTTCTGTGTTCTACTCAAAGGTGTATGTTTAACACTAGATATGGTGAACAATAGCCTAATATTAACTCCTAATAAAGTATGGAGACTTTATTAATAAATAAGAAATGATTAGCCATTCAATAAGTTCCAACTATGAACAAATATATGGGAAAAAGAAAACTTCAATAAAATGTGTAGTACATATAAATTAAGATTTTTCTTTTCACCAGTAATATCTCCAGAATCCGAAGACAGAGAGGAGTTTCTTATCCCGTGTCTATAAATGAGCTTTAGATTGGTGAACATTATAAGACTGCACGCAAACTGGGGTATATGGGCATCTTTCTTGCTGAGAAGGCACACAGCTGCTTTTATTAGATTCTCAAAGAGGTGTTGGATCAAGCACAGATATAAACCACAATAAGCAAATGACTGGCAAATAACGATTGTCTTGTGTTAGTTAAGATAAATGAAAATCAGGTTGCCTCTTTCTTCTTTCAACTAAGGGGGAAAAGTCACTTATTTCCCCTAAGGAATGAAGATATTTGCACCAAAAAACATCTTTGGATATCCTGTGGCAGACAGCCAAAGTATTTCAAAAGCAATATGCTTCACAAATTGAATACTCAAGAAGATCCAATTTTTTGCCCAGAGAAACATGGCTCAATTTCAAGTTCACTAAAGACAGTTGTCCTATTGATATGCAAGTGGCACAGAATCACTGAATTAAAAAACTGTGACTGTTTCTCCTTCATTTAGTCTTAGACTCTCAAAAATAAATGTATTATGTGACCTGACATTACATGAAATATAGAGAAGTATCTACCTTCACAATATGAATGGCATTTCTTTTCATAAACATGACTTTGCACAAAAGTTTGTGAATAGAGGGGGGAAAATGAAGTAGCAATATGGAGTCTATGAAAGACCAGCTATTTATGGAAATACATTGCTATTTGGTCATCTAACTCTTGAAGTATTAGCCTGCTTCTGGTTTGTTTGTTTGTTTGTTTTTCTCAGACTATCTCTTGGAACAGAAAGACAAAAGCAACTGGTTAATTAGTAGAAATTCATGGGCTTCCCTGGTGGCTGAGATGGTAAAGAATCTGCCTGCAATGCAGAAGACCTGGGTTCGATCTCTGGGTTGGGAAGATACCCTGGAGGAGAGCATGGCAACCCACTCTAGCATCCTTGCAAGGAGAATTCCACGAACAGAGGAGCCTGGCGGGCTACTTGCATGGAGTCTTGAAGAATGGGATACAACCAAGGGACTAACACTTTCACTGTCATGAACTGAACACCACAAATCAACATAAAATGTGGAAGACACATTTCTTAACAACAGTCTTGGTACTGTCAACAATGTATTGACCACAGAGGTAGTCACACATCTTTTGTTATCTGAACATCACTCACCACAAATGTTTCAAATATCCACTTACATCAGGCATTAGTCTCTGCAAAAATCACCCGATCATTTATGTGTTAATATTAAATGGACCACATAGGAAATTGATCTAGGTACCAGCATTAGAAACTGCAGGTGTTTGTTTTGTCTAGACCTAATACTTACAGAAAGCTAGAAGTGCTTTTTATTTTTCTCTCCACACTCCACTCAAGAAACTCAGCCTGAGTCTTTCCTGGCTTCCACAGAAAACTTCAATGCATGCCAAAAAACTCAAAGCCTCCAGACCTTCCCTGTCCTTGGGAATCAGCTTGATAAGGGAGAGTACAATTGGCAGGTCCTTTTCTAGGCCTCACCTACAGCAAAGGGAAGGTGCTACAAAGAGCAAACAGATGATTCCACACTGGAAAAAGCGCCTTGTAAACTGTCCCGCTTCTATACAAACGTTGGGGGTGATTTACAGATTGCTCAGGTAGGCGTGCTTCTGCATAAATAAACGCCACTTTATTTCTCACCTAAGGACACTGCGTAGCAGACAAACTCAGAATTTTTAAAAGGATTCAGGGTCTTAAAATATGGTAACTTATCCCAATTAAGTGGTTGTAAAACAAATGGAAAATCAGTAAAGAAAGCCAACCAACAAACCTCATGAAGACTGAGGAACTCCTACCAGTGTGGAAAAATCAGAAATATCACTATTTCAAAACAGAAGTTTTATTCCAATCAAGATGAACTGGTATTCCATTTCCTGCAAAATTATAAAATGTATTCATTCTTGATGCATGAAAAGCAGGAGGAATATAAAAAAAAATATTGATTGGAAATATATATAGAGAGAGATAAATAGACTGGTTATTTGAATTCTGAGAACATGCTTAAAGATTATTTCTAAGTCTGTGGTCAATATTCAACCAAACAGAAAGTCCAGCTCCCCATGGCGCAAGTTGGCAGTCAGTGTATCACAGTGCCATGGGAGAGTCGAAGAGGAATGAATGGGTGTGTGTGTGTGTACATGTGTGTGAGTTTGTAAAGGGATGAGAGGACAGATAAACAAAAAAGGAGAGAAGAGCTATTAATAGAAAACCCTGTCTTTTCTGCAGTAGATATATAGCTAACAAAGAATCCTCTCTCACGTCTCCCAAGAGTCTTTGCTAGGTATCCTTACGCTCCCAGAAAGAGAAAACTGACTCTATTTTGTCCTGAAAATCTGAGTTTTCCCCAAATGTCTCAGCTTTATCTATAAAGCAATATGCCTTTATTTTAAAATGCATGTCAGTCTGAAGGATCTAACTGTCAGGAGTTTGGCTAAAGAAGAGAATAAGAAAACATTTTTTAAGTTGTCTTAAATTTGTATGCAGGTCAGGAAGCAACAGTTAGAACTGGACATGGAACAACAGACTGGTTCCAAATAGGAAAAGGAGTACGTCAAGGCTATATATTGTCACCCTGCTTATTTAATTTCTATGCAGAGTACATCATGAGAAATGCTGGGCTGGAAGAAGCACAAGCTGGAATCAAGATTGCTGGGAGAAATATCAATAACCTCAGATATGCAGATAACACCACCCTTATGGCAGAAAGTGAAGAGGAACTCAAAAGCCTCTTGATGAAAGTGAAGAGGAGACTGACAAAGTTGGCTTAAAGCTCAACATTCAGAAAACGAAGATCATGGCATCTGGTCCCATCACTTCATGGGAAATAGATGGGAAACAGTGGAAACAGTGTCAGACTTTATTTTTTGGGGCTCCAAAATCACTGCAGATGGTGACTGCAGCCATGAAATTAAAAGACACTTACTCCTTGGAAGGAAAGTTATGACCAAACTAGATAGTATATTCAAAAGCAGAGATATTACTTTGCCAACAAAGGTCCATCTAGTCAAGGCTATGGTTTTTCCAGTGGTTATGATGGATGTGAGAGTTGGACTGTGAAGAAAGCTGAGCGCCAAAGAATTGATGCTTTTGAACTGTGGTGTTGGAGAAGACTCCTGCGAGTCCCTTTGAATGCAAGGAGATCCAACCGGTCCATCCTAAAGGAGGCCAGTCCTGGGTGTTCATTGGAAGGACTGATGCTGAAGCTGAAACTCCAATACTTTGGCCACCTCACGCAAAGAGTTGACTCATTGGAAAAGACCCTGATGCTGGGAGGGACTGGGGCAGGAGAAGAAGGGGACAACAGAGGATGAGATGGCTGGATGGCATCACCGACTTGATGCACATGAGTTTGGCTGAACTCCGGGAGTTGGTGATGGACAGGGAGGGCTGGCGTGCTGTGGTTCATGGGGTCGCAAAGAGTCGGACACGACTGAGCAACTGAACTGAACTGAACTCCTTTTGTTAAGTACTTTTTTAAAATCTCAAAAGAAAACCCCCCACTACTACTAAAAACCTCAACCAACCAAGCAACAAGCCTACTGGTATGGCACAGAAGCTAACACACAATGTTTGTTAATTATTTCGAGTCTTGGGAGTGTTTAATTACTTTTCTACATTGAAGGAATCTGCCTGAAGTCTCCATAATCACAAGTACATTCAATGAGAGTTACAGCATATTATTACTTCTATGCAAAAAAAGTCTTTTCGAAAGGATCATACAGGTAAAAATAAAATTTGATCTTGAACAAGCCACAAAACAGCCAAACGTTACTCTACGAATATGAGAAAACAACATGGTTATTTGAATTCACACTGATTTCTCTTGCTGTCTCTGGATCTCCTCTTTCTGGATCTTCTCCTTTCTGTCCTTGTTTCCCTGCACATGCATTTTTTTCCTGACATCTCATTCTGTTCTGCAGTTCCTTCTCCAGCTCTTTTCTTTTCTTCCCTGGTTGCTAAACATTTTGCCTTTCACTGCCTTCATAATGAATGAGCCTGCCATCGAAAGCAAGTGTCTGAAACCAAGAGCATAAAAGCCTCAGTAAAGCCAAGAACCTTATTTACTATAACTGGCATTCTCATCTCAACAACAATTCAGTTCCTAGGAGCAATTTTTAGAACTGGTAGCATTATAGGCAGAGTTTATATTTCTAATAGCATCTTGTATCTAATTTACAAAGCCTGGATTTCCCAAGTATATTACGGAACATAATTCTTAACTCTGAATCAGTCCTAAATACTCACATTTTTCTGAGAAATAAAAGATTATCCATTTTTGGAATAATATACTGACTATACTATCTGCTGATGAAAATATGCATATTGACCCAAATAATGACCAAGTATGGTCTTTCAGATTTTTGCAGCCACATGGCAAATTCAATGATCTAAAATATGCTTGGTATAAAGACTACAGTATATAGTACCTTATCCATCTCGTAGTTCAGAGCTTCCATCACACACCCACACCAACAGACACACAATTTTTCAAGAGGAAAGATTCACTCATACTCCATGATTTATACTAATTAATCATGATTAACTTTTACAAAGAAGGCTTATTAGCACTTCACAGTAAATGCTGATTTAGACACTGAGCACTCATCTGCATGGGGGAAACTGAAGCACAGAGCTGGAGATGGTTCACCATCCTTAGTTTGAGAAAGATGTGCATTGTCTGAGCAGTGCAGGGAAAGCTTTAGAAAGAAGTCTAAAAGTGGATGACGCTGCCCAGGAGAACCGCCAGGCACTGAAACACTGCCTCCTCCATCGCCACTGACTGGAAAAAACGCCATTCATGCTAGAACTCGGCCAGCACACAGTGCCTAGCAGGGACCAACAAGGACTCGACTTTTCAGCACAAAACATAACATCTAGACGCTTTGTGTCGATTCTGTTTTAGCTTACAATAGAGTCCTGACAACTATTAAGCTGCACTTTATGTTGCTGTTCTGTATCATAGTGAGGATATTAAAATATGGAACGTTAACCTATAAGGGCCAAAGAAAACTATGCCAGTAACTACTAACATTGCCAAAGGAAATGTGAGGTCAAGTGCTGCTGTCTAAAAAGTTCCTATTTGTAATGGTATTTGACACTTGCTAGAACCATAATTTTACACCTACAGCTAAGCACTGTAGGTAAGAAAAATAATGATCAGAATGATTCTATGTGCCCTTAAGGCAAACAGATTCCCCAAAAAATTGTCTTGATTTTCCTGCAAAATGAGATAAAAAGAGAAAAGTCAAAGATAATTGAATTTTTAAATTGAGGTTTCTAGAACATGAATATGAAATTATTGATTCCTAAGCATGATAAAAGTCACTGCATATAGAATACATTTTAAAAGCAGAAAATTTGATAGATAAATTTGGTCCACTGAAATTTACTGTTCACACAAAAGGTAGTAAAAATAAAAGGCTATCAGTTGGAATTCGAGCATAAAAGCTTTAATGTCAGAGTGCCATCGTTTCCTCCCTTTTTGATAGACCTACAAAAGCCAAGTTTATTCATTCTTTTTCCTTTTTAAAGTCATTCTTGATTTTGGGTGATAAATCACAAAGACATTTCTGACTTGGGATCATTTCTGGAAAACATAAATATCATATCTATAAGGTAGCTGTCTACTACAAAAGGATGCAAAAATGTATGCTCAGTTGCTCAGTCGTGTCTGACTCTGGCCCTGCGGACTGCAGCCCTCCAGGCTCCTCTGTTCATGGGATTCTCCGGGCAAGCATACTGGAGTGGGTTTCCATTTCCTTCTCCAGGGGATCTTCCTGACCCAGGGATCCAACTAGTGTCTCCTGCATTGGCAGGCAGATTCTTTACCACTAGCGTCACCTGGGAATCCCGCATGGAAAAGTAGTCTTTTCTAAGAGGAAAAAAATGAGTCTTCAATTTCCATTAGGTGAAATAGAAATGGAAAGGTCCACGATTCTAGAGGCCATATGATCCATAGCTCTGACCAGTTCTTGACCAGAACTGTAAGTATGGTTTATATTTTTAGTAGATTGCTACCAATCTGAAATATCTATTAATTTAACTGTAAAAGTAATTGATTTGCTCTTTAATTAATGACTTGAGTACTTCCATCATTGGTTATCAGAAACTGAGTGAGTAGGCATAAATGTAATTCTTGCTTAACTGAAGAAAAAAGGAGCAATTCTCAAAAGAATGAATCTGAACTAGACAGCTGGCAGACAAGACTAAACCAGACGGCATATTAAAAAGAAAGATAGAAAGAAAAAGGAAACAGCATATCTATCCTCTAAACCCTTTCTCATTCAAGAAACTAAATACAATTACACTTCCTGAACAGTCTTATGCTTGAGAATCTGAGCTAAAACAGGGTACTATTGTTCCCTGTGCTATGTGCTGTGCTCAGTCACTCTCTGCGACCCCATGGACTGTAGGCCCCCAGGCTTCTCTGTCCATGGGTTTTCCAGGCAGAGTACTGGAGTGGGTTGCCACTTTCTTCTCCAGGGGATGTCTTCCCGACCCAGGGATAGAAACCGCACCTTCTGCATTGGCAGGTAGATTGCTTACCTTTATGTTATTGTTCCCTTCATGCCCTTATTGCTAAGGAACGGGACATGAACGTGAGTGTGCGTCAAAAGAAGTGAATTTGTACCAAATTTGTAGTTTTGTACCAAAGAAACTATGAGAGTTGGATTTTGCTAAATGGAACCCTCATTTATGGGGCTAGAAATTGAATACGGGTTTTAATGTTCTGATCAATGATTTCTTTTTTTGGCCATGCCCCACACCACGTGGCATCCTTGTTCCCAGACCACGGATCTAACCCAAGTTCCCTGCACTGGAATCTCAGTCTTAACCACTGGATGACCAGGGAAGTCCCCTTTGATGAACTACTTTTAAAAGTCTACGCTCTACAAGTATTTCTCCAGTGTCATCATACTAGTTGATAACAGGTGAACTAAACTTTCTTTCTGTAGATGAACAATTTATAGGAATATAAAACAAAACTAAGTCCTAATTAGTTTTTTAGTCCTAGTTAGTTTCCTAACACACTGAAACCATACTCACAGAAAACTAGTCAATCTAATCACACTAGGACCACAGCCTTGTCTAACTCAATGAAACTAAGCCATGCCAGTGGGGCAACCCAGGATGGGTGGGTCATGGTGGAAAGATTTGGCAGAATGTGGTCCACTGGAGAAGGGAATGGCAAACCACTTCAGTATTCTTGCCTTGAGAACCCCATGAACAGTATGAAAAGGCAAAATGATAGGATACTGAAAGAGAAACTCCCCAGGTCAGTAGGTACCCAATATGCTACTGGAGATCAGTGGAGAAATAACTCCAGAAAGAATGAAGGGATGGAGCCAAAGCAAAAACAATACCCAGCTGTGGATGTGACTGGTGATAGAAGCAAGGTCCAATGCTGTAAAGAACAATATTGCATAGGAACCTGGAATGTCAGGTCCATGAATCAAGGCAAATTGGAAGTGGTCAAACAAGAGATGGCAAGAGTAAACATCGACATTCTAGGAATCAGCGAACTGAAATGGACTGGAATGGGTGAATTTAACTCAGATGACCATTATATCTACTACTGCGGGCAGGAATCCCTCAGAAGAAATGGAGTGGTCATCATGGTCAACAAAAG
>NW_011495041.1:1095709-1096326 GCF_000754665.1 Bison bison bison
AAAGGAAAGATATAAGCATCTGAATGCAGAGTTTCAAAGAATAGCAAGGAGAGATAAGAAAGCCTTCCTCAGTGATCAATGCAAAGAAATAGAGGAAAACAACAGAATGGGAAAGACTAGGGATCTCTTCAAGAAAATCAGAGATACCAAAGGAATATTTCATTCAAAGATGAGCTCGATAAAGGACAGAAATGGTATGGACTTAACAGAAGCAGAAGATATTAAGAAGAGATGGCAAGAATACACAGAAGAACTGTACACAAAAGATCTTCACGACCCAGATAATCACGATGGTGTGATCACTGACCTAGAGCCAGACATCCTGGAATGTGAAGTCAAGTGGGCCTTGGAAAGCATCACTATGAACCAAGCTAGTGGAGGTGATGGAATTCCAGTTGAGCTATTCCAAATCCTGAAACATGATGCTATGAAAGTGCTGCACTCAATATGCCAGCAAATTTGGAAAACTCAGCAGTGGCCATGGGACTGGAAAAGGTCAGTTTTCATTCCAATCCCAAAGAAAGGCAATGCCAAAGAATGCTCAAACTACCGCACAATTGCACTCATCTCACACGCTAGTAAAGTAATGCTCAAAATTCTCCAAGCCAGGCTTCAGC
>NW_011495041.1:1096485-1097115 GCF_000754665.1 Bison bison bison
CTGGATCATGGAAAAAGCAAGAGAGTGCCAGAAAAACATCTATTTCTGCTTTATTGACTATGCCAAAGCCTTTGACGGTGTGCATCACAATAAACTGTGGAAAATTCTGAAAGAGATGGGAATACCACACCACCTGATCTGCCTCTTGAGAAATTTGTATGCAGGTCAGGAAGCAACAGTTAGAACTGGACATGGAACAACAGACTGGTTCCAAATAGGAAAAGGAGTTCGTCAAGGCTGTATATTGTCACCCTGTTTATTTACCTTACATGCAGAGTACATCATGAGAAACGCTGGACTGGAAGAAGCACAAGCTGGAATCAAGATTGCCGGGAGAAATATCAATAACCTCACATATGCAGATGACACCACCCTTATGGCAGAAAGTGAAGAGGAACTGAAAAGCTTCTTGATGAAAGTGAGAGTGGAGAGTGAAAAAGTTGGCTTAAAGCTCAACATTCAGAAAACGAAGATCATGGCATCCGGTCCCACCACTTCATGGGAAATAGATGGGGAAACAGTGGAAACAGTGTCAGACTTTATTTTTCTGGGCTCCAAAATCACTGCAGATGGTGACTGCAGCCATGAAATCAAAAGACACTTACTCCTTGGAAGGAAAGTTATGACCAA
>NW_011495041.1:1097215-1186324 GCF_000754665.1 Bison bison bison
CTAGTCAAGGCTACGGTTTTTCCTGTGGTCATGTATGGATGTGAGAGTTGGACTGTGAAGAAAGCTGAGCGCCAAAGAATTGATGCTTGCGAACTGTGGTGTTGGAGAAGACTCTTGAGAGTCCCTTGGACTGCAAGGAGATCCAACCAGTCCATTCTGAAGGAGATCAGCCCTGGGATATCTTTGGAAGGAATGATGCTAAAGCTGGAACTCCAGTACTTTGGCCACCTCATGCGAAGAGTTGACTCATTGGAAAAGACTCTGATGCTGGGAGGGATGTGGGGAAGGAGGAGAAGGGGACGACAGAGGATGAGATGGCTGGATGGCATCACTGACTCGATGGATGTGAGTCTGAGTGAACTCTGGGAGTTGATGATGGACAGGGAGGCCTGGCGTGCCGTGATCGTGGGGTCGCAGAGTTGGACATGACTGAGCGACTGATCTGATCTGATCTGAAGTCCTAATTTCTTTTTTATACTCTCTAGGCTGGTTTCCTCTAGGGAGAGGAAGGTTTAGTATGGACCAAATTCATACCATCAAACCTGATGTGTGGAATTACTGGACAGTTGAAGTGTTTTGGCAAGGTAGAAGTAATTTTTGCCAACGTAGCGAGGATGCTGCGGAGGACACACGGAAGAAATCCCAAAGGGTCAGAGTGCTGGGTGGCCTCATTCGTCTCATCTTAGGAGAAATTATAATTGCTAATGGTAACAAATTCGCCTGTCAGTGCAAGAGACACAGATCTGATCCCTGAGTCGGGAAATTCCCCTGGAGAAGAAAACAGCAACCCACTCCAGTATTCTTGCCTAGGAAATCCCATGGACAAAGCAGCCCAGAGGATGACAGTGCATGGGATCACAAAAGAGTCAGACACGACTTAGTGACTAAACACCAACAACAAAGTGAATAAGCTCTAAAGTAAAAAGAAAAAGAAAAAAGCTTCACATTCGCCAATGTGATCATAACAAAGAAAACAGACAGGAGATACTCAAGAGGCTAAAATCTTAAATCTGCCTCTGAGCTGTCTCAATCAAATTATACATCTTTTTTCTTTTTTTGCAAAAGAAGGAAAGAGTGGCTTTATTTCTTTGCCAGGCAAAAGGCTACAGCCTCAAGAATTGTTCCCTTCAAATTATAAATCTTTTGATCTTCAGTGTACCTGTTTCTGTTTTGATCTCACCAGGCTGGAGAGGAATACTAGAAATAACAACTGTCAGAAACATAATATGGTCACTAAGTCCTCCAAACTTTTGTTTTAAATAATAAAACAATGTAGCTACATACTGACTTGTGATTTTTTTTTACTCTCCACACTGACTTAAATTTAAAGTAATAATGGAAAACTAAAAGTTACAACAGAAAGAAATATTTAAAAACAAGCATATTCGGGTTTCCCTGGTGGCTCAAATGGTAAAGAATGTGCCTGCAGTGTGGGAGACCCAGGTTCGATCCCTGGGTTGGAAAGATCCCTTGGAGAAGGAAATGGTGACTCATAGTAGTATTCTTGCCTGGAGAAGTCCATGGATAGAGGAGGCTGGTGGGCTACAGTCCATGGGGTCACAAAGAGTCAGTCACAACTGAGTGATAAACACACATATTTGGAAAAAGGGCCAGTAGAATAAAGGTCTAAAAACTCTCTTACTACTAAAGTCAGCATTAGTCAACTAAACAGTGAGACTGACTCACATCACATCTGCAGGGTGTTCTCTTTAGCAATGACAGCAGTACAACAGCAAAAATAATCTGTAAGTTATCTAGGCATTATCAAATCTACCGACCAGAGGCCATCTTCTGACATGTGAACCTTGCTTTGGGCCAAACTTTTAGAGAAAGGAAATTTAAGAGTAAGGCATAAATCTGGAGTACTGCCTGGGTCAGAAGACACCTGAATACTTAAGTTTATATTCCAAGAGACTATGAAAAAGGATTGCTGGTAATAGTGACAAGTAATAATGAGAGGTAATGTCAGTGTTTCTATTTATTCTAGAGAAGGAGAACTGACAGCTGTAATTCCAATACTTATATGACACATAATCATATATGGACACATACAGAAAACATATAGAGTGCACACACACACATATACAAACATATATTCAGTGTAAGCATGAAAGCAATATTTTAAAAAAACTCACAAAGGTAAATTGGCTCAAATAATATTTCCCCTAAGATCATCTTCCTGGAATTGTATAATTGTGAAAACTTCATTACTTATTACTCTGAAAAACAGTACAAATACCTCAAACTCAAATGTCTAGACAAGCTGGCCTAGAATCAAAATTTTAAAGTCAACTAAAAATCTCAAATATGCTTTCAAATTTGTTTTTGTATTTCTAATAATGAAGAACAGAATAATGAAGAAAAGTACTTAAACCTTTCCTAAGTATCAGAAGCTAAACTGGCCAGAAGCAAGTATAAAGGATTTTAGGTTGGAAACAGAAAATACTTGAGGGGGGGGAAATAAAGTGTAAAATCCAACTTTTTAAAAGAACATAACTGATTAAAAACTTTAATATCTACTTAAATCTAAAGTATGTGATTGCTGTTAATAGGAAATAAGCTGCTTGTATTTCAAGATATTTTATTACAGGATAATAATCACTCTTAATTATAAAGCTGTCACGTTAAACCAAAAGCACCAAATCAGAAAAAGGCTGTGATTTCACCACCGGTACCTTCCCTGGGAGCTTTGGAATTTTCCTGTTACACTGAGAAAATTTAACAAAACCATGCACCACTTCCACCACAGAGACAAAGGTAATTACTCCACTAATCCATAATATTTTATTAAAGTGTGAGGTCACAAAACAAGGATCTATTTATATTCAAGGACAATCCTGAAGGTAAGAATTGGCGAAAAAAATTCTTAGCTTTCAAAGAGAAAACAGTTCCTTTTCAATCTTCTTCAAAGAACATAAGAAAGATGCAGCTTTTGGAGCCCAGCTTTTGGCAATTCAACTTGATGGCATTCTCAACAGACACAAGGATGAAGATGTGCAAAAATGCATTCATGTGAAAGACAGATGTCAAGTCGGGGCCACTTACTCAGCCCTTTATTTAAAGAGGCCAGATTCATTTTTATTTTTTAAAGGACAAAAATTCAACTCAGATTGTTTAATGTTCATCTATAAATGTGACGGCTTTTTATGAAGGCTGACAAACCAGCAGAATAAATTTTCCTGCCTGGAGGTCAAATATCAACTAACCATCCTGGCCACGTAGAAAAAATAACAAAGTAAGACATACATGTGGGCACACACAGAATAGGTACCTTCAGCTGATTGTTGAAAATATCAATCTCCTGTAATTTTGACCTAGTTTCTTTCTCCACTTCATCCAGTTGGTCTCGTAGCTGCTGCCGAGCCAGTTCTTTCGCTTCTAAGGCTCTTTTGAGTGTGAGAAGTGAATCCCCTGTTTTAGAAAAACATGGTGAGATAAGAAAAACAAACTGGCAGTGAGGAAAACGGCTTTTCAGGTTCTCATTTCTTGCCTGTGAGGAAGGAAAATGTCAACTTTAAAAAGAAAACACCTACTGTGCAAACTGTTTTGCTGAACTTGTTTCAATTGGTCATTGAGTATCTGTTTTTCTGGAATAAGTCTTCCAAGCATTTGCTGGGACTCCTAGGAGAGAAAGAGAATGCAGCAATGAATGGTGGAGAAAACTACCATGTTTAGATCCAAAGTCCGGGCAGGCAGAGGTCAATTTTCTGCTCTTTCAAAGATTCTCCTAACCTCATCCCAAATCGACTACAGCGAAACTGCATTTAATCACTAGTCAGGGTTGTTGTTGTTTTCTTGCCAAAAAATTAATTGTTTGCCAAATGCTTTTCACTGAAATAAAGTTTAAATAAGACAGTTATAGCTCCCTTGATATTTCTTACATTTTTATTGACTTACTGCCTATTTATAAGCTTTTAAAAGTGAACCACAAGTACAACTCAGCAGAGAAAAGGGAAAGGAATGATCTCTCAAATTGCACTAGGATCAAATACAAATGCAGTTACCCTGATATTTGTAAACTGACTCAGTAGTTTAACCAGGAACTGTTCTGTCAGGAACTTTGATCCTTAATAGGGCTGAACTGAGGGTGACCACACACCTGAAGTCAGAAACAGAATTCAAACCAGGACTTTAATAATTAGAATCTTAGCTGCAATATGTGGCTCCACCACTGAGGATAAAGCCACAGTTTTAAACAGCTGCACAGAAATCTTGAATCGACTATTTTTTAACAGACATAGATAAAAGCTAAACCATATTGTACAGGACTGTGAGGCATTTTCATGGGTGACTTGAGAATCAACTGTATTTGCCTAAGTTCAGCTTAAATTATTCAATGTAGTTTCTACATATATAAGAAAAAAGACAGCTTTTATAGGCTTTATTAAGGAATATTTGACTTTTGGGGCTTCCCGAGTGGCTCAGTGGTAAAGAATTTGCCTGCAATGCAAACCTAGGTTCGATCTCTAGGTTGGGAAGATCCCCTGGAGGAGGGTATGGCAGCTACTCAAGTATTCTTGCCTGGAGAATCCCATGGACAGAGGAGTCTGGAGGGCAACAGTCCATGAGGTCGCGAAGAGTCAGATATGACTGAAGTGACTTAGCATGCACGCACGCATGTATTTGACTTTCATTTTTACTCTGACTTAAGAAAAATAAATCTCTATGTATTAACTTTTCATTTGAAAAGTAAAAATGTCTTCATGAAAAATTTTCACCTGAGGCTAAAAACCAGTCCTTTCTGGAACAACCACCTTTAGATACCGACTGGCTTGTATGTAAGAAATCTTTGTGTACTATACATCCCAACCGTAGGGCGATACAGCTCAGTGGAGAACATTTGGAAGCATCTTCTCACATGAATAATTCACACAAACAAAAGTACTCTCCCCAATCCCATCAAATTTAGACAGAACAGAATACACAAATCAGAACATTTTCCCAAAAAAGCATAGCCAACTGGGCTCCTCCTCTTATTCGCCCCACTAAACCAAGGCCACGTCTCTGACCAATCCCCAATTTTCTTTCCTGAACCAGGGCAAACAAGGAAGTATCAAGATGAAGCCCGGCTCGAAATCACTGAGACACGAAATCTTAACCAGTGGACCACCGGGGAAGTCCCAACATTACTTCTAAACGTACAATCTAACTTTCTAAAAATAGGTCAAATCAGTATGAAGGGGTACTTGAATCATTTGCACAGCAAGAATCTGCTAATACTTATAAACAAAGAAAACCAATATATCATTGCCTACTATGTACCTGACTTTCTTCAAACCATGCATTATTTTTAACTTCACTGCTTTTTCAGGAACCTTGATTTGTATTTTATTTTCAATAACTAAACACACTAAGCATCAATCATAAACATATGTATGGATACACAGCATTCAGAGATAATAAATAAACCTATGGTTTTCGGTCCTAAATTTTCTAAGGGCATATTTTATGAAACTTCTCATTAATAGTTAGTGAAAGACACAGAGAGTTAACATAGAAAAGATCGTATTTGTGCATGCATTTTAAAATATTTTCAAATAATTTCTAGCAGTGAACTTCTGATACTATTTACATTATATGTCATATCCTAATATTTCAAATCTCAAATTAATTAGGATTTCTGTGATAATGAGGAAGGACACTGAAGATATGAACAACACTAAGAACCAACTTGATCGACTTACATTTGGGGGACACCCTACTCAGCTTCAACAGAGTACATGGAACATTCACCAAGACAGATCACATGCTGAGCCATAACATAAGTCTCAATAAACTTAAAAGGATTAAAATCACACAGACTGTGCTCACAGATCATACCATAAATAAACCAGAAATCAATCAGACAGCTCAGAAAAAAGAAATCCAAGTATTTGGAAACTAAACTGCATAATTCTAAATAACCCTTCAAAGAAATGACAAAGGAAATCAAAAACAGGTTCTGAATGGAATGAATATAAAAATACAACATGTTAAAATTTGTGTAATATGGCTATGATGATGCTTGGAAGGTAATTTACAGCTTAACATGTTTATATATTATCAGAAATCAAGAAAGGTCCAAATTCAATAATCTAAGCTCTTCTTAATAGGCTAGATAGAAACAAATTAAACCCAAAAGAAGTAAATGGAAGGAAATAATAAGGAGCCAAAGTAAATGAAATAGAAAACAGAGATACCATAGAGAAAAAAACAATAAAATAAAACTATTTATTTAAAAAACATCAATAAAGCCAATTAGTTCCCAGCTAGACTGTTGGAGAAAAGAGGGAGGTGGAAGAGAAGGGAGAGAACAAAGAGGAGAGGAGGAGTAGAAATGGGAGGTAAATGACACAAATTTTCAACATCAGGATGTAACATCACTACAGACGCTACAGACTTGCAAAGAATAAGAGAATATAGTAAACAATTTTATACAAATAAATTTGTTAACTTAGATGAAACAGACACATTCACTGAAAGATACAAATTATCAAAAGAGAATACAGCACAAATAGAAAACTGGAATAGCCCTGTATCTACTGAACAAATTTTGCAATTATAAATCCTACCACAATGAAATGTCCAGGTCATAAGGCTTCACTAGTGAATGCCACCAAAAATTTAAGCAAGAAACAGTAATCCCTCAGTATCCATGAAGTACTGGTTTCAGGACCTCCACAATAAAAAAACCCAAGGACGTTCAAGTTCCTTACATAGAATAGCTAAGTATGATTGGCACTCTGAATCCTAGGGTTGGTTGAATCTGCACAGGTGGACCAACTGCACTGAGACTGGAGTCTGATAACTATGAAAGGTGGCGAGACAAAGTTTTTAAGAAATATATAGGGTTTTAATTTTCCCTGGTGGGTCAGATGGTAAAGAATCTGCCTGCAATGCAGGAGACTCGGGTCCAATCCCTGGGTCAGGAAGATCCCCTGGAGAAGGGAATGGCTACCCACTCCATTATTCTTGCCCAGAGAATCCCATGGACAGAGGAGCACGATAGGCTACAGTCCATAGGGTCGCAAAGAGTTGGATGCAACTGAAAAACTAACACTTTCATACTTTCATACAGGATTTTAAGAGAGAAGCTGAAAGGGTTAGCTAGGGAGGCAGGGTGGTGTCAAGTTAAGAAGGAAAGTTTTGAAGTAACATAAACTGGGTTAAATTTGGATTCTTGTTGCCCAGCTAGAAACTGATTCTGAAACAGAATATTCCCTTCTAGAATCTTCACTTTCCCACTTATGAGAGTAATGATACTGCCCTTACTAGGGTATTGTGGAATTCTATTTAATATTCACATTAAGGTCTTCACATGCCAGGCCTTCAATAAACAGTAGCTACCACCACAGACAGTCTAACATCCAGTCCATCTGGATTCAGCAAGTCTAGGATCAAATTTCCATTCAAATATGCAGACACAAAGGGACTATCATACTATCCGTTTTACATAAAGAACTTGAGCATCCATGGATTTTGGTATCCTCAGTTAGCTTGGAACCAGGGCACCATGGATATCAAGGGAGGACTACCATTTCATATAATTCTTAGAAAATAAAAAAGAATATACCTTATTTACTTCCTTATTACCCTGATACCAAAGGTAGATGAGGACATTATGAGAAATGAAACTAATATCCCCTATGAATTTAAATTAAAAAACTCATAATAATAATAAGTTGATCTAAACAATAATTTTTAAAACAATAATATACCATGACTAAGGGCAGTTTCATTGAGTTAGACAGGCTGTGGTCCATGTGATTAGATTGATTAGTTTTCTGTGATTGTGGTTTTCAGTCTGTGTGCCCTCTGATGGAGAAGGAAAAGAGGCTTATGGAAGTTTCCTAATGGGAGAGACTGACTGAGGGGGAAACTTTATTTTTTGGGGCTCCAAAATCACTGTGGATGGTGACTTGAGCCATGAATTTAAAAGACACTTACTCCTTGGAAGAAAAGTTATGACCAACCTAGACAGCATATTGAAAAAACAGAGCCATTACTTTGTCAACAAAGGTCCGTCTAGTCAAGGCTATGGTTTTTCCAGTAGTCACGTATGGATGTGAGAGTTGGACTATAAAGAAAGCTGAGTGCAGAAGAATTGATGCTTTTGAACTGTGGTGTTGGAGAAGACTCTTGAGAGGACCTTGAACTGCAAGGAGACATAACCAGTTAATCCTAAAGGAAATTAGTCCTGAGTGTTCATTGGAAGGACTGATGTTGAAGCTGAAACTCCAATACTTTGGCCACCTGAAGCAAAGAACTGACTCATTGGAAAAGACCCTGATGCTGGGAAAGATTGAAGGCAGGAAGAGAGTGGATGACAGAGGATGAGATGATTGGACGGCATCACCAACTCAATGGACATGAATTTGAGTAAACTCTGGGAGTTGGTGATGGACAGGGAGACCTGGTGTGCTGCAGTCCATGGGGTCGCAAAGAGTCAGACACGACTGAGCAACTGAACTGACTGAACTGAAGGGCAGTTTACCCCCAGAATGGAAAGTTGGTTTAACATTCAAATTTTAATCAATGTAAAGCACCATATTAATAAAATAAAGGAGGAAAAAACACTTTAAAATCTCCACAGTTGCAGGTCAACAGAGGGAAATAGTGGTAAAAGGACAGATGTAGATCAGCGGAACAAAAGAGAGTCTAGGAAAGATTTTTACAAGTGTGGTCAGCTGATTATCAACAAACTACTAAGGTTTTTAATAAACATTGATAGAACAAAGTGGGTGTTGGTATGGAAAAAAGTGACTCTCATTACCTTACCTTGCACTTAACATAAAAATCAATCAAAACTGGATCACAGAACTAAGTATGTTAGACAAAAGTATAAAACTTTTGGAAGAAAACATAAGGGAAAAACATCTTCAATCTTGGGGTAGTCAAAGCTTTCTTGGATAGAACATAAAAAACCGTAAAAGAAAAAATAAATTGAACTTTAAAAGTTAAAACACCTGCCCTTTAAGAAACACCATTACAAAAATGAAAAGGCAAGCCAGAGACTAGGTGAAAATATTTGCAAAACACCTATCTGACAAAGGACTTCTTATAAGACTATATAAAGAACTCTGATAATAAGATAAGCAACCCAATAAAGGATGAGTTAAAGATTTGTTCACAAAACACATACAGAAGATGCACACTAATACACATAAGAACCAACAGCCAACAGCATTCAGCCTTCAGGGAGATGCAGATTAAAGTTACATGAGACATTGTTGCCCACCCACCAGAGACGCTAAAAACAATGACAATAGGGAGTGTTGGCGACAGTGAGGAGCAGCTGAAGGGCTGGTGCACCACTGGTGAGAATGTGAAATGACACAACCACTGTAGAAACAGTTTGATAGACTCTGACATGGCTAAGCACATACTTATATGACAGTAATTCCCCTCCTAAAATTTAACCAAGAGAAATAAAATATATTTCCACATAAAGAAATATAAGTAAATACTCATTGCAGCTTTAGTCATAAAGTCCAAAACTGGAAAAAACCTAAATGTCCCTCAGCAGGTGATGGGATAAATAAGGAAATACTACTCAGTGATGAAAAGGAAGAAAAGCTATGACCAACCTAGACAGCATATTAAAAAGGAGAGAGACATTACCTTGCCAACAAAGTAATGCCAAATTTTCCACTTAGTCAAAGCTCTGCTTTTTCCAGTAGTCATGTATGAATGTGAGAGATGGACTATAAAGAAAGCTGAATGCCAAAGAATTGATGCTTTTGAACTGTGGTGTTGGAGAAGACTTTTGAGGGTCCCTTGGACTGCAAGATCAAACCAGTCAATCCTAAAGGAAATCAGTCGTGAATAGTCATTGGAAGGACTGATGTTGAAGCTGAAGTTCAATACTTTGGCCACCTGATGCGAAGAATTGACTCACTGGTAAAGGAGGAGATGGGGACGACAGCGTGAGATAGTTGGATGGCGTCACTGACTTGATGGACATGAGTCTGAGCAAGCTCTGGGAATTGGTGATGGATAGGGATGGGGTCACAAAAAGAGTTGGACAAAATTGAGTGACTGAACTGACTGAACTGATGAAATGGAACAAAGGACTGATTCACTCAAAAATATGGATAAATCTCAAAACTGTCAGGCTGAGAAAAAGAAGCTGAAATTAAAGTCACGGTGTCCAAAACTGATCACCTTTTAGGATGGTATGCAGAACAGTATCTACATGAATTGGATACCCCCTCTAACTCAACACTTAAAACCAAACCAGATGAAATTTTAACAACTTGGTGGTGAAAGCTGAATAGGTAATAAAATGAAAGCAGAACTGCTTAGAGTACTCCATTGTGTCTCCAACTATTCTCTATACACGTATCTCTGGAACTCCTCCTGATATACTTAATTGCACTTCTTTATTGTGGTTATCATGGTAAAGCCAAAGTCCCAGGAGTAGACTACATGATCCAGCCCCCAGCTGCTCCAACCATAGCTGTCTCCTTGCTGTAACTGGCATCCCAGAGACCAGCTTATAGCCTTAGTTCTTCTGCACAGCTGTTGCCCTACCTAGAACTTGCTCTGCTAGATGTCCATCTGGCTCAGCCATTCACCTCTTTCAAGTCTTTGCCCCAACATCATACTCACAGAGATGCCTGACCTGACCACATTACTTAAAATCACAGTCCTCTCTATTGGAGACTCTCTTCCCTACTCACTCTCCAGAGCAACTTTCCCTCTTCTAATAGAGAACATGCTAGTCTTATTTCCTGAGTACTTGTCTACCCTGCAGACAGAAGGTAAGCTCCATGAGGGCAGGGTTTGTCTCTGCTATCCACTGCTGGATCCTCAGTGCTTACCGGTGCTTGCACTGAGTTGGCATGCAGCAGTCCCAGCAAGTGTGCTGAATTACCAGACAGCCTACTTTCAGAGGATGAGCTGATTGGACGGCATCACCAACTCAATGGACATGAGTCTGAGCAAATTCTGGGAGATGGTGAAGGACAGCGAAGCCTGGGTGCTGCAGTCCATGGGGTCACAGAGTCGGACACGACTTAGCAACTGAGCAACAAGTACTTTCAGGCAAGTACCCTGTCTGCTTCATCTTGGCCTGCTGGATGCTTGCTGCGTGAATAAGTGAATGAAGTGAATCAAAGAAAGGAAGCCAAAAGGCTTTTAAGGGACATATTTTCTCACCTGTAATTGCTGTTGTAGGTGGGTGATTTCTGCAATTCTCAACTCTCTAGATTTGTTTGTGCTCTCAATTTCTTGCCTTTGGGTTGTCAGTCGACATCTGATATCCTGAAGTTTTCCTTCTAATTGATGTTTTTTATCATTCTTTAACAAGTAAAAAATAATAAGAATCATTAGCATTTAACAATTCAATGCAAGTGGGTTCCCAAAGCACAATCAAACTACTCACTAGAGCTTCTAATTCAAATTCCAAAGTCTTTTTCTTTGCTTTCAGTACAACTATGTCTTCTTGTTCTTTGTTTCTTTGATTTAATAGTTCTTGTCTTCGATTCCGTTCCCATTCAAGCTGTCTTTGCCTTTCAAGCTCCCGTTTCGCAGCCTGTGACATACACAAACAGACGATTTATTAACTGCTCAGTTCTTACACTCTTCAATGTCTCTTAATAAACGTTACATCTCGTAAGTCTTTTCTTTTAGGGATGAAATGGTATTAAACATGACAAGTGATTTTCATTATAAAACAGCACAACATTTCATACAAATGTTATTACTTCTATGGGAAAAAAGAGAATATTCAGAAAGGCAATCACAGTCACATGGGTTGAGAATAGAAAGGACTATTGGATCACTGACATTCGATTCCTTAGGTCTTTAAGGATGCTTGGTGTAGTAAGTAAACCTGTTCTTCCTTATTTATTGACTCATAAAAGAAAACAAGGAAAATTATGGGAGTTCCTTGGTGGCTAGGGCTCCGAGATCCCAATGCAGCATGCCCGGGTCCAATCCCTGGTCAAGGAACTAGATACCACACGCTTCAACTAAGACCTGCTGCTGCTGCTGCTGCTCAGTCGCTTCAGTCGCGTCCGACTCTGTGCGACCCCACAGACGGCAGCCCACCAGGCTCCCCCGTACCTGGGATTCTCCAGGCAAGAACATTGGAGTGGGTTGCCATTTCCTTCTCCAATGCATGAAAGTGAAAAGTGAAAGTGAAGTCGCTCAGCCTAAAGCAGCCAAATAAATACAACAAAATTATCTTTTCAAAAAAGGCAAGTTAACCTAGGAAAACCCCCAGAACTAAAACACAAAACAAAAAAAAACTTTCTTCCATCAAACGAGTAATTATTATTTCTTCTGTCATAGGAGAAATTATTTATCTCAAGCTTTAAAAGTCCATGATTCCTATGTCCCTAATCATTTGTTTCCTTGTTAGCACAGAAGGCTCTGTAATTTTTCCAGCAACGTCAGCTCTCTTCAACCCTGACTCTGATGGCTGCTGGGCAGAGGAAGTGTCAGGGCACCTGGCACTCTTCATTGTATCATAACTGCTTCTTACATATTTGTGCTCCAGCTACACTGTAAGGGCCTGGAGGACAGGTGGGTACCTAGTCACCACAACATCTCCAGGAACTTAACCAATGCCTGGCACATTGTAAATGCCATTATATAGTTCTGAACAAACACTCTGAAATGCTTTAAAAAAAAAAATTAAAGAAGGAAAGGTGGCCTATCTTTTGGTTGTCATTCTGGAAAGGAAAATCTTGCTATTATCTGTGTGTATGTGCCTAAATGAAAAGGCACCTTAGAAGCTAGAAGTTTTCAAAAGCATTCATTAGGAGATGAAACCATATTATTTTTTTATAAAGAAAAAAATCCCTCATCTTTAAAATACATTTCATCCACACAAGAGGATCACGGCATTGCTTCTGTCACAACATACTAAAACTGGAAAGACAGACAAGAGATTGGCTTGGCCCACATCCAGGTATGGCACCAAATTTAGGAAGCCTTCCATAAAATACAGTAAAGATTACTAGACTTGTTTTCTAAAGTGGAAAAATAAAAAGGTGACAAACACTTTAATTATTTAGTGTGGTACCATTACAGTGGTTTAAAAAACAATTTCAGTAAATGCTCAGCCTCTCTACCATATGAACCTTTCTATTTCTATATGTGTATATGAATGCAGAAAAAAGGCTAAAAAATACATAATTGATAGCAATAGTTTGTCATAAGACTCAGTTATCAAAAACTTGTATATGAATGTTCACAGCAATGTTATTCAAAATACCCAAAAGTTAGAAAAAAACAAAAACAAAAACAAATGTCCATCAAATTGATGAGTAGATAAATAAAATGTTGTCTATCCAGGTAATGGAATATTACTCAGTTATAAAAAGGAATAGGTATTTATTCAATCTACACACTGGATGAACCTTGAAAGTGAAAGCCAGACACAAAAAGCCACATATTCTATCATTCCGTTTATCCAAAATGTCCAGAATAGGCAAAGGTGTAGAGACAGAAAGTAAATCTGTGGTTGTTAAGGGCAAGGCGCAATGGGAAAGGGGAGTAGTAACTCCTTAATGGTTAACGAATTTCTTTTCAGGGTGATGAATCAGTGGTGATGGTCACACAACTTTGTGAATAACTAAAACTACTGAATTGTAAAAAGAAAAAAACAAGACTGGGTTAATGTATTATTGTTGTGTTGTGCTCAGTCACTCACTTGTCTCTGACTCTTTGTGACACCAAGGAGTATGGCCTGCCAGGCTCCTCAGTCCATGGGATTTTCCAGACAAGAATACTGGACTGGGTGCCATTTCCTTCTCCAGGGGATTTTCCCATTCCAGGGATCAAACCCACATCTCCTGCACTGGCAGGCAGATTCTTTACGACTGAGCCATCAGGGATGGCCATATTTTTATGCCTTCTTAAAATTTTGTTTCTTCAAACTTAGATGGTATAAAGAATCTGCCTGCAATGTGGGAGACCTAGGTTCGGATCTTTGGGTTAGGAAGATCCCCTGGAGGAGGGCATGGCAACCCACTCCAGTATTCTTGCCTGGAGAATCCCATAGACAGAGGAGCCTGGCGGGGCTACAGTGCACGGGGTCGCAGAGAGTTGGACACGACTGAGCGACTAAGCACATGGCATGTGCGAATCTCAGTTCCCCAGACCAGGGATCGGACCTGTGTCTCCTGCCATCTCCTGCACTGCAGGTGGATTCTTTACCTGCTGAGCCATCAGGGAAGGCCTGATATACTACTGACACTTAAACGATTCTAGAAGAGCGCCCGTGTTAATGACATGACTGTTTCCAGCTGCTCACCTCCCGCCTCTCGATTTCCTTCCTTCGCTCCTCCTCCCTCTGCCGCTCCAGCTCCCGCTGCTTCTCTAGCTGCTTTTCCAGCTCCAGTTGTCTTTTGCGCTCCTGCTCCTGGCGCTCCCGCTCCTTCCTCTCCTGCTCTGCCCGCTCCAGCTGGGCCAGGCGCTCCTGCTCTTTACGCTGCTGCTCCAAGAGCGCTTGTCTCCGCTTCTCCAGCTCCAGGTTGCCCCGTTCAAAGTTCTCCCGCTTCTTATCTTCAAAGGTTACTTTCAGACAAGAGACAGGACGATTATGAAAAGCCATATGATGTTCAACAGACACTTTCAAAGGAAAAACTCCACAGCACATCGTCAGTGAGTAACGGACCTGCAGATACGAACTCCCTAAGCTTCCCGCCCGCCTCTGCCCTCACGAATAAGCACCCAGGTACAGGCCCTTACACTCAGCGTCTCGTTTACATACCCTCCCCTGCGATGAACCGCATCACAGCATTCAGAACGCCCAAAACTCAGTTTCTGAAATAATCTTTCGACAGAACTTCTCCATCACCACTCATTCTCCATACCTTCCCTGTTACTTTATCCTTTCCTTTTTCTACGACCTTGGTTCAGCAACTGACCCTCTCTCTCCTCTATACCACAAACTTCTCCTTTTCTACCTCTTTTTCTTTGGCCAGCAGTCGTGAGGTATCTTAATTCCCCAACCAGCAATTGAACCCTAGCTCCCTGCATTGGGAGCCCAGAGTCTTAACCACTGGACCACCAGGAAAGTCCTTCCCTTTCTATCTCTTTTTCCTTTGCATAAAACTGTGCCATTCTGTTTTCAATTTTAACAAATAGAATGGTTTCTGGAAATAGAGGTAAGATGATACGTCTCCTCCTGGGTTTCACACTGAAGAGCAGGTTGTGCCCTAATCACTATGCAGAGGACACTCAGTAAACTAGTTTTTCCAACCTATTATTCAGTTTCCTTCTTTGAAGAACACCAAGGTAATGAATTTTAGACGATCCTCAGGTCAACAATTTTTTTTCTCTGATCCTTGCTAACACTGTTTGCATCCATTTTATTTTACTTAAAAAAAAAAAAAATTCCATGCTCTATGTCCCTTCTGTGTTTTCAGCAGTGTCAACTCAGCTTTGTGTTTGCCTCACATGCTTCTCCTGGGAGCCAACCCCAGACACTGGAAGCTCTCGCTCCCAGCCTGTGCAGCACGCCATTCCCATTGTTCCCAATCTATTTCAAGAACTGTCACTTCACACTTTGTCTTGAGATATGTAGCTGTGAGCATCCTTTTGGCTTCTTCCCACGTTCCTGCCTGGCCTCCACTGAAGACACTTTCCTTAAACACGGCAGTTAGATGAGAGATCAGAGATGGTAAGCACGTTTTGTTTTCTTGTTCTTTTTGCTCCTTTGTGGTTTCAGAAGAGGCAACACCCATTTCACTCCCCCACTTTAAAACTGCAAGTCCTCTCAGCCAGAGAAAGGAATAAAGTAAATGATACATGCAAACCTAGACAGCGTATCAAAAAGCAGAGACATCACTTCACCAACAAAGGTCCATACAGTCAAAGCTATCTTTTTCCAGTAGTCATGTATGGATATGAGAAAAGTGAAAGTGGAAACCACTCAGTCATGTCTGGCTCTTTGCAACCCCATGGACTATAGAGTCCATGGAATTCTGGAGGCCAGGATACTGGAGTGGGTAGCCATTCCCTTCTCCAGGGGATCTTGGACCACAAAAAAGGCTGAAAATCGAAAAACTGATGCTTTTGAACTGTGGTGTTGGAGAAGACTCTTGAGAGTCCCTTGGAGTGCAAGGATATCAAACCAGTCAATCCTAAAGTAAATCAGTCCTGAATATTCATTGGAAGGACTGATGCTGAAGCTGAAGCTCCAATACTTTGGAAACCTGATGCAAAGAGCTGACTCATTGGAAAAGACCCTGATGCTGGGAAAGATTGAAAGCGGGAGGAGAAAGGGACAGCAAAGGATGAGATGGTTGGATGGTATCACCGACTCGATGGACATGAGTTTGAGCAAACTCTGGGAGATGGTGAAAGACAGGGAAGCCTGGCATGCTGCAGTCCATGGGGTTGCAAAGACTAGGACACAACTGAGCAACTGAACAACATTGTGGATAAAATCTCAAAAATACTACGCTAAGTGAAAGAAGCCAGACAAAAGAACACCAACTGCATAATACTATTTCTATGAAATATTCAGAGGGGGTAAATCCAAAGACACAGATAGCAGGCTGATGATTACTAGGGACTGGGGAAAAGGGAGAATGTTGAGTAACTAGCTATGGCCATTGTTTTGGACTGAGTGTTTTCCACCCTATCAATTCAGACGTGGAAGCAGTGGGCTGGTATTTGGAGAGGGGACCTTTATAATTCAGGTTAAGATAAAGTCATGACTATGGGACCTTCGTTATGAATTAGTGGCCTTATAAGAAAAGAGAGAGTCATCTTTCTCTTTTCATGTGCTGCTGCTGCTGCTGCTAAGTCGCTTCAGTCATGTCCGACTCTGTGTGACCCCATAGACGGCAGCCCACCAGGGTTCCCCGTCTCTGGGATTCTCCAGGCAAGAACACTGGAGTGGGTTGCCATTTCCTTCTCCAATGCATGAAAGTGAAAAGGGAAAGTGAAGTCGCTCAGTCGTGTCCGACTCTAGCGACCCCATGGACTGCAGCCCACCAGGCTCCTCCATCCATGGGATTTTCCAGGCAAAAGTACACACCCAGAAAAGGCCAAGTGAGGATCTGGTGAGAATGCAGCCATCTGCAAATCAGGAAAAGCGCACTCACCAGGAACAGAATTGGATGGCATCCTGATCATGCACTTTTCTATCCTCCAGAACTGTAAGAAGTAAATTGCTGCTGTTTAAGGCACCCAGACTAGCTGACTTTGAATGATCAATATTATGTTAAGCAAATTTTACCTCAATTAAAAAAAACAACAAAAACTGAAAGTCCCTATATACCTTTTTAATTCCAAAATCTGGCCCCATTTCTGATACACAGAGGCACATAATAAACAGCTGTTGAAAGAAAGAATGCATTAACCAAAACCTCTAATAATGTCACATCTTGTTCAAAACTTGAAATGTTGGACTTCCCTGGTGGCACAGTAGACAGGAATCCACCTGCCAATGCAGGGGACATGGGTTTGATCCCTGGTCCAGGAAGACTCCACACACCCTGGGACAACTAAGCCTGAGAGCTCCAGTTACTGAAACCAGCTTGTCCAGAGCCTTTGCTCAGCAACAGAGAGAAGCCACTGCAATGAGAAGCCCGCACACCATAATTCAGAGTTGACCCAGCTCACCTCAACTATAGAAGGCCCTTGCATGGCAATGAAGACCCAGTGCAGCCAAAAAATAATTAAATATCTTCCACCAACAGAAAAAGAAAATTCCAAATTCTAAGGATTCCTGTTCTTATTTGCTTGAAGACTTTATTCCCATGATTATTAACCTGAAATGTTCCTCTTTCCCAGCCCTGTAATGACCCTGTTGATCTTCAAATCTCAACTCCACTGTGACCTCTTCCATAGAGATTTAACTGCCAGTGTGTTTGCCAGTCTGTGCTAACCAACCACAAGTAAGCTCTGCTGTGTATCTATAATTCTGCCTTCATGAATTTATCACAGTTATGCATTGCTTTGATGGTTTTTATATGGATGTCTTAAATCCTCAGTTGTATCCTAACCTTCTAGAGGGCATGGACCATCTATTATTAACGTTTAGATTCTTCACTCTACTCAACACACTTCCATAAAGAACATTTTCTGGAAGCAGTTTCAGTAAACAAAAAGTAATTTAGTTAAGAGGAGGGCGGGAGAGCTAGCAGTGTCCTCAGCAGGTCGATTATTCCCTGAGCACCTGAAATGCAGCAAAATGACACTGACAGGGTATTTACCATTTTCTCTTGACTCCATAATAAATTTCATCAGGGTGTCTTAGTATCAATTACCATCTCATATTAATAATTCATAACCACCAGAGAATATTTTAATAGTATGATGAATTTCTCATTGTAAATGAGGGTAATTTAAATTAGGTTCCTATTAAATTTAAAATAGCTTCTTGCTATCAAGGAGCTTTCGATTCTATAACAACATGAGAAAACAACAGACGGCAACTTTATATTCTGTTTCTATACTGGTGGTATTAAGTCATTACCTTAAAGACTTATCAATTTTCAGTGCTTAATAGATAACATTTATAAAATTTCTGGTAAGTGTTAAATAGATTTCAATTTCAGAGCTAGAACAAAGGTGCATCAGTACATTCTATACATATATTAAAATCCAAAAAGCATATGCAAAGTGTCTCCTTTCTGACTAAGGTCAGGTAAAGAAACATAGCAATAATGTCATTAGCTAAATACATTTTACCTCCATCTTTGCCCTAGAGACAGAAAATCTCTAACAGGCTGTAAAATTCAAATATGAAGACTGTCTTACCAGGTAGTTTCTTTTCTAGTTGTTGCTGTTCATCTTCCAAAACTGGTTCCTCTGGCAACCTCTGATCCACCGAAGTTGAGGTTATGACAGATATACCACTACCAGATCGAACTCTTCTGCAATTGTGGAAAAAAGAAAATGGTTTCACGTCTAGCTGCCAAGATAGAATTGAGCAAACCATGAAAAACCACCTTTTAAAGACTATGCCATAGAAAATGGAGCAGATGACATTTTTGGTGAGGAAAAGATAAAGATGTGCTCTTCTCCATTTATATAAAGAGTTTTTAAAAAATGAATATCTGAATGTCATCAGACTATGAATCCCAAGTTCATTTAAGTATTTAGAACCATCACAAAATTAGGACAATTTCAAAGGATTAAATCAGTTAACAATCATCAAGTGGTTGGAGCAGTGTCTGAGACATAGTTTCCTTCCTATGGAATATTAAATTCTTCCAAGGGAAGACTAGCAACTCCGCTAATTGTGAGCATCTCCTTTCCCTTTCCAGAATCTCTACATTTGCTCTCTTAATAAACACATGGAATGACTACACTTAATAGTCCTTAAAACAAATCACATCATTTACCAGCTAGTTTCACTTTCCCCATTATCTTTCTCTTTTAAACCAGTCTACCTATCTTCTTTCTATGCTTTCTTTATGTCAGCTTCCACCTTGCAGCTCAGATGGCAAAGAGTCTGCCTGCGATGCAGGAGACCCGGGTTTGATCCCTGGGTTGGGAAGATCCCCTGGAGGAGGGCATGGCAATCTACTTCATTCTTCTTGCCTGCAGAATCTCCATGGACAGAGAAGCCTGGAGACGGACACAACTGAGCAACTAACACACACACACACACATACACATACAAACATACCCACCAGTGTTAAGTGTCTCTTATGATTCTTGCAGCTGTGAGATTTTATGAACAAACTGTCCAGCTACTGGTTTCTTCCTACACCGTGTTCTCAGCTTCCCCGTACTTCATATGTGCTGACCGCAATGGTTCCATGTCTCATACTTTTATGGAGACTTTGCCCCTAATCTTTCCCGACATTGGAGGAATCGGGACAGAAATTCTTATCTGGGCTTCTTTTGTTCTTCTGTGCACTTGTAAGAGCTCAAATTTGTCTTTTGAGTTAAAGCTTTGAGAGGCAGTGGTCTGAGAGGGCTATGCGTACACGGCTGTGTGTGGGTGGGGGATACCAGTCCTCCCAATTGGACTCTGAACTACCCTCTTGACCTCTCCACTGAGATTGTAATTCAGACCAGGATAATTTTCTTTCATTATTTTGCTGATTATAATTTCTACATTGCCAGCATTTTGTTACCTCTGGAATGTGTAGAATTCACAGGCAGAATCTCTGTTATTTATTTTCTATGTGCAGGCTGATGTTTCACTTTAACATTTGGTGAGTTTTGATTACATGGATAGTCTCAAAAGCACCAACTTTGTGATGTTATACCTGATTGTTTTACTAACAGTCTATTTAAGTACTTTAAAGTACGGAACAGGCAAAGATTAACACAAAAGCTGCCTAAGAAGATTCAGTTCAATACATGGAGATTTCATCCACTTGCCAAGAAGAAAAAATGAACATAAGATATACAGCCAACAAAGCCAAGTTTGAAATGAACATACTTAGCACACAATTTCTTATGAGAACCAAATATTCCTTACCTAAAGGAAGGTGGAATGTATTCTGGGGGCAGGACCGGTGGCAGTGGTTGACCAGACATAGCTACATCAATGAGGTGCATAGCCAGGATAAATTCTTCTGCTGTGAGTTTTCCATCTTGATCAATGTCAGAAAGATTCCTATTCAACAGAAAGTTCATTGTAATCTAGTTTCATGAAAATGCATGCTCGTTACTATTCACGAGTGATTTCAATGATCTGTTTTCTCATTCTGACTCTATGCCAGTTGAGTCCTTCTGTACCTCCATTTATAAAAATCGTACCGACTTCATACCACTGTTACAAAGACAAAATGAGACAACCCATCTAGCTGGGATGGTGCTCAGCATTCAACAGATGTTAACTGCGATTATAATTACATGCTTCTCAGTCCTTGCACCCATTTAAGCTATGTCATACTCACATTCCATGTGTGTTTAAACACCACGCTCCACAGACTATCAGGTCAGATACTAAATGTTTAAGCTTTGCAGAACACACAATCACTATCACACTGAATTCTGCTGCTCCAGCAGGAAACTAGCCACAGACAGTATACAAAGAAATGAATGGGCACAGCTGTCTTTACAACAAAACTTCACAAAATCAGCTGCAGACAACATTTAGCTAACTGGACCAACCCCTGATCCAGGACTCCAAGGGTGGGTCTTCACGGCCTCCAACCAGAGGCAAGATGTTTTCTGTTCCTTAACCTCAAGATTTAATCACCACTGTTCTTTATAATCTTAATTTAGGATTAGCTAATTAAACAGACCTTCCCCAGCAAGTCCAAGAATATGACTTTTTAAAAAAAACAACTGGACACCAAAAAGAGAATGCAAGACAACAAAGCTGTTCACTAAGATGTCAACAGAACAGACGCTACACTGAGCAACTAACTGGGCTTTGCTGATGCCATAAATCAAGAAACTCCTCCAAAGTCTGAAATTTCCTCAGGTGGCATAAACTTTTTTTTTTTTAAGGTACAATTTCCGTAATATCCACCCCTTTTATACAGTATGGTTCTGTGAGTTTTGACAAACACAATCAGTTGTATGGCTACTACAATGAAACAGAACAGTTTCATCACTGCCCAAATTTCCCTGTCTCTTTACAGTCACCCCTTCTTTGCCTCCAGATGCTGGTACACACATTTCATTATATGCTAGCATCATGAAAACAACCAACCTCCATAAATGTGAGGTCTTTAGCTTTTATTTCAGAGGGTCCTAGGATACTGGTACACATCCAGACTTCAAGAGGTCTGGATGTGTCACAGAGATAAGATGTTTGCTAACTGGTCTATTATTACTCTAATGCAAAAGGTAGGCTCTTTAATACAAAACAGAAAGGGCCAGGCTGGGCTTGACCTAGAGCTTGACCACTTATGAAACAACCAAATCAACGTGCCTGCAGCAAAATTAGGATCCTAGCAGGTAAGCAGTGCAGACCGGGTTTATCTTCCTGGCAGAATCAATGAATAATGCATAACTGAGAGAGAAACACTCCTGAAGAAACCATTCTAGTTAATATTTAAGTGTAAAGAATCCTACAGGATTTAGGCAATGCTCATCAATAGCTACTAAAAATCATTACAGAGAACCCCCTGGTGGTCCAGTGGATAGGACTCTGCTTTTCCATTGCAGAGGGTACAGGTTTGATCCCTGGTTAGAGAACTAAGCTCTCGTAAGCCACGCGGCACAGCCGGAAAAAAAACAAAAATTAATTACAAAATAGAGAGACATTTGTGTGCCTCCTGATAAAAGTACTCAGTATCATCTCTGATGCACTTTGCAAAAAAAAAAAAATTAAATTTGAATCTGACAAGTGGTTCTCCTCAGATCTGAATCAGTAGTTCTCAAACACTGATTGATTTGGTACAGCAAAGAACATCTGTCAGTGTCTGGAGACATTTCTGATTGTCACATGTGGGGGACGGGGGGGATCATACTACTGGAGTCGGCAGAGGCCAGAGACACTACTTAACCAGCAAAGAGTTATCATGCCAAAAATGTCAACAGCACTGAGGTGGAGAAACTCTACCTTAGATCTAATTTCCAATCTACAGGAAATACAAGAATGAATTAACACCACAAGGGTGCAATCAGCTAAAGGTGGGCTGGAAGAAAGCATAGGACAAATGATCTGGGGGTTTTTTTGGTGGGGGTGGGTAAGGGAAAGGGGAGAATAAGACCAGGGGAAATTTATAGGTTAAAGGAGACTTAAAAGGTGTATCAACCATCTGTTACAAAATATAGATTTATTTTAGTCCTGATTTGAACAAATCAACTATAAAAAATTATGAGACAATCTAAGGAATTTAAACACTATCTGATTAACTTAATGATAAGAATTCCTATTAACAGTTTTAAGTGGACTTTTAGTATTATGGTCATGTAGAAAAAAAATTCCTATGTCTTCTCAAGATACAGGCTGAAATATTTGCAGATGGAAATGATATAATGACTGAGATTTGGCTTAAAATAATTGAAAGAAGGGGAGAGGCAGGACTAGCCATGAGGGGACATTTATTTAGGATGTGTTATGGAGGGATTGGGGGCAGGAGGAGAAGGGGACGACAGAGGATGAGATGGCTGGATGGCATCACTGACTCGATGGACGTGAGTCTGAGTGAACTCCGGGAGTTGGTGATGGACAGGGAGGCCTGGCGTGCTGCGATTCATGGGGTCGCAAAGAGTCGGACACGACTGAGCGACTGAACTGAACTGAACTGAACTGATGAGTTCTTGAGAATTCATTATATTAATCTCTCTGCTTCTGTATTTTTAAAAATCAAAAGAGGGTAGTAAAAGGGACAAGTTTAAATCATTTTAACTACTGAATCATTGTGAGTTAAAACTCACTGAAAAATTAAGCATACTCCATATATCACCCCTTATAAATAACAGTGTCAATCTAAAGACTCATTAGGCCCTATCTATTTAAGAAATAAAATTTCCACTTTATATAAACCAAGGGACTTTTCATTCCTTACCATATTGAAGCCAGCTGAGCCTGTGGTAAACTTGATTGCATAAGAATAGTTCTTGCTTGGGGACCTAAATGAAAGCCAGGAAAAAAAATAAAGATGAATCAGCAAATCTTCACTGTCTAGGAAGATCAGTGTTCTGCACACAGGTACTATGCAATCTCATGCAATCACAGTGCTTTAAACAATATTTGCTATTACCCAATGGGCTTTTCAATAAGGAAATTAAGCCCCAGTGAAAAAGGGAAAAAACACAAAGCATAGCGCCTGGCACACAGCCAATAAATTTTTGTTAAATAGATGTTTAATGAGGAATGAGTATGTAAAAAATAAGAGTTTCAATATATAACCTGCCCTTTGGTCCAGGTGACCATCTCTATTTGTATCAGGTTTTTATTCACAAAGCTGAACTCTCTAAATGCAATATCATCTGCCACCCTCTGCCACCTCCATCATGATGACTATCAAATTTAGACAAGAGTCAGAGAATCTCAAAAGAGGAAGCGACCTTAGAGAAAACTCTTCTACCCATTTCATTATGCAGACTTAAAAAAAAAATTTGCTCATGGTTGCATAAATGGCCAATATCACAGCCATTTCCTAGGTTTGTGATAAAGAATTCCTGGAATTTCAACTTTGCTCTCAAAATTAGCTCTCATTTCTTAAAATACTTGTGTATATATCTTCATTTCTGGCATGAAACTAGCTTTAGATACCAGGAAGCCTACAATGGAAGATTTTGAATGTTTAAATAAACTAGTGTTAAGAAGAGAGCGACAAATGTCTCATGTCCTTCAATGATTTCCAAGGGGTGGGCCCAGGATGACAGGTAATAGATCAAGGAATGCAAAGTGGTAGCAATTATGCTGGGGAGATTATCATGTATAATATTTTGCTTGGTCTTCAGTATACTGGAATGAGGAAAGTTCACCGATCATTTTATTTAGTCTCTAACACTGTATTTAGAGGGCTTCCCTGGTGGCTGAAATGGTGCCTGCAATGCAGGAGACTGGGATTCGATTCCTGAGTCGGGAAAATCCCCTGGAGAAGGGAACGCTACCCACTCCAGTATTCTTGCTTGCAGAATTCCATGGACAGAGGAGCCTGGCAGGCTACAGTCCATGGGGTTGCAAAGAGTCAGATATGACTAAGGGACTAACTCTTTCTTTCACTGCATTTAGAATACTGGCAATATAAAAGTAGAATCAGCATAAGTTTAGTGAAAGCTTTCATTTATACTTGTAACAACACTGTGCCCACTACAGAACTATATAAAACAAAGTTCATATTTCACTTACTTGATAAAAAATGTAACAATAAACTTTAAAAACTAGCCCTGGACCTGGATATCAGGAGATATGGATTCCACTCTTGACTCTTCCACTCTCTAATGACATGTGACATTAATAAAATCACTTTCCCTCTCTAAGAGGAAGTTCTTTCGTCTCTGAAATGAGGGAAATGATCTAGAACGGGAATTGGTAAACCACAGTCCATAGGCGTTCTCCAGTCCTCCAGCTGTTTTTGTAAATAAAGTTTCACTGAAACATAGCTTGCCCATTCACTTAACATATTGTGGCTGCTTTCATACTGCGATGGCAAAGCTGAATAGTTACAACAGTGTATGACTGAAAGCCTAAACTATTTAGTATTTTGCCCTTTAAAGAGAAAGTCTGTGATCCCTATTGTCTTTTGCAATTCTAATATGGGACTCTGTTAAGTCTTAAGGTCAGGTTAAGAAACATTAAACTAGATCAGCAACAGTGAAGACAGTATCTTAGCATAACAGAGCAACCTCCTGCGGAAGCCTGCATTCATGAAAAGAGTACTGGCTTAGAAGAAAATATTAAGGATATAAATGAAATCTCAAGTTCACAAAGCCTATAATGGGTACCCATGATTGGGCAAGGAAGCAGGAATGTAAAGGACAGAGATAATTCAATGAAGTCAAAAGTTTAGTTCAAACAATGACTAAGACTTTTTAGCTTCTGAGATTAGCATATGAATAACCAAATAACACAGTCACTGTTTCAGAATGCAAGGAGATAATAAAATACCTCTTTGAGAAAAGGACTAGCAAGAATAGCAGCTCCAGAATTCTGTGTGCGTATGTTAGTCACTCAGTCCTGTCCAACTCTATGCAAACCCACGGACTGTAGCCACCAGCCTTCTCTGTTCGTGGGACTCCCCAGGCAAGAAAACTGGAGTGGACTGCCATGCCCTCCTCCAGGGGATCTTCCCAACCCAAGGATCAAACCCAGGTCTCCTGCATTGCAGGCAGAATCTTTAACATCTGAGACACAAGGGAAGCCTAGAATTGTACAGCTACTTATATCACTTTGATTAAAGAAGAACTCTTTTTTTTTATGAGTGTATCTTTTAAGACCATGCAATAGTATATACATCAAGTTGGGAAGGAACAGGGGGATACCCATCTAATGAGGTGTATCAGATAAATCAACTCAGGGAATCTTCACCGACTCAATGGTCATGAGTTTGAGTAAGCTCCAGGAGTTGGTGATGGACAGGGAAGCCTGGAGTGCTACAGTCCATGGGTCACAAAGAGCTGGACATGACTGAGCAACTAAACAACACCACCCCTTATTAGAAAGATTTCTGGACAGCATCATAAAATCATTTGAGTCTTTCTGATGTAGACAACAGAACCTTTTTTTTAATTCACAGAGAGCATGTAACTTAACTCTGACCTTTTATACATGAAGAAATAAGATCCAAGTAGGTAAATTGAACTCCAGCTGGTAAGTGGCAAGGCCAGGTACCAAACTCCCCAATCATTCCCCTTTCACCCCGCCCCTGCAGTCATCACTGATTCTTTGAGTAGGCAGTTTCAAGTTGACCTCCAAAGCTGGACTTCAGAAGGTGAACCAGGTTTCCTTCATAGCAGTGTTCCTTTCTAGTGCTTTGATTCGCACACTCGTGGCATTTGGAATGCTGGGGGATCCTTGGTCTAGGTTCTATTACCAAGAAGCAAAAGCCTGAGGCAGTAGAGAATGAAGTAACTGTGGCCTTATCAGTTGATGAGAACTTATCAATCAGTCAATGAGATAAAAGGAACAATGAAAACACTGTTTAGAAAGAAGTACAGGTAAATAGAGCAAAGTCTGGAAAATCTTTGGCCCAATATCTAGAAACAATTTACATTTAGAACGGAGACCATATTTCACTAAATTAATTCTTATGTGTAAATACCTGTTAGGTGTCCACTCATGGTTTTGTCATGACTATTGAAGAGCTGTCTGTATTTCAGCCTGGATGACTGAGGAACAGCCCACTCAGCTGTAGGAGGGACACTGTGGGAGGAAAGACAGGAAAAGAGGGTGAACAGCAAGGACCTGCACATTCCAGTTCTTTAAAAAGTAAGAACTTTCTAGAAAACTAGCTTTAACATTTTATTCCCTTTCTAATCACTATTTCAGAATTTTCCATCATGATTTTTTTCATTTCTTAAGGTTACAACCCTTTCTCTGCATACAGATAAGCTCATTATTTTGAGCTTCCTATTACTTTGAGTAAACAGGACAGACCAAGTGGCTGGTTCAAGTTATACATACAATTAAACTAATTTAAAGGTTCTACAAAAGGATGGAAAATCTCCTAGGAACTGAGGTGATCACAGTAACATCCAGTCTTCTTTTGGTTTTAAAAGCCATGTGGACAGCAAACAAAAGCAACTGCCTTTAAAGGTATTAATTTTTTAAAAATGTTTAACAGTCTTACACCAAAATACATGATGAATTTCCTAATGAGGGGAAGTTATTTCATTCTGAGAATTTACATGCCCACATGTGGAGTTTCCGAGAGAGGAGAGAACACTTCTCGGCAGCGTAGAAAGGAAGGGAAGGAGTTCTGCTTCTGACTGCGACACAGGGCTGGTCTTTCCTGCCAATGTGTAGCACCCCTGACCTCAGGAAACCCCTGACCAGCAGCCAGCTCGGTGTAGATCTCCCTGGTGATCAGTTCCTTAGATCAGTTCCCACACAGTATCACACTGGTTGTACCCACGGTTTGTTAAGAGCCCGCTGTTTATATAGGGTAATTTAAACATGATGATTGAGCTGACAGTAAAAAAAAATGGCATTCCACTTCCAGGACAGATTACAACTAACGCCCCATGTGCAATGTCCTTTCATTTCAACAAAAATATCTATTTCTCACATGTTAAAGTGAATTTTTAATCCTCATTTATGTACTTTATCTGTGTCCTTATTCTTACTATGTACACTGCTTAAAGCACAGAAACTGCTCCCAAACACTTGAAAAGTACTTATAAAAATTTACTGTTTCAAGTTTTATGTATTTCTCTGTAAAATCATTTACCGAGGTCTATTCTGCTGTGCCTATTTCTGCAACAAATCTCTCATTTTAAACTAATATTTTGCAGATTCCAACTCTTCCCAATTTGTCAAGAAGCCAATTATCTCTCCCCTCCACCCCAGGAATGTAGGATATAAAACGCAAAGTGCCTAAGACTACACATATCAAATCATAGTTTTCTGCCAAATTCCTGAGAACGTAAACAGGCCTAAAAAGGCATGATCCAAAAAGTTAGATGCCACATCACACAAACTTTCTAGAAACTTAAGATACTGAAGGAAACTATTAAAAAAAAACAACAACAGTGTTTTTATAACCAAGCAGAATGCTGTAGGGTCTTCCTCGGACAGACCTCTCCCCTCATGTTCTCTGCCTCTCTCTTTTTTCCCTCTGCCTGTCTCTTGTTTGTAGAAAAGCTGTGGTCTCCCAGGCCCCACTTGAGTCACAGAAATCTGGCTCAAGAATTAATGATTGAAAGGATGTGAACATGTAGTGACAAAAGTCACAGTTGGGCCAGGAGAACTGGTAACAATTTAATCAGCAGATGCGCCATACGGCAGTCATAGAATCCTTAGTTCCTCCCTGAAGTACCTAGATAACAGGGTCTGAGGCACATTCCTGACTTGTTTTACAGATGATAAAACTCCACCAAAGGGAAGCTGGAAGCTAAGGACTGATAACATCAACCACCCGCCTCTTGCTGTTGCTGCTGTTCAGTTGCTAAGTGGTGTCTGACTCTGCAGCCCCATGGCCTGCAGCACGTCAAGCTCCCCTGTCCTTCACTAGCTCCCCAAGTTTGCTCAGATTCATGTCTGTTGAGTCAGTGATGCTATCCAGCAACCTCATCCTCTGCCACTCCCTTCTCCTTTTGCCCTCAATCTTTCCCAACATCAGGGTCTTTTCCAATGTGTGGCTCTTTGCATCAGGTGGCCAAAATATCTGAGCTTCAGCTTCGGCATCAACCCCTGTGGCATTGCCCTGGTACCTCACCATCAATTAGAGGTGTGCAGAAGCTGATCAAACACACCGTGACTCCCTTCCTTCACCTGGCCTTTAAAAATGGTCCCTTGTTGGGAGTTTGGGGTTTCTGAGCGTTAGCTTCCCCAGACTCCTTATCTGACGCCTTACAACCTATATTCGACAATTAACCAAAGTTACTAGGGCAAATTTTAAGAACATTTGCCTTAAAGTCAGAAAGACCTCAGTTCAGCTGTTGGCCCTATCACTTATGAGTTACCTTGAGCAAGTCACTTACTCTCTGAGCCTCCTCATTCATAACACAGAGAAAACCATAGTCATCTTCTGGAAGATGGTGAGCATTAAAAGGGTTACTGTGCATAAAGCATTTGACACAGTGCTTTGCAGCTTATGGATTTTCTTTATATTAATTTTTTAAAGGTAATGAATTTTTGAGTTATATTCAACATGCTCTTCTCTTTAAAGAGGAAACATGACTTGATTCACTTAGGAAAGATTCATAAAGAGGACTGAAACAAGAAAAGATGCAATCAATCATTTTTATCTACATCTTCTCATTTGAAAAGTTTTGAGACAGCTTATCAAGAGACTTAATGTTTCATTTTAGAGCAGCATTATGCAAGGGGAAAATATGGGTAAAATAAAAACATAAAAGATAATGGGAACCAAGACTGGCCAAAATACAAGGCAGCAGGTCACATAAGCTTTACCAAAATCGAGCCACATATCCAATTAACAAGAGCTCTTCTCTAACTTGAATAACTCATTTCATAAAAACTGATCTAAGTTTTGCCAACAATCCACACAGGCTTCATAAGATTATCTGAGATAAAATTAGAGCCAGTTTTGACTCTAAGTTTCATATAAAATATTTTATACATAAACTTGTTTATTTTATAGCGTGAGGCACTTCAGTGGCTGTGGCACACGGGCTTAGCTGACCCGAGGCCTGTGGGACTGAACCGCTGTCCCTTTCACTGGCAGGGGATTCTTAACCACTGACCACCAAGGGAGCCCCGACACAGAAACTTTCAAATGACCGACACAAAATAGTTAACCATGGACTACTACATATTTATCATCCTCATGGGAAAAAAAAAAAACACTAAATTTTTTAAGGAAAAGTAGTGTTTCTGATTCTGTCATTGCTACAACAAACAAATAATGAAATCTAGAACATTATCCAGAATTAAGACAAATATTAGCATGCTACAAAATAAAAGATAAGTAAGGAACACGTAGCTAATTCATTTTCAAATTTATGAGTCAATCAGACAACAGTTTCAACCAAAACATCCATTTGCAAACAAGCAAACTTACCTGGCCACATCAAATGATTGTGCCTTCTGTAATTTTGTGTTTAACTGCGACCCTGGGCCAGATCTACTAAAGGAAGAACTCTTTGGCAATGTGGCAGCTGTAAAAATAAATGTTGGATAATTTTAATTCTACAAAAATAAGAAGTTTCCCTTTTAAAAATTAAAATGCATTGTCATCAAAATTTTTTGAGTCATCAAATAATTTCTAAGGCAGAAATTATTTCTCCCTTCTGACCATTCTAGACTCAAAAACAGTCATTCCCTCCTTGCTTCCTGCCCTCTAGCCAAAAATGTTTTCTTGTTCCTTCGTAAAACCACCTTACTAGGTAGTAATGTTTACATCCACAAAGTTGGGCTCTTCATTAAACATTTAGTATCACATTTTATAGTATCTGTTCCTACAGCTGAAGAAGCAATAGCTTAAATAGATAGCTGGCATATTTGTAACTGCACTGAAGCAGCTGAAGCATCAGTTCCAGAGTCAGAGCCCAGAAGTCACAGACCTGTCTCGGCCAGAGGACACGTGATGCCACGGAAGGCCAGCTTCTGCGTCTGAGTCTCATTCAGGCTATGTGTCAGGAGAAAAACTCTGAGCTTTAACCAGCATTTCTCCCAACCTGGCCTACAGCCTTGCAACAATCACCATTTGACACAAAAGAAAACAAGACACGGGGCGTGGATTCACTGTTAACATGGGAAAAATAATCGCAAGCACTTTTTCAGCTGCCATGTCACCTACAGTCATGGTCACCTATGAGAGACAAGCTACCTGTGACAAGAACATCTTAAAAACAAAAGGTCACAGAGACACATCCTGACAGATGTAATAAATCCAGGGGCGTAGGCAGACTCACAGATTAGGCTTAAACCCACACTCCATCATGACTGAATGTACTCAGACTTATCTAAGTACTTAAAAGATCAAACAAGAAAAAAATTTCCATATTGATATGAACCCACTCAGATTTGTTAGACTAAGGCTACCTACATCTACACTTTATGCTTTTCTCTGTTGTCACTGTTTAGTTGCTAAGTCATGTCCAACTCTTGGGAGTCCATGACGTGTAGACCACCAGGCTCCTCTGTCTGTGGGATTTTCCAGGCAAGAACACTGGAGTGGGTTGCCATTTCCTCCTCTAGGGAATCTTCCTGACCCAGGGATCACACTTGAGTCTCCTTTAGGCAGGTGGACTCTTTACCACTAAGCCACCTTTTCTTTAAAGGGAAGAAAGACTTTGAATAAAGTCTCAAAATGAAATTAGCTAAGCCAGACACTTTGTAATCCTTTGTTCAGTTAAGCAAGCATGAAATACTATAAGCTTAATATAGTCATTCATTAGATTTCCTTCCCCTCTATGCCTGATTCATTATACCTCTTCAAAAAAAAAAAAACCAATGTTCTTTTTTTATCTCCCACATAATTCTACTCCTAAGAGATTGGCTTGTTTATTAGCAGTTCATGGCAGCTGAAGAAAGGTAGTAAGTGATACATGGAACTAAAAAGTGTTCAAATGCTGTTCAAACTTGAGCTGCTCTCATCAAGCCCTTGAAAGGGAATTATGCTCTTGGTTTTAGCTGTTGACTTCACTTTTGTGCACAATGGCAGCCAAGGGTATGTAATTTCATGCCCTCTCTCGAGACTAGCTGTTCCCCAAAATGAGACATTAAATGAAAAAAAAAAAAAGATGATTTCTTCTGGAATAAAATACTATGTAAATATAATCCGAGTGTGAAAACAGAAGACTTAATGAGAATGACGAGTAAAATACATATAGAACTTCAGCCTGTGGCTTTAGCAGGTCACATACCAGGATGAGCAAATGCAGGCAGAGGCTGTATGACCGGGGGCGCCCCATTGGCCAGGGGGGGCACCCCTGCTGCAGGAACAGATGACACTAGGGGGGGAGACATCCCAACAACGGGAATGGAGCCCATTGGCACAGGAGCAACAGCGGTCAGCGGCGGCATGCTGGCAATACCTCCCATACCTATGAAGGGAAAATCCCAATAAAATTCACATTGAACCACATTTCAGCATTCAACAATAATTAACCCAGGAATGCATGGAGAGGAAAACCCTCTTCCAGTCGTAATATACTCCCATTTAAAATCTGAATTCAGATTAATCCTTTTGAAAAGTATTAAACATTGTCAATGATCAGATGGAAAGGGCTCAAGACCCCGGCTTAAAGAGAAATCTACTGGCCAATGTTCACCAATAATAACCACAGTAGACTGAAAGCCAGCAAAGGGAAATCAATTCATAAATTCACAATGAGGTACTTTTTGTAAAAAATCCTAATTGGTCACCAGAGGAAATCTATTTATTTTGAAAACTAGTAAATAAAGGCAGAAAATAAACCATTAACCCACCTTCCCTTTACACATTGAACCTCAGAGGAATCAAACATTTGATGAGAAAGTTTCTGTTTATAAAAGTATTCTAACAACAAAAAAAAAGATAGAACTAAACTAAATGTCTCTATTCTTTTTCCTTTTTCTATCCTAACTTGTGATATTGTGACATTATAAGAAGTATAGATCTGATCTTTGGCCCCAGGTCCTTATTCTTGACAGAGCTCTGGCGTGCATGTGTAGTTGCTCAGTCATGTCCAACTCTTTGCGACCCTATGGACTGTAGCTCACCAGGCTCCTCAGTCCATGGGATTCTCCAGGAAAGAATACTGGACTGGGTTGCCATTTCCTTCTCCAGGGGATCTTCCCAACCCAGGAGTCAAACTGGCATCTCCTACATTGCAGGCGAATTCTTTACTGCTGAGCCATCGGGAAGGCCAGAAGAACTCCTAAAATCCTTTTCATTTCCTGACTGATAGGAACATCTTCTGCCAAAATATTTGGTCTTAGTCCCTGGTTCATGACACAAGAGCTTTTAAGATCCTTGGAATCTCTGGAGTGGGAAGACTGTCATCTTGTGTTTGATGAGACATCAGGGGAGAATAGACGGGGGAAAGTGAGCTAATCAAAGGCTGATGATTTCATCAATGAAGCCTCTGTTATGAAATTCCCATAACAACTCCTACACGATGGACCTCATTTCTGTACTGTAGTGGTTATCACATTCACCTCACAACTCCCACACAACAAGGTCTGGAGAACTTCCAGGCTGGTCGACACATCCAGGTCCTGGACGACAGAAGCTCCTGCACTCAGCACCCTTTAGGACCTCACCCTACACACCTCTCCATCTTCCTGTTCATCTGTACCCTTTATAATACCCTTTATAGAAAACCAGCAAATGTAAATACAAGTTTCCCAAAGTTTTGGGAGCTATCCTAGCAAATTGAAAAAGTGGGAGAAGGGTTTGCAGGAGCCTCTGACTTGAGTCAATCTTAAAGGAAATCAGTCCTGAATATTCATTGGAAGGACTGATGCTGACGCTGGAGTTCCAATACTTTGGCCACCTGATGTGAAGAGCTGACTCATTGGAAAAGACCCAGACACTGGGAAAGATTGAGGGCAAGAGGAGAAGGGGGTGACAGAGGACAAGATGCTTGGATGGCATCATCGACCCAATGGACATGAGTTTGAGCAAACTCTGGGAGATGGTGAAGGACAAGGAAGCCCGGTGTGCTGCTATCCAAGGGGTCACAAAGAGTCAGACATGAGTTAGCGACCAAACAACAACTCTGTAGTCTTGACTCTGGAGCCAAGTCACCCCAGCACTTGTGACTCAGATCTAAAGTGAGGTCAGTCTTGTGGGACTGAAGCCTGTGGAATCTGACACTAACGACCAGAGTGAGTGTCAGAATTGAATTTAATTATAAGATATAAAGTCAGTGTCCGCAGAGTTAGAACGTTGGTTGGTGTGTTTTTTCTGGATACAAAATTCTTGGCCGATTCCTTCCTTGAGAATCTTAAATATGTCACTCCATTTCCTTCTGGCAGGAAGAAGTCGGAAGATGCTCTAATTCTCTTTCTTGTTAGCCATGTGCTTTCTATTTGCTTGTGCCCAAGTGACTTTTCGTTTTACTAGAATGAATCTTGGTCTTGATCCTCTCCAGGACAATATTCCTAGGCACGTGCTTTATTTGTTCAAATTTAGTTTCAAACCTGCCGTGTCAGGAAAGCTGTTCTCATTTCCCTTCCCTTGCTCTGGTTTTCTTCTTCAGAGGCCCCACCTAACCAGCTAGTCAGTTCTTTTCACCTTCATCATTTGGCACTTGTTCTCAAATTCTTTTTGTCTCTTTTGTCGTTTCCTTTTAATGCTCGAAACTGTCCTCTTTTTTTTTTTTTTGCTTTCTGTTTCTCTTCAGTCTCTCTCGTGCTGCCTCTGGTTCACTCTTCATTTCTGAAACAACTTTTTCTTTTATGTCTCATTCCTTCTGGAGCGGTCACCTGATTTCTGGAGTTTTAAAAAATTTGGATCGATGCCAGTCATTCATGACTTGCACCATTTTCTTAGCGCCTCTCGGCTTGTTTTGAAATAGTCGGTCACTGGTGCACAGCCACTGTCCATGAGGGTGCTGCTGGTCTCTCCGTTGTCTCTTCTCTAATAATAACTGTGTGTGGGATTTGACCCTGCCTGATGCTGCCTGTTGCTCCTTTTGATGTGTGAGCCTGGCTTCCTGGGTGGGTTCAGTCTCCTCCCCCATGTAGGTCTGGACCTTCTCATCCTCCTGTCTCTGCTACCCTGCCCTGTTTAATCTTTACTCACTCCCAGTCATTCTTCCTTGGTGTGGGATCTGATCATCAAAGGCAGCCTTGTCGGTCAGTTTGAAGAGTCCATAGGGACCAGATCTTGCAAGTCTTCTAATCCAGGGACAACCCCCATCATTATTGTCTTAACACCATGATTTGTCCATTTCAGTTACCTACTCAGCTTTTAAATTGCCCCTCTTACCAAGTGACGGCCTCTTCTGAATGAATGGCATTTTCTGGATACCTCTAAACAAACACATCCCCCAGGCAAGGTTTTAGATGCCATCTCTCTTAATTCATGAAATTTTCCACACTCTCCTCAACCACTGAGTTTTCCCTTTGACTCTACACCGGAGCCTTTCCAACCATCAACATGCTATCCTTTAGCTGACAGGCTCCACCTCACGGTTAAACTTCCCGCCCTCCCAGGCCTCCAGCAGGCTTCTGTCCCTACCACTCCAAGGAAACTGCTCATCAAAGTGAAAGTGAAAGCGTAAGTTGTTCAGTAGTGCCCGATTCTTTGCAACCCCATGGACTATAGCCGGTCAGTCTCCTCTGTCCATGGGATTCTCCAGGCAAGAATACCAGAGTGGGTTACCATTCCAGGGGATCTTCCTGACCCAGGGGTTGAACCCAGGTCTCCCGCGTTGCAGGCAGATTCTTTACTGTGAGCCACTAGGGATGCCCAAGATCAGGCCCAAACCCATCTTATCAAATGTCAAATCCAATCACTCTCGTGTCCTATTCTTACTCAGTCCCTCAGAAGCAACTCTTCCCTGGTGGCTCAGCTGGTAAAGAATCCACTTGCAATACAGGGGACCCCAGTTAGATTTCTGGGTTAGGAAGATCCCCTGGAGAAGGGATAGGCTACCCACTCCAGTATTCTTGGGCCCCCCTGGTGGTTCAGATGGTAAAGAATCTGCCTGCAATGTGAAAGAGTTGGGTTCAATTCCTGGGTTGGGAAGATCCCTTGGAGGAGGGCATGGCAACCCACTCCAGTATTCTTGCCTGGAGAATCCCCATGGACAGAGAAGCCTGGCAGGCTACAGTCCACGGGGTCACAAAGAGTCAGACACAACTGAGTGACTAAGCACAGCACAGAAGCAACTCAAACATGGAGACCCACACTTGAAACAAGGTGTGATCTTAAGTGTTCTGCATACTCTAGCTACACTCTGTCCACCTAAATGAAGAGGGACACTGAATCACCGGAAGTTGAGCTTATGCAGGAATAGCAGAAGAATTGCAATTCTGATGTCTTTCTTTTTTTTCTCTCTCTTGGTTGGGAGGCATGTTGGATCTTAGTTCCCCAACCACGGATCAAACCCGTGCCCCCTGCATTGGAAGTGATGAGTCTTAACCACTGGACCACGGGGGAAACCCCAAGAATTGCAATTCTAGACATACCAACTGTAGTAAGTTACAAGTGAGTCCTTTGAGGGTTTGGGGTGGGCTGGATTTATGGATAAGGATCATAAAGAGGAGGGAATTCAGTTAGAATCCAAGCAGTAAGTTCATTGGCTTGAGGAAGAGGAGAAACTCTTGGTGGAGGTTCATCCGTCAACAGATCAGTTTCCGTTTTCTGTAAATCCCTGATCAGTAGTACCTCTGTTCTTAAGTTTCATTTTCCTGAGGATTCATGCATGAGATTCTCCACTGTATATATCCTCTGGTTCCATTTAAGATTGAAATCCTCTCCCAACTTTCTCTCTAAGATCCTGTATCAGTCCCAGGGCTTTCGTTGCCATCCATACTCAAACTCACCAGAGCTGAGAATCCTTCCTGCGTTGCAGACATACAGATTTATCTGCCTCCCTAATATCTCGACTTCGAAATCAGCAAGGCCCTTCAAGCCTAATATGGTCAAAATCTGACTTACTTTTCCTCCACAATACAGGATATGATGAAACTAATTCTAAGCTATTTTTCACATTGATTATCACTGGCCAGATCTAGATTACCATAATCTCTTGCCTATGGAAAAAGCCTCTTTATTGATGTTCCTGATTTTAGGCTTGTCCCCTGTAATCTAGTCTTCAGATAACACAAATGACAAAACAACAACAACAACAGAAAAAACCCACACAAAAAAACCAAAACCATCTTCAGATAACATAGATTATAGTTTTTTAAATGTCTATCAGCCATTTACACCCTGTTCAAAAGCTTTCAACTGAACTTACTTAGAAAAAAATGCTAGCTTTTTAGTGGTTTCAGAGGTAAAGAATCCGCCTGCAATGTGGGAGCCCTGGGTTCAATCCTTGTGTCACGAAAATTCCCTGGAGGAGGAAATGGCAACCGACTCCAGTATTCTTGCCTGGAGAACCCCATGGACAGAGAAGCCTGGCAGGATGCAGTCCATGGGCCCGCAAAGAATTGGACATGACTAAGCGACTTTCAGTTCACTTAGTGGTTTTATTAGGTCCCAAACCACCTGGCTCCTACTTTACCTCCCCGACCTGAAGCCCTAAGGACACCAGGTGCAAGCATCTCATTATTGTTCCTCTGACACACCAAGCTTTGCCTTAGGACCCACTGTTTTTGCCAGGTGGGTTCTCTTCCCCCATACCTAAGGCAGCTCAAAAGTTATTGCCTGGGTAAATTCTCCCTAACCACCTGGTCTCAGGAGAAATAACAATAACCTCAGATACGCAGATGCAGATCTGTCATAGGCACCCTTATGGCAGAAAACAAAGCGGAATTAAAGAGCCTTTTGATGAAGGTAAAAGAGGAGAGAGAAAGAGCAGGCTTAAAACAACATTCAAAAAATGAAGATCATGGCATTTGGTCCCATCACTTCATGGCAAATAGATGGGGAAATAATGGAAACAATGACAGACTTTATATTCTTGGGCTCCAAAATCACTGTAGATTTCAGCCATGAAATTAAAAGACACTCGTTCCTTGGAAGTAAAGCTATGACTAACCTAGAGAACATATTAAAAACCAGAGATATTACTATGCCTACAAAGGTCCATCTAGTCAAAGCTATGGTTTTTCCAGCAGTCATGTATGGATGTGAGAGTTGGACTATAAAGAAGGCTGAGTGCCAAAGAATTGATGCCTTCGAACTGTGGTGCTGGAGAAGACTCTCGAGAATCCCTTGGACTGCAAGGAGATCAAACCAGTCAATCGTAAAGGAAATCAACCCTGAGTATTCACTGGAAGGATTGATGCTAAAGCTGAAGCTCTAATACTTTGGCCACCTGATGCAAAGAGCCAACTCACTGGAAAAGACTGATGTTGGGAAAGACTGAAGGCAGGAGGAGAAAGAGATGACAGAGGATGAGACGGTTGGAGGGCATCACCGACTCCATGGACATGAGTTTGAGCGAGCTCTGGGAGGTGCTGCAGCAGTCCATGGAGTCGCAAAGAGTCAGATACAACTGAGCGCCTGAGCAACAGCCACCTGGTCCTCTCTGCGCCTCTCATGAGTACATGGGTGCTGAGTTGCTTTAGTCTCCACTCTTTTCAACCCTATGGACTGTAGCCTGCCAGGCTCCCTTGTTCATGGGATGCTCCAGGCAAGAATACTGAAATGGGTTGCCATGCCCTCCTCCAGGGGATCCTGACCCAGGGATGGAACGCAGGTGAGTTCTTTACCACTACTGCCACCTGGGAAGCCCTGGGTCTCTGTCATGTCACCCTGTTTCACAGAACTATTTGTCTATTTGTTTCTTCCCCTAACTTGCCAACAAGTTCCATAGTAACTGGGGTCACAATGTTTTACTCACTACCCCCTTCCCAGCAACTAGGACACAGAGTCGGGACTTAAAGATATTGATTGGTTTGACCCAGTAAAACTGTGGACTCTGGCAAAAAACAGAAACAATCACAACAATCTCTCCCTGAAATATCTGAGTTCAGAGTCAAAGAAGAATGATGGTGTGTGCAAATACACTGAAGGGAGAAGGTACGAGGCATACTCATCACAGAATGTCCTGGAATACAGCCAGGCACCCTTAAGCAAATCACAGTATCACTGCACCCCATTTTCCTCTTCTTAACAAAATGACTATTCAACCTCTGCTGCTGCTGCTGCTGCTGCTGCTGCTGGTAAGTCGCTTCAGTCGTGTCCAACTCTGTGCAACCCCATAGACAGCAGCCCACCATGTTCCGCTGTCCCTGAGATTCTCCAGGCAAGAACACTGGAGTGGGTTGCCATTTCCTTCTCCAATGCATGAAAGTGAAAAGTGAAAGTGAAGTCGCTCTAACCAGCCTAAATTCCACGGTGCGTTAACATTTGCATTAACCTCGGGAGAGTGATGAAGCCCTGTGTCACTCTGATGATCTGGTGATAATGAAGGTGGGAAGAGAGAAGGAAAAGAGGAAACCAAAGGCCTTGAGGACAACTGAGTTTAAAGAGGCTCTGCCTCCCTTTCAGAAACATGAAATAAAGTGTTCCTTGTGAGTCGTGTGTGACTCTTTGCAACCCCATGGGCTATAACCCTCCAGGCTCCATGGGATTCTCCAAGCAAGAATACTGGAGTGGGTAGCCATTCCCTTCTCCAGAGAATTCCCAGGGAGAGACCCAGGGACTGAACCTGGGTCTCCCACCCTGCAGGCAGACTCTTCATTGTCTGAGTCACCAGGGGAGCCCCTTGGAACATGCTTAGGTGTTCAACTTCTTGGCATCTCAGTTCTCTCCTTTGTGTAAAAGGGTTGACAATCCGTTGCACACTTTCAGGGTTACTGTTGTGACCAAAAAACACGCTACATGTGAAGACAGACCACAGGGCTAGAAAACCCATGGTCAGACAAAGTCTCATACTAATTAGAAAATACTGATAATAGTAATAAGTTATGTTTTCAATTAGCCAGAAGAATCATAAGAAAAAAATTACTTTGGCAAAGGCCAGATTTTTGAGTAAACTTGGGCAAAAGTGGGGATTGGGACCATGTACTTTTAACTTCTCTTTATCGTCTGTTATTCCCTCACAATTAATCCTCTGGAAAAATTTACTGAGGTCGATGTGACAAGAATGACGGGAGGAAAGGCAGTGGAGAAGCCAAGGGGAAGAGCTAAGGTCTGAATGGCAGGAGGGCAGTTAAGAAATCCCAGCTTCCCAGAGACCTCCCTTGGGGTTCAGTGGTTAAGATTCCAGCGCTTTCACAGCAAGGGGCACAGGTCTGATCCCTGGTCGGGGAACTAAGATTCTATATACTGCGAGGCATGGCCAAAAACATTTTAAAAATATTTTTAAGTTAAAAAAAAAAATCCTGCATATGTATACCTGTGGCTGATTCATGTTGATATTTGGCAGAAATCAACAATATTCTGTAAAGCAATTATCCTTCAATTAAAAAAAAAAAATCCTGGCTTCCATTAGAGGCTGGGCAGGTTACTTAAGTGACTGTAAAACCCTCTGTACAATGATGGCACTGCTCCTGAAAATAAATCAGCAATATCCCTAGAGCTGAAATTACTACAGCAGAACGGAATAAGAGAAGACATATTACATGTCAGAGGAAGAATTACTGACACCTGGGTTTGAAGGAAAAAGAGGAAATGGGATGCCTGTGGTTATCTGACCCTTTCTCCACATCAAGGTTTCTTCTTGCAGCCTCGGAAGGGAGGCCAAAAGCAAACCAAACACCCTGTAGTTCTTTTAGCTACAAGCACCGTCAGGCATTCGGAGCAACCACCCCTTTGAAATAAGCTGGTTAACGGAGGGCTCAGAACTGGGAATACATGGTGGAAGATGGCCAGGGAGGGCGCTGGTCCCTCGGAGCAGCCCACAGCACTGTTCACGTCTGCCCTTCCACCTCTAGCTCTCCTGTGACTTTGCATTGTTCCTCCTTCTCTTGGATCACTGTCTTATTTGCCTAACCCAAAACCTGGACCTTTCCCCTAACATACCCAGACTTGTGGCACAAACTCACTGAAAGAAAGGCAATGCACAGTGTGCTTTTAACAGTGAACCTCTTAAGAACACCATTTATCTATCTCAGCTTATCATTAATTGTGGGCTTCCCAGGTGGCTCAGTGGTGAAGAACCCGCCTGTAGATACAGGAGACGTAGGAGATGCGGGTTTAATCCTTGGGTTGGGAAGATCTCTTGGAAGAGGAAATGGCAAACCACTCCAGTATTCTTGTCTGTAAAATCCCATGGACAGAGGAGCCTGGCGGATTACAGTCCATGGGGTTGCAAAGAGTTAGACACGACTGAGGACACATGCATAATTAACTGTGTCAGAGAGAACCTGAATGACTATGAGTGCCCCCTCCCAAACCTCCTTCACTTTATCACCTGTCATCAGATATATCAGGATGAAGGGAGAGAGGGAAACTCTATCCACCATTTTTCTGTTTTGTTTAAACTGTCTAAGAACTTTCCCAAGAATCACGTGTTGGATCTTATTACTGTAATCTTTAAATCAAGCTAAATAATTAAAGCCTAGGGTGAGAACAGAGAAGAAATCAGAACTGTTGGGGACTTCCTTCATGATCTAGCAGTTAAGACTCTGCTAGCTTCCACTTCCCTGGTGGCTCAATTGGTAAAGAATCCGCCTACAATGCAGGAGATCTGGGTTTGATCCCTGGGTTGGGAAGATGCCCTGAGGCAGGGCATAGCAACCCAGGCCAGAATTCTTGCTTAGAGAATCCCCATGGACAGAGGAGCCTGGCAGGCTGCAGTCCATGGGGTCACAAGGACTAAGCGACTAAGCACAGCACAGCACAGCTTCCACTTCAGGGGGCACAGGTTCAATCCCTGATCAGGGAACTCAGATCTGACATGCCACACAATAAGGTTCAAAAAAGGAAAAGAAAAAGAAAGCAGAGTTGACTGTGATCTTAGTCAACTAATTATCATTTAATTTTCTTTTTTTCTTTTTGGCTATATCATAGGGCATGTGGTATCTAGTTCCCTGACCAAGAACTGAACCCATGCTTTCTGCATTGGAAGCTTGAAGTCTTAACCACTGGACCACCAGGAACATGCCTACCAATTAACGTTTAAGAAAAATATCTGACTAAAAGATGGCATTTTATGGAATTATGTTTTAAATTGGGATAATAATTTTCATTCCCCCCCACCGTGGCATTTTGTGTGAAGAAGTAACATAATGTAACCAAGTGCCTCAACTATTATTACAAAAATACATTTCTCTTGATACTATAAACAAAAGGAGCATAAGGAAACAAAACAATGCTCCAAAAAACACAAAACCAAAGGGAAGTATGTGAAGATGTGAAGAAGGGTCAAGAATCCAATAGGGGCAAGAAAGAGAGAAAAGATGCAACAGACACTGCAAGTTTAATCCTTTTTCCCTGACAATCTGCACCTTTGCTTTCATTTCTTTCTTTTTTTGCTTTCTCCCCTTCCAGCATTATCTTTGTGCACAGGGCCATCATTTTTCAGAGTGAATGTCTCCTAGAATTTCAGTGCTACAAACTGATATGGCAGGGAGAAGGAAATATTTATTTTAAAAACATACAATGAAATATATGAACTGATTCCTTTTAGACTCACCAAAGGCTGGTGCACTAGAAATAGCAACTGGTTGCTGTTTCATGACAGGGGGAAGTGCAGAGGGGAGCTGATACCCTTGGAGCTTCAGCTTGATGAGTTTCATAGCAATGGAAAACTCCACTTGATCCATCCTTCCATCATTATTCATATCAGCGAGCGCCCTGCAGAACAACAGCATGGGCTCAGAATGACTGTGACCTTAAAAGAACCTTTCCCAAACCACCAGTCCCACCCACACAAAAACTAGAGAGTCAGCTCCCTTGGTCCCAGAGAAAACAAAACAAAACTTGTTTACCAAGCTGTAGGGAAAAACTGAATAGGTTTTCCATAACGACGAATTATGTTTTACTGTGTTAGTCTTCACTTATACGCATGCATTATTTATATGATACACAAGGTAATTTTCAGTCTGAATGTCAGGACATATACTATGGACACCAAATGGAGCTTGTTTTTGGAGCAATGAAAATGTTCTCAATTGGATATTGGTGATGGTTACACAACTCTGAATAGACTAAAAAAACACTGAACTGTACATTTTAAAACTGTGAATTTTGTTAAGCTATTATGGGGGAAACAAAGGTATTTGGAAACAAGAGTTTATTTCTAGATTCTTGATTAGATTGCATTAACTCATCTATGGGGCTCTACAAACCTCACCACGGGGATGTGACATGCTATGCTCTACTATAATGTAATACTGGCATACTTTTAAAGCTGTGAAAATTAATTAAATGAGCTTACAAACACACTATCTGAAAGTGGTGTTCAAACATAAATGGTCAAGCACAACTTTCAATAAGCTGTTTATAGAGTATTTTTCTCAACAAAGAATAACCAAACAGAAGAACAGAGTTTGGACTTGCAACCGGAAACTACGTTTTGGCAAACTGAAACTGCATGTGACTTAACCTCTTCTGTACAAAAAATGGTCCTTCGCATTTCATTTGTTGAAGTCTAGATATCAAAGGCCTAAAGATTTATTTTTTAAAACCTGTCTTAACAAAATTTTTATTTGAAACTTCAAATGTTAAGACCAGTTACTCCAATTAAAATACTTAATCCTTAGCCATCTTTTAAATGAGCCACAGACTGTGTCCACAAAAGAAAATTACGTTACGTAGAAAATAACCCCATATTGGCTGGAGTTAATGCAAAGTAGTAAAACATGAGGCACAGAGAAAAGTGTCATAAAAAGATTACAAACCTTTAAAAATGTTAAAAATTCTAAAAGTCAACACTATCTCTCGGGAAAATTTGTAAAGCTCATAAAATCATAAAGGAAACACTATGGCCACACGAACCATCCTTCTGCCTCAGATAGGAGCTCCCCTGCCAGCAATGAGCCCTCCAGCAAACCACATCATGGAACCCGAATTTCTCTCACTGCTAGCGGCTTCAGCATCACTTGCCATGTTTCTTGAGCATTTGGACTCATGCGTCTATGAATTGCTCATTCACATCCTTTGCCAAGTTTTCTGATGGACTGCACGTCTTTTCCTTGTCAGTTTAAAAGAGCTCATTGTACGTTACACATCAACTGTTTATCTGTCAGTTGCTGAAAGAATTTTTTAAACTTGATCCATTTTGTGTAATTCTTCAGCATACAGAAATTCTACATTTTTATACATGTAAAATATTTCTTTGATCACATAGCTTTCTTTTCTGAAACTGTATTACTTTATTACATTTCAACCTTTAAACTGACTGTAATTGCATATATGTGTGGTATGTTACCCCAGGGTTCAATCAGATTTCCATCAGATAGATGGATACTTAACTTTCCCAGCAATGTTTAGGAACCAATCCATTCTTTTCTCGCTGAAGCATAAAAATATTTTTGTGGTTTATTAAATGTTTATATGAAATGAGATCTATTTCTGGATTATCTACTCTGAATAATTTCCAGGTCAACGTGACAATAATCTGATTGCACTGACTCCAGTATCTGGCAAGACTTATATAAAAAAAAACTTGTGTTGATGTTTGGCAGAAACCAACACAAACACAAAACACAACACAAACAAAAAATTAAAAAAATAAATAAAAAACTTGTTGGATGAACCTAGAGATTGTCATACTGAGTGAAGTCAGAGAAAGACGAATACCACATGACATTGTTTATACGTGGAATCTTAAAAAAAACAAAAACAACAAGAGTAAAATGAACTTATCTACAAAGGAGAAACAGAGTTACAGATGTAGAAACAAACTTATGGTTACCAGGGGGTCAGGCAGGGAGATGTAAATTGGAAGACTGGGGTTGACATATACACACTACACCATATAAAACAGATAACGGATAAGGACCTAGAGTACGGCACAGGGAGGTCTACACAATGCCTTGTAACGGCCTACACAAGAAAAGAATCTAGAACAGAGTAGATTCATGTGTATGTGTAACCAATTCACTTCACTATACAGCAGAAACTAACACAACACTGTAAATCCCAAGAAAAGTGTTTTTAAAAATTTGCTTGGCTATTCAGACATTTCTTTTTCCCTATGAACTTTAAGATAATTTATCTATTCTATAAACAACTTTCTTGAAATCCAAAATGAAACTGCATTAGATATATTAATTTTTATAGAACTGACATATTTATGATAGTTTGTCCAAAGAAAACAGTACATTCAGTTCTCCTGATGTTAAAAACATTACATCACTTTCTCCATATAAGTAATTACTATTCTCGTTAAATGGGGTCTTAGGAATTTTATCGTTTCTGTCACTCAAACAGAACAGGTTCCTCATTTCCATATTTAGACGCTTATGTCAAGCACAGAGAACAATTTTGCTTTTAATAATCATTTCTGCTGGCTGATCAATCTTACCAAACTTCTGTGAAACTTACACAATCACCTAAACAGCAAAAGAGTTAGCTTTCGTTTCCTATAGTTATACCCTTCCCCTCTTTCACTGTTCTTACTGTCTCCATCACATTACTGAGTGGGCATTCCAGCATAGTTCTGAATTTAAGTTAAATGGCTGTAGTGTTTCACTGTTTAGTGTAATATTTGGTACTGATTTTTAGAATGTAATCTGACATATTTAAGCAGTTCCCTTTTTCTACTAGAAATGCTTGCTATACATTTTATCAAATGTTTAATCAGCATCTGAAGACCTGATCACACACATCTTTTTCCTTTTATCTACTGATATAATATGGATTTCCCTGGTGGTTCAGACGATAAAGAATCAGACTACAATTCAGGAGACCTGGATTCAATCCTTGGGTCGGGAAGATCTCCTGGAGAAGGGAATGGCTACCCACTTCAGTATTCTTGCCTGGAGAATTACATGGAGAGAAGGAACCTGGCAGGGTACAGTCCATGGAATCGAAAAGAGATGGACACGACTGAGCGAAATAATGTTGAGGGAATTCCTTGACCTTGAACTAATCCTGGCATAAACTCAAGTTGGTCATAGTTTTTATACATTGTAGAATTCTATTTGCTAAGATTTTGTTTTCATTTTTCTGTGTCTATGATCATAATTGAGATTAGTTTCTGGTTGCTTTATTTTTAGTCTGTTTTTCAGGTTTCATAAAGTAAGTTGAATCAATAAAATGAAATGGTGAGCTTTCTTTTACCAATTTTTCTTTTTTGGGGGACACTGTGCAGCATGTGGGATCACAGTTCCCTGACCAGGGATCAAACCTGTTGCCCCACCCCACAGTACAAGCATGGAGTCTTAACCCCTAGACGGCCACAGAAGTCCCTCGAATATTTTTTAAAAGACATTCAGGTATTTCAAATGGTTTTCACAGATATAATAAAGGTTCCCAATGATCAATACTGACATGCATACTTTACAAAAAAAAAAAAACCCAGCAGATAGATTCCTACTTTCTATTCCTCACACTACTGCTCCCAAAACACATTTTCTAGAGAGAAACAAAAATATCTAGTGTGGGATAATGAGTGGGTTAGGGGAAAAAGACTTTCTAGTAATGACATAATTAGCAAAAGCCTAGATGGGAGAGGAGAGGAAACACGTAATGCTCAGGTTCTAAACATTCACTAAAATCCCAAAACATTTCTAACAATTTTGTGTGAATTTTTTAAAAAACTTCTTCTGCTCAACTAACATAACATAGCTGTTGGGATTCCTTGGTAATAAAAATTCAAAGGTCTTTTTAGAATTATAACAGTTACTCCTACAAAGCTCAACTCTCTCCAATCCCTCCTAAGACACTGGAAAAGAGTCAGAATTCTATTTCTCAAATTTTCTCTGCAAAATATGATTTCAGCTCTGCTATCCACTTCATCTCCTGTGTGTGTGTATGCTCGATCACTTAGTCTGACTCTTTGCGACCCCATGGACTGTAGCCTGCCAGACTCCTCTGTCCATGGAATTCTCCAGGCAAGTGCTGGAGTGGGTTGCCATGCCCTCCTCCAGGGGACCTTCCTGTACCAGGGACTGAACCCCTATCTCCTGCACTGGCAGATGGATTCTTTACCACTGAGCCACCTGGGGAGCTCGCTTTACGTATGTATAGTTATTTCTCAGTTTACTCAGTTCTAATAATCACCCCAGAAAACTAACTAAAAGTCTGAGAATCCTGAAATTAAATTCACACAACTTCCAAAGTTAAAAAATGTCTGATAAAAATATTTTTAATAAAAAGTGAAACAATATTTATGACTCTTGAATACAAACTGATCTTAAACACGATGTTTAGTCTGATATTAAAATCTATATATAATAACAGGCATGGTGGAGATGAGAAAAGGTCCACAAGTATACTGTATTAAGGGTAAGTTTTTTGTTTGATTTGTACAAATAAACCCCACATTGCTCTTATATCCTATGGGAAAAAGTGCTTCAACTCCAAGCATAGGAAAATCTGGCAACACCTGCAGAACTACGTATAGATTTACTCTTTGATGCAGCAACTCAATCCTATGAATTTACCCTGAAGGTACACCTCCAACAATACAAAAACACATGCTTTAGCTCATTCTTCGCTGCATTATTTGTAACTGTAAAATATTAGAAATAACCCAAATGCAGAAAACATAGGAAACTGGTTGAATAAACTATGGTATACCATTCACAATAAGTATTACATAACTGTAAAAAGAAAATATAATAAAGATCTCTATGCGATGATATGAGTGATTTTTAGGATATGCTGTTAAGTGAGAAAAGGAAAGAACAAAAGAACATTTATAGGAGGTTACTTTCAAAGCAGAAGGAAGAGGAAATAATTTAAATTCACATACATATTAGGGACACGTTTTTTCCCCACAGAAATAAACAACAAAAAGATAATAAGCTTTTGGAACCTTGCTAATGTGTTACATATTCAAAAATTAAAATTAAGTCCACAAAGATGAGAGCAGATCCCTGAACTGAATAAAAACTAAACCAAATAAAACTGGGGTTGGGGGTGGGGGTGGATAAAGGAGATTGGGACTGACATATACATACTACCATATATAAAACAGATAACTAATAAGGACTTGCTGAATAGCACAGAGAACTCTACTCCATACTCTGTAATGACCTATATGGGAATTGAATCTTAAAAAAAGAGTGAATGTATGTTTATACATTAACTGATTCACTTTGCTGTATAGCAGAAATTAACACAACACTGTAAATTAACTATATTTCAATAAAAATTAATTAAAAACAAAACAACAACAATAACAAAGAAAAATACAAATAAACCTAGTAGTATTTTGAATGAGTACATGTCCACATAGGAAAAAAACATTCAAGTAACTTCTGAACACAGCACTTCATACATCCTCAGTCTGTAAACAAATGAACTATGAGGTAACCTTGAACGCCACTGAATGGGTTTGGGGTTTGCAGTGGACAGGCGTGTAGCCCTTCTGAAACTTACCTTGTCTGTATCACACGATTCAGAGGAAAGAAGGACCTGTCTCCACTCCATCTCATTCACTGCATCAGACAGTTCCTTTAGGAGGCCACCTCACCCACAAAGGCTCATCACAGGCTGCTCACCTCCCCTGTCCAGATTAATCTGGTCCAGTCACTCACCATCTCTTTGTTTATTCACACAACAACATAAAAAATTTTTGGCTTTGCAGCACAGCTTGTGGGATCTTAGTTCCCCAACTAGGGACTGAACTCAGGTCACCTCAGTGAAAGTGCAGAGTCCTAACCACTAGACTGCCAGGGAATTTCCCAACAAATATTTTTTGAAAAGATCACTTACTAAGGTCTCCATTCAGGAACTGGGCTTACAACTAAGGTAAAGACAGGCAAAGTTCCTGTCCTTGTTTCAGTGTAAGCAGACACTCCACAAGAAAACCAGTCAGACTACTCAACATATTGATAAGTGCTATTAAGAAATAAAGCAAGGGGACTTCGCTGGTAATCCAGTGGTTAGGACTTTGCCTTTCAAGATAGTGGGTGTGGATTCGATACCTGGTTGGGGACCTAAGATTCCACATACCTCGTGGCCAAAAAAACCCACCAAAACATAAAACTGAAGCAATATTGTAACAAATTCAACAAAGACTGGTTCACATAAAAAAATCTTAAAAAAAAAAAAAGAAAGAAAGCAAAGCAAACGGAAAGAGAAGATGTTGGCAGGAGCAGGTAGGGAGAGGGAAAATTTTTATTTTTTTGCCTTTAAAACTTTTTGTTTTGTATTGGAGTATAGCTGATTAAGAAACAATGCTGTGATAGTTTCAGTAACCAGCCAAGGAACTCAGCCATGCATATACATGTATCCATTCTTCCCCAAACTCTCCTCCCATTCAGGCCATTCAGGCTGACACACCACATTGAGCAAGATTCTCTGTGCTATACAGTAGGTCCTTGCTGGTTACCCATTTTAAATGCAGCCCTGTGTACATGTCCATCCAAAACTGAGAGGAAAGTACTTTAGACAAGTGCTCAGGAAGCCCTTCTCGGGGAAGGTGACCCATGAATCGAAACCTGATGGGTAATCAGCCAGATATGTAAGGATCTAGAAGAGCTGCAAGGCAGGGAGAGAAAATGCCAAGTGCAATGACCCTGAGGCATTTAAAGAATATAAACAAGGTCAGTGAAACCGGAGTGCAAAAAATTAAGAAGAAAATGGTACAAAATAAAAGAGGGAAACAGCCAAGAGCCCAGTTCACATGGGCCTATGGCCTTGGTAACGACTTTGGGTTTTCTTGTTAATGAAGAGTTTTAAATGGATTTACCTTTTGGTGGGGGGCAGGATTTACTTTTTTGAAAGATTGTTGGGTTGCTGCTTGGAGAATGGAATCTAAAGGGACAAGTGTGAAAGAGAGACTCCAGTCAGGATGGTCAGATCGTGGGCACAGTTATTTGGCCCACTGTGACAAATCAGGATGATAGCAAAGGAGACAGAAAGTCAGGGGCCAGATTGGGGGTACAGTCTAATGAAGTCAAAAGTATACGCTGATAGACTGGTTGTACAGGATAACGAAAGGAGAGCAATCAGGCATGGCTCCCACCAGCTGGAGAGATGCTCACGAACATGAACTGAGATGGTGAAGACTCAAGAATGTTCTGGATGACTTCTGGGGGAGCCAGGGACTTTAGCAAACTGATCTTGCTGGGGGCTGAAGGCCCTCCTGACGTATGTTCAAAGGTTCCTAAATGGTATCCTAAGGGGTGACTGCCCTGATCCCTGCCCCTAATTTCTGCCTCTGGCTTCCTCCTCCTCTCTCGGGGCTGTTTCCAAGCAGTGCTCCCTCTCTTCCCCCTCACTTCTCTCCTTAACAGCTTCTGTCCCCTCTTTCCATGGCCCCTACCGCCTCTGATTCCAAAGCCCTCATTCAACTTCTTTGTCTTCTCTCTACCTGTCTTCTATTCAAGGCTCTTGTCCATTGCCCTCTGCCTTGTTCTTTCCTGTCTCCACACGAGCCTAAGGTTGGAACGATGTTAAGCATTTAAGTTGCCAAAAGATAAGAGGATATTGGTGGCTTTCCTTTCAGCTCCTTAGTAGTAAGACAATTTCTAGGGAGAGGAATCATCTTTGGTTACTGTTATAACTTGGCTTTAAACACACTGACTTGACTCCATCCTCTGAGGGAGAATTTAGGATTTCCTGTATTCTTAATTAGAAACTGGACTGGACAGATACGTACCTCCAAAGTATTAGTAGGTTACAGTTCCAAAGCTCATAAATAAATTAACTGGAGTACAGTTTCTACATGAATTCTAAGAGATATTCCCCAGCAGCCCCCATCACTTCTACATTTCAACTGTGGTCTAGAGCAAAGAAAGAAAGGCACAAAGAGAAAGAGAAACTGAAAAAGTTCCTAATTCTCAATACAAAAATTTTCTTCTTCTCCAGAGGAGTGGCACAGACTGCCTAAAACTCTACAGACTCAAAGCCGCTCCTCTACCAAAAGGGGAAGGGCTTCTTTTGAAGCCTTTGACCTTATCAGAAAAAACAAGTGAGAACACAAGATTAGTATCAAAGATAGGGAGGAAAACCTACTTCATCAGGTCAGCTGTTATTTATAAACTTAAAAACCAAAACATGAAGAGGTGAAGTACTGCTCAGGCTTATAAAGGGAACAAGCAACTGTGCTGTGTGTGCGCAGCCGCTCAGTCGTGTCTGACTCTGTGTGACCCCAGGGACTGTAGCCCACCAGGCTCCTCTGTCCATGGGATTCTCCAGGCAAGAATACTGGAGTAGGTTGCCATTTCCTCCTCCAGGGGATCTTCACGACCCAGGGATCAAACCTGCATCTCCCGAGTCTCCTGAATTGGCGGGTGGATTCTTTACCCATTGAGCCATCTGGGAAGCCCTGAAGAAGCTGGTGCTAAAAGACAGATCTTCCTCACACTCTGCATCACACCATTCCAGCATCTTAGCAGGACATCTGTGCCTCATAAAATTTACAATGACCTTTCAAAGCTATTTCTTTTGGGAAGATACTTAAAGGTGTGTTTTTTTTTGATTTGGGGGTTTTTGTTTGGCTAGGAAGGGGTCTTAGTTGTAGCATGTGGGCTCCAGTTCCCCAGCCAGGGATCAAACCCCAGCCCCCCTGCATTGACAATGTGGAATCTTAGCCACTGGACCACCAGGGAAGTCCCAATAGGTGTGTAAGTGTATTTTGTTTTGTTTCTTCCCCCTAGTAGTAATTCTCGATGAAACTAAAATATGCCATCACAAATTTAACAAAATGTCAGAAAAGAAAGATAAAAAACATTTTGGATTTAACCTAAGTCTGCCAACTCATTATCTTCACTGTTAACATAATTTTTCACAATGAAAAGAAAAAGTTGGCAAAAATTACTTTAGTGTACTCTGGTAAACAAAACAGAAACAAACAAACAAAAAAAAGCAGTTTTGTTTTGTTCTTTTTTTTATTTTTGGCTTGTTCCCTGACCAGGAATTAAACCCAGGCCCCCAGCAGTGGAAGTGCAGAGACGTAAGCTCTGGACTGCCAGGGAATTCCCCTGTGCCCCACCCCAATTCCTCCACCAAAGAAAAAAAAAGTTTGGAAAATTAACTGTGTTAATGGAAAGAAGTGAAATTTATTAAATAATACTTTGTTTTTCTCCATTACACTTATTAACATGTGACACTTTTTATGCTGTTATTGACCATCTCCTTCCACTGGATTACAATCTCTATGAAAGCACAAATTGTGTCAGTTTTGTTCACAGCTATGTTCCCAGCACCTACAACAATCATTGGTCCATAGGAGACATCTGACAGATATTTTTCCACTGCTGAGTGAACAAATGTTAAGTGAGATCTCCTTGCAGTAATTCATCACAAGACTGCTTCTTGAATGAACCTTCACAGATTGTAAATACAGTATAGGAGCAGAATTCAGTGAAAGAAATTAATCTGGAAAAAGAAGAGTCTAGTGAGTGACCTTGGTTGATTGCATGAAACATAATCACCAGAACACAAAGCAGAAGTTTAACACAGACGTCACAAGTCTTTCCCATTTAGACTTAGGCACTTAACAGGGCTGCCAGTGCAGGAGATTTAAGAGATGCAGGTTTGATCCCTGGGTTGGGAAGCTCCCCTGGAGCGGGGCATGACAATCCACTCCAGTATTCTTGCCTGGAGCATCCCATGGACAGAGGAGCCTGGCAGGCTACAGTTCATAGGGTCGCAAAGAGTCAGACACAACTAAAGTGACTGAGCACACTTAACCAACATGTCAGTGACACTGCTCACAGATACATGTGCGTTCTCTCTGTCTACCTCTCTTTGTGTGTTTTTCTCTCTACCTGTTACTCGATTTCAAAAACCTTGTTTGATTGTTCTGCTTCAAATAGATCAGAACTTAGTACAAGAAGGGTATAATAGTTAAAAGGGACAGTCTGGCAGCCAATATGCTGACAACCAGGAAAAAGAAAACAAAGCAGACACCAAAAAAAGCACAGGAATCTGGGTATCATTTAATTTCAATTCAAATATATCCACTCACAAATAATACATAAATTCCCATGTAAGTTTTGTTATGTCAGAGCACAATAAATCATTTTCATACTGATGACTTATAATCAGGCTTATGTACTGTAGACTCCACTTAAAGGCAATAAGGAACTACGTCAACTTTATTAATTTCCATAAAATTAAAAATATTTTAAAGTTAATGAACTAAGGGGACAAGCAATTGGTTGGGTAATTCAGTCAACGTGGAACACCCAATCCCTGATGATGACAGCAGGTACCCTCCTGAAGTTTTGTTTTGAGGACCTGTAATGTGCCAGGGCCCGCACTAAGGTCTTTGTATACAGTTTCTCTGCTAAACCACTCAATACTCCTATAAATAAATATGCATCTTCCCATTTTCTAGATTTGAAAACTGAGGCTGACAGGGAGAGAATAAATACACGTTCCAAACCATAAAGATAGATAGTTGTACAGATGATACTACAGCAAGCTGTCTCCACAATACTAAGAAACCCAGGGAAATGAAGAATCAACTGTAAGAACCATCCATTGCAGGAAAGCATGGCCTCTTGGCCAAAGAATTCACCACAGCTTCCCAAAGTCATAGACCTAGTACCCAAAACTATATTGGCCACTCTTTTTCATTCACTCTCTTTCCAGTGGTTTCAAAAGACTGAGTACTTATTTGTGCCAGTTAATCAAGGGATTCACCAATATTTATTATGTGCTCACCTTGTACAACATTGTAATAAATACTGGTTTTTTCACTCTTTCATTGGTTATTTCCCTATTGAGCCTCAAATATTTTCTTTGCCTTTTATTCAGTGAAAGATACAATACCATCACATTACAAACAAAGAAATGTGGGACACTCAGTTGAGCATGGGTGACGTGAATGAAGCCAAAACAATTGGTGAGAAAACATTAAAATGCAGATTTCTCAACTGGGAAGTCAAATTTACAACAGTGTTATCTTGCAAATGTCACCACTTTTTCAAGTTCCATATCAGAAAGATAATTTTCAGAAGTATTTCTCTGGTGGAAGCATATTTCAGACTAGAGATACATGTTTTCCTTCAATAATTTAAGAAATTAAGATTAGATATTACTGAACTATTTTTTTTTACAACCTTCTGTATATATGAAGCTCCAACTTACCATATCTGTGCTAAAACAGGCTGAGGTAACCCAGATTGAAAAAAAAAGTTTCTAGCTTGATCACCTGTAAATTAAATGGATAAAGTTTTAGAAGAAAATAGTGGATGACAGAAAACTCCTATGTCAAAATTACAAAAATGAAAGAGGCTAATAATCTAGTAAATACGAAACTTAATACATTTTAAAAGCCAAATGATAAGTTTGTAAGTAACAATAAAATGAATATATCAGCATGGACTTTAGAACGTAACACTTAAAAAAAAAAAGTGTGTACCATTATGTAAGGGTAGACTGTCTATGTTAATAAATCTGCTAGTAATTAAAATGGTAACAGCTACATATTATGACAAAGTGTACCTCCAGGAATCCCCAGGAAACTTTACTTTACAAAAGGGGTCTTTGCTATTCCCATTTACCTACACTTCAAATTATTGGTGCTGCTAACATATTTATGGAGAATGAGTAACAGTGATCAAAAGAATGACATCAATGACTAAGAATTAATAAGTTAAAGAGAACTGAGACAAACATACACAAAAACAAGTCTCCAGGAAATCTAGATTTCATTTTCTCTAAAGCTAATTCCTGAAAAGTAATCAAACAGGAAAGAAACTAGAAAAGGCAAAGTACAAAGGCATCTTTAAGGACACAGTAATAAACAAAATGTTTTTAAATGTTCATATCTCTTAATTTACTCAAGCTTCTCAAGCCAAGGTCAAGGTCAGAATTAAGGAAGTGTTTTTACTCAAGGACCACAGTCCAATGCTACAATTACTTAAAGAATGTGATCCATTAATTTCACCAATTCCCACCAGTGATATGGCTAAAACAGTGACTTGGCATCCATTAAAAACTGCAGAAAGGCTTGAGTGCATCGGAGGAAAAGTAACTGTGAAAATACAGAATCCAGGCTAAGTCAAATAAGTAAAGTACATCTTTGGTCATAGGTGCCGACCTTCACTCTGCATAATAGACTTTCCACAGATATATGCACTACGGTAAGTAAAAATGTAAAAATACTGACTCCAATTACCAGTAATAAATCCAGATATTGGCTTTAAACTATGGAACTGTTGATCATGCTTTGCTCTTTCCTCTACAGTTATGGCCCAAATATCCAGGCTGCCTACAAGCCAAAGAAAAGACAAAGGAATTATTCAACGAAAAAAGAAAAACAACATGCTCACACACAGTTTCCACAACACTTATATGGTCAGTATATTATAAACCATTTGATAAATTACCATCTGTTTGTCCTTGGAAGTTGAGTAGACACATACACAGTACTATGTATATAATAGATAATAATAAGAACTATACAGCATTGGAAACTCTACTCAATACTCTCTAATGTCCTAAATGGGAAAAGAATCTAAAAACAGTAGATATAAGTCTATGTGTAACGGATTCCCTTTGCTGTACAACACCAAGTAACACAACACTGTAAATCAACTATACTGCAATAAGATAACTTTTTAAAGGAAAAAAAAAAAAAGAGAAAAGTAAGAGTAAAGCAAGCAAAGAAAAAAAGACATTAACATACATTCTTTGTGAAAGTTATGGAAAAATTGAGCTTCACTAAATTAGTATTCTAGTTGATTCCATGAAAATCTTTTTGGAGTGATAAAAATACTCAAACACTAGACTTCAGTAACTTTTATAAAATGTAGATTATAATTCACTGAAACTGATTTTAAAAATGGGAAATGAGTATCTTGGGGGAAAAAAAAAAAACAATGACAAACCAGAGAAAACAGGGTTAAGTTCTTCAGTTTCAACTCTTGGACTGACCAGATGTTCCCTCATTTCTGAGACTGTCCTCACTTTAGGGCTCCACCAGGCTCCTCTGTCCATGGGATTCTCCAGGCAAGAATACTGGAGTGGGTAGCTATTCCCTTCCCCAGGGCATCTGCCCAACCGAGGGATCAAACCCACGTCTCCTGCACTGGAGGCAGATCCTTTACCATCTGAGCCACGAGGGGAGCCCACTTTAGTTACGAGGTCTCCTCACATGAATTCACCAAAATAACTCTTGATTACATTAAGAAAAAGGCTTTCAGGAGTTCAGACGTCTTCCCAAATGGTGGGAACAGACAATACGTGACGGGGCAGGTCTGATGACAGTGATGGTCAGCGCAGCAATTCATTCCGTCCCTGGAAACGTACTTGCTGAAAGCCTTGTATGTGCCAGGCACTGCGACAGACATCAGGGAAAAGAGGGCGACCCAGGCAGATCAGATCCCTCACAGGTCCTACAGTCCTCAACGTCTGGGGCCCTGTCAAAATTCGTCTAGTAAAAGCAAACCCCAACAAACAAACAAACAAAACAAAAACGTGCTCAGTGATTAAGAAGGGGGACAAAGACAAAACACAAAATAAAATAGTAACATGAATGGTTTTGAAAAGATTGCAGATTTCTGCACTAAGAATCCCACAGAGACTTTTCCTGACGTGATCACAGGAATGAGGCTTTGGGCTGCCTTACTCTCTTCATGGTGACCAGGTGTGACAGTTGCCAAGAGATACTTTGGGAACTGTATCTCTTTAAGACAAAACAAAACGTGGCCAGTAAGGGAAACCAACATTTAACACTTTCCTAATAATCTTAGGGAAGATTACCTGAAAAGAAAATTTTGTGCAGATTGATGTTTCAAATAGATAAACTAAAGTAAAACAAAAATTGCATGCTTCAAATCCAGTCTTCCAAACAAAGTACAGAATATAAATGACCCAGTAACCTGAACAAATAAATTGCAGAAAACAACAAATCAAAACAGAGATGGGGGAGGGGGATGGTTCACTAACAAAGCAACTAAAGAGACACATGAACTAATTCACTGTGTCTTGTTCAGATCCTAGAGTTGAACCAAACTGTAACAAAAAAGTAACACCTAAGGAATATCAGGGAAATTTTTAACAGTGACTCTATAGTTGAGAACATTAAGGAATTACTATAAATTTCATTGGAGTGGTAACAGTATCATAGTTATATCTTTAAAAGTGTTACCTTTTAGAAATGTCCACTAAAATGTCTGTGGATGAAATGATCTGATATATATATGCGAGGTGCTCAAAAGAATCCAAGTGAATCAATATTGACCATAAGTTGATTGATAATCACTGAAACTATGCAATGGGTTGATTGAACTATTCCCTCTATTTATGTGAATATTTGAAATCTGCCATAATACTAAGTTTTTAAAACTACAGTTCCAAAGTACATTAAAAAAAAAGAAAAAATCTTTGAAAACTTACCACCAAAAGGTGTGGGAAACTGAGCCATGGTTCTGTTACTTTCACCTTGCTAAGGGACGCCTGCAATTGAAACGCAACATTTAAGTTCATGAAAACTTCACTTCTAGGTACTTATAAACACACTGACAGGCTGTCTTTAATGACCTGAAGACTGACACTAGAGCTAGGAGATAACACTGCAAATGAAGGTTACCACTAAGGGTTCATTCATTCATTCCTTCTCTGCACAGCTTCTTAGTCCCGGGTGCAGTGATGGGCACTAAGGAATGTGGATAAAAGCCTCTAGGGCAACAAGAAACTCTCAGTCTGGTGAGTGATCCTGTACTATTATCCCACTCATTGCATTGTTGAATTTGTTATTTTTAAAATCTATCTTTTTCCTAACCACCACATATACTAGTCCATCTGCTTGATGGTTACAACAACTGCTCTTTTTCATTAACACTAGTACACGCAGTGCACTGTCTTACCTTCTTCTTTTTTTTTTTTTTTTGGTGACTCTTTGCGAACTCATGAACTGTTATCATCAGCAACAGATGCTGGCAGTCATTTTTCCTGAAGCAGCAGACCCACTTCATTTTTGAGAACACACACACACAGGATGTTCTCAGTCCTGTCTGACTCTTTGTGACCTCATGGACTTTAGCCCACCAGGCTCCCCTGTGGAGTATTCCAGTCAAGAATACTAGAGTGGGTTGCCATTTCCTCCTCCAGGGGATATTCCCGACCCAGGGATCAAACCCATATCTCCTGTGTCTCCTACGCTGGCAGGCAGATGCTTTATCACTGAGTTTCCTGGGAAGCCCAAGTACATGCTGTGAGGCATGAGGGAAAAAAACTAAAATAAAAAAATCTGAATACAAACTATTAAAGAATTTCCATTTGGGGGACTTCCCTGATGGTACAGTGCATAGGAATCCACCTGCCAATGCAGGTGACACTGGTTAGATCTTGGTCTGGGAAGGTTCCACATGCCTTGAAGCAAATAAGCCTGGGCACAACTCCTGAGCTGGTGCTGAGAGCCTGCACTCTGAAACAAGAGAAGCCATTGCAACGAGAGGCCTGGGTATCACAGTGAACAGCAGCCCCGCTCACCTCAACGAGAGAGCAGCCCTGCTCATTACAGCTAGAGAAAAGCCTGCGTAGCAATGAAGACCCGGCACAGTCATAAAGAAAGAAATAAAGAGAACTGAATGGAACATCTGTGAAGTAGTTAGCCTGGAAAACTAACCAGAGTGAAGCTGGGGGGTGGGGTGTACTGTCCCACACAATAAAAGCTCTGGTAGACAAAAAAGACCACAGGAGGGAAACCAGTGGGTTTGTTGTGTTAAAGTGTTGAAGCAGACCACAAGAAAACTGAATGTGGGAAATAAGTAATAGAATTTTGCCAGATAAGCCCAAAAAGCTTTTATTTTTGTACAAAAAAGTCAAGTGTAAGCATTTATCAAATGGAAGTTGAAAGTCTTATATTAAAAAAAATCTAACAGTGAGGTTTAAAAACACAAAACAGGAGTGAGTGAAGGCAGAAGTTCAACACATACAATGGGATTTCAACCCATACAACCAGTTCAGCTAAGGTGAGCTATCTGTAACAGGGGATATAGAGCTATCAATAATATAACCCCCGAGCCAAAGACTGGTACAGTGAGCAGTGGGCAAGCAAGCAAAGCTTCATCTGCATTTACAGCCACTCCCCTTCACTCCCATGACCGCTTGAGATCCCAAATAGCTGTGGCCTTAGAGGTATGTATGAGTCAACTCGAACTCTCCATATGTTTAGGACTGAAGTCAAGGCAGAATATCCTGAGATTGCCATAAAAGCACTGAAAAGCCTGCTTCCATTTCCAGTATCCTATCTTTGCGAAACATGAGATTATGGAGTAAACTGGACATAAGCAAGCACACTTTGGATGTCACTGTCTCCCATCATCCCCAGATGGGACCATCTAGTTGCAGGAAAACAAGCTTAGGGCTCCCACTGAGTCTGCATTATGGTGAGTGGGATAATTATTTCATTATATATCACAATGTAATAATAAAAGAAGTAAGAATTATCCTGAAACTGTATTTCCCTCTGTGGAAAAACTGTCTTCCATGAAACTGGTCCCTAGTGCCAAAAAGGTTGGGGACTGCTGATCTACAATGAAAATACACAGGAACATAGGCATCTACATAAAGGAAACTAGAGATGGGTGTTCTTCTCCCTGAAGAATCAGGGATGCAGGGCCATTGCCTCAGAACAAGTGCAGAAAGCTCACCAGCTGATGCAATATTCTGGGGAAGATCTGTTCTTCATCAGAGAAGGCAGCACCATGCACACAAGCCTGTCCACCCAACTTTATTAACACTTAGCATTTCTATTTCCTGTAGCCTTTTCTCTATAAATATGTAATTGTTTCCTTCTTTTGCACACTTTACATTATAAAAAAATACTTTCCCCAAGTTGGGCTTCCCTGGTAGCTCAGCTGGTAAAGAATCCTCTCCAATGCAGGAGACCCTGGTTCGATTCCTGTTGGGAAGTTCCACAAGAGAAGAGATAGGTTACCCACTCCAGTATCTTGGGATTCCCTGGGGGCTCAACTGGTGGGTTCAATCCGTGGGTTGGGAAGATCCCCTGGAGAAGGGAATGGCTACCCACTCCAATATTCTGGCCTGGAGAATTTCCTTGCAAAGAGTCGGACATGACTGAGCGATTTTCACTTCCCCAAGTTATTAAAAACCTTTCATAAACACATTGCTGGACTTACTTATATCTTTTTAGAGTGAGGCAAACATTCCTATATTTACATATTAAAAAATAGAAAAACACTTGGACTAAATATTGAGCAATCAAGAAATAGTAAATAGTAGTTTGAAAAGTTTGGCTAAATGTTAGGATTTTTAAGCCAAAAGCTAAAACATGTTTGAGAAAAGTCTTTAACCTTTCTTCATTTCAGCTTCAGAAAGGGGAGCTAATCACAGAAAGTTACAAAATAAATATGATTCTGAATTTCAATATTTACATTAAAATTCAAATTTTAATGTATTTAAAGTAGAAGACACCTCTGTAAATTTATATTTATAAAAGTGATAGGTCATCCTTAAAACAGTATTAAAATGTCACTTTGCATAAAAACTGTGTTAAAATACATTTGTTATTTGATTCAGTGTTTTGCTATTATAAAGGGAGATTACTCAAAAAATATTAAATGATTTCAAAAAATAAAATACAAAATATGTATAATTGGTCTCTAGCACACTAAAATACAACAAAAAAGGCAAAAATTAATTATGAGGAATAAAATTTCTAAACTCAATTATTGGCACAATTTAAAACTTTTAACTTTATATTAAATAAACTTTGCAAAACATCTTTAAAAATAGGTATGTCATATAATTCTTCCTAACTTCCTGGAGGTTTGAAAATTTTCTAACACATTATAAAATTAAAGGGGGGGAATAGGTAAATATAAAAATGAGCATTGGGATGAGTTAATTCAAACGTGTACTCATTCACAGAAAAAGAAATCCTCACAATTACACAATTCCAGTAATTAGCAGAATTCTAACAACCAAAACAGAATTTAGTTAAGGATTAGTGATCGAAAGACCAAAATGAGATTATGAGCATACAGTATCTATTTTTATACTTAATTAATGCCCACACTCTCACAACATCTTGGAATCATCTTATATAAAGAAGCAAAATGGGTGAGAGGACTTGGGAGACTGGGGTTGTGCCTATACACTATTGAACTATGCATAAAATAGATAACTGATGAGAATGTACTGGATAGCACAGGGAACTCCACTTAATGCGCTGTGTGAACCGAGTGGGAACGAAGGCCACACGGGAGGGGATACATGTATGTGTATGGCTGATTCATTCTGCTGTACAGTAGAAACTAACAGGGGCTTCCCTCATAGCTCAACTGGTAAAGAATCCACCTGCAATGCAGGAGACCTAGGTTCAATCCCTGGGTTGAGAAGATCCACTGGAGGAGGAAATGGCAACCCACTCCACTATTCTTGTCTGGAGAATCCCATGAACAGAGGAGCCTGGTGGGTGGGGTTGCAAAGAGGAGCCTGGTCCATGGGGTTGCAAAGAGTCGGGACACGATGAAGCATAGCACAGCAAAGAAACTAACAGAACATTGTAAAGCAACTACACTCCAATAAAAATTATTCTGTTTTAAAGCAAGAAGGAAAAGTCCCAATAACTAGACAAGCAAAACCTACAGAAGAGGCAGAGACTTGAACTAATGCTGTGAACACATCACTGAACTATGTTGGTTGCTAGATTCCTAACCAGAGAATACTTGGTCTCAATATTTAAAGATATAATCTTAATATAAGAGAAGGTATTTTATGTACAATGGAACATTTATAAGCACTATTCTTTTTGTTGTTATTTTTGTTCTTTAGCCACTAAGTGCAGTCCAAATTCTTTGAGACTCCATGGACTGTAGCCCACCAGGCTCCTCTGTCCATGAAATTTTCCAGGCAAGAATACTGGAGTGGGTTGTCATTCCCTCTTCCAGGTACCTTCCCAAGTCAGGGATCACACTCTCATCTCCTGCATTGGCAAGAGGATTCTTTACCAAACACTGAGTCTTATCAAATCACTGAGCTTTACCGAACACTGAGCCAAAGACTGATTCTTTACCAAACCAGCTGCTGCTGCTAAGTTGCTTCAGTCGTGTCCGACCTGTGTGACCCCATAGATGGCAGCCCACCAGGCTCCTCCGCCCATGGGATTTTCCAGGCAAAGTACTGGAGTGGGGTGCCATTGCCTTCTCCGAACCAGGGGAGCCTTAAATTTACAGTATTCCAACAGTTCTAGATTGCAGGCAACTACTCATGCTGCCAGAGAAAGGCAAGCTGGCTAGAAGGTATCAGAAGTCAGAGAGGTAAGGAAACAAGAGACTATTCTTCTTCATATTTAAAATAACTTTATCACTGGCCTGCATTTTCACAGATCTATTGTCTACATGCAGTTCACAGTGTCCTTTTCTAATATTCAGGCTAATTTATTTGAAGCAGATTTTCGTGGTACTAAGGCAATAAACTTTACATTCATTTCTTACAAAAATTTATTTTTAAAATTTTGTTGTAAAGTTGATCAAAAGGTTTAGTTTTATGTTAAAGGACCTACAGGATAGCAAGGTACAGAAGAAAAATTTTTAATTTCTGGAAATTTGGCATCAGTTAAACATTGAGAAAGAAAGGAAAAGAAAACTGTCAAAATGTGAGACAAAAATGAAAGTATAAGCAACAATAAAATACCTTGTAAGGTACAAAAATATTTTCAGGAATACACAAAAGTACATAACATATCATGATATTATCTGGTATTTGAGAGTTGTGATGGTCTGGTTTCAGGCGCTGTTCTACTCATATTCAACCACTACCACCACCACCACTATCCCACCCCATCCTACTCCCTCATTCTAGAATAAAAATGGAAAGGAATCACAAAAATTAAAATTAAAACAAAAACTACATCCCCCATATCTCTTACTTTTGGAGGCCATTACATCTCTAAGAATTCAAAATTAGAAAACCTTAAAAAACGAAATCTCTATTATTTAAAAAAAAATAAAAGTCTGCAATGAACAGAAAACAACTAGAGGAGTTTAGACCCCTGCATTTTAAGCAAGCCTTACACCAAATTCCAGTCCTGTGAAAAACGAGCAGGAGAAGAACAAAAGGCAGAAAGTTGCCCTGTAAGATTACACATAAAGGCAAGATGTACACAAAGGTCTTTTGAAATACAGAGAAAAGGTACCGAAAGCCACACAATACATGGACAAAGGAACTGACAAATCTCAAACATACAGCCAACCTGATCAATGCTGAATTGTCATGTCTGAAGTCATGGACCTCAAATGCAGCTTCTAAACGTGCCACTGTTTGAAGTTGAACAAGATGGCCTGTAAGGGATGTGCAGCTTGCTCACGAGTAAGATTTTAAAACTGCATGAAGGGTAAAGAACCCAATAAAAGAGAGAACTGAGTTCAAAGAGACAATGTCAATGTTCTATCTGAAAAGCTGGAGTGAATATTCAAGCTGTCCTCTCAAAAGAGAACAGGCATGCCTCCCAGGTTTCCGTTGTTGGGGGAAGGGGTGGTGGCCGGGGAACGAGGTGAGAAGGGGACGGGTCAGAAGCGGCCAGTGGCCAGCAAGCACTGTCAGGCCCAGCTGTCAGCACGTCTCTGGGCAACACACACTGGCATTTCAGACGACGCGTCCACTCACCCCTGCTTACGTTCCACAAAGAGAAATGCCAAGGCACCTTGCCTATGGAGCTCATGGAGCAGATTTTTAACCTTAGTTCTCCTAAATCACCCTTATTTTAATATTTGCAATAGGAGAGAATTCAGCAGGGAGCAATAAAACCAAAGCATAGCTACAAAGTTGAAAAATGAGGGACAGAAAACAAAAAGACAGAATAAAGGCATTCTTGTTTTAAGAGAGAAATGGAAATTAACCAGCCCCTCTCTGAAGCTTATTGGCACCTCCAGACCACCAACCAGTTGCCAAGTCACATCTAAGAAGTAAGTCATTAACTTACAGCTTGTCTAACGCTTCTAAGAAATCAGATTCTAGAACACTCACTAAGCTGCAGATAGGATAACCATTCATAAAGCTTCAATAAGTGAGGGACTTTATTTCTTCCAGAAGGTCCCATTTTCAAGAGGGTTATTAAGAATAAAACAGTTATCACTGGAAAAAAAAAAAAAACCAAAACAGTATCATTGAAAGGCACTAAAAGCTGAAAAAGTAATTCCTGGAAGAAAGCAGATTACCCCAAATCAAATATCACTAATTTTAAGAATCCATGAGTGGATATGTATATATACAGCTGATTCACACTATTGCACAGCAGATACTAACAAAACACTGCAAAGCAATTATATACCTATTAAAAAATAATTTAAAACAACATAAAATTAAAAACTATATAAGATACCATCAAAAAAAAAATCGATGAGTGGGAGAGGGGCATTTCAGACTAAATTTTATTTTAAATATAAATCTTTTGGAATTTTAAGATTATCTGCCAATTAATGAGATTATATAAATTTAACATATTATCAACTCACTTTCCAGTTTCTTCCCAAATAAAAATAAGGGACAAAAAATTGAAAATTTCACAGGTAACTGTAAACAGTTATCACATGGGGGAAAAAAAAGTAATGAACTCGGTAATGGGAATGTTGTCCTCTGTGTCATGTGGATAAATCTGGTCACTAAAAGGAGACGATCTAAAACTTTTCTTCCAAATAAAAACCGAATTCTCAACACACTGCAAGGCACAAGCATATTTTAAAAAGAAAATATTTAATAATAAAATAACCTTCCATGTTATATCACCAGAAATGATATCACCCTGTCTTAAATCAACACAGTGTACCGGTTGGCTACTCTCACCTTTATCGCTAAGGTAAATAAGCTATAAACCTCTAAATACAAGCAGCAACCAAGAAGGGTCTTATCAGTTCTGCTTCAGGAACAGTGATCAAAGCAAGGCAGAGAAAAGTCTTAGAGGAAGTCTCAGTTTTGGAAAAGAAGTCAAGAAACTACCCAGAAAGCACCAATTGTGCAAAACAGTGCTGTAACACTGAAAAGAGCAAGAAAGCAGAAAGGCCTCCTGCAAGAATTTTAAGACTCATTCCACAAAAATAGTGCAACAGCTGCAATCAGATAAATTAAATATGAGTTTACAGAGCACAGTAAAAGAAGAAATGAAACATACACATGCTGCACAAAAAACAACCATGTGCTAGTATTGATAAACTGCTCTACATTTGAATATACTCATCAAAATGAAATTTGCCTACATGGAAGCCTTGATAGGTAAACAACCTACCTGTCAATGCAGCAGACTCAGGTTCCATCTCTGGGGTCAAGAAGATCCCCTAGAGAAGGAAATGGCAACCCACTCCAGTATTCTCGCTGGGAAACCCCATGGACAGAGGAGCTTGGTGGGCTGCAGTCCACGGGGTCGCAGAGTCAGACATGACTGAGCAACTGAGCATGAGCACAAAGCTTTAATAATGAGCACACAATCGGGAAGCCAGCGAGCATGTCACATCTTCGACATCTTCACAGATGCAGTGCGTGACAGTTAGACCAACTAACTCTCCTGATGCCAGCAAGTGGAAACCTCAAGGGAGATTTGTTTCAATCTCTTATTAGAGTCTGTGCTAAGGACTGGTAAGTGTTTACCCAATCAGGAGATAAAGGAAATCTATAGGGCTACCTGTTAATAATCTCATCCATGCATAGATGCTGGCTGACTCCTGCTACAGCTGAACATTAATTTACCAACAGGTAAAGAACACCCATGAAATTAAAAGATGCTTGCTCCTTGGAAGAAAAGCTATGACCAACCAAGACAGCATATTAAAAAGCAGAGACATTACTTTGCTGACAAAGTTCCGTCTAGTCAAAGCTATGGTTCTGTATGAATGTCTGTCTAGTCAAAGCTAGTCATGTATGGATGTGAGAGTTGGACCATAAAGAAAGCTGAGCACCAAAGAATTGATGCTTTTAAACTGTGGTGTTAGAGAAGACTCTTGAGAGTTCCTTGGACTGCAAGGAGATCCAACCAGTCCATCCTAAAGGAAATCAGCCTGATTTCTGGACTGATACTGAAGCTCCAATACTTTGGCCACCTGATGCGAAGAACTGACTCATTGGAAAAGACCCTGATGCTGGGAAAGACTGAAGGCAGGAGGAGAAGGGAAAGACAGAGGATGAGATGGTTGGATGGCATCACTGACTCGATGGACATGAGTTTGAGCAAGTTCCAGGAACTGGTGATGGACAGGGAAGCCTGGTGTGCTGCAGTCCATGGGGTCACAAAGAGTCGGACACAACTGAGCGACTGAACTGAACTGACCTGAAAGAATGAGGGATGTCCAAAGAAAAAGCCTTACTGCAACATCAATGAAAAGTGACTGAGTGCCATGAATGAAAGTAAAGGACAATACAGTCATTAACAAAAGCCAACTGTGCCCTGGTAGGTGACCTAAAGGACGTCTGTGCAGGACAAGATTTATGACACAAGGAACTTTTAGGGCTAAAAAACTATTCAGTGACATTAGCATCACTAAACACTCAGCAGACTGCAGCCAACAGAAAACCAGAGTGTTTCAAGAGACAACAGATACATGATTCAAATCTTTAATTTCACTTCACTTGACTGAATTACACTGAAATATATTTATGCCTGAGAAAAAAAGACAAAAGCTGAAAAGAATCCTGGTCATCATTTACTAAGGATTTCACCCAATTTAAGTGGAAGTGGCTAGCTGTACCATTAAAGTACAGAAAAGAAACTTAGAAGTTTCTGTTAAAAATCACAAATACACTGTGCTCTGGAATAAAATTGAAAAAGAAGAAAATTCCAAAAAAAAAAAGAAAATTCCAAGTTTTCTCAATTTCATACTTTCTTTAAAAAGGTTCAATTTCTCATAATATGAAAAACCTTAGAGAAGCCACTTTTATTCTTAAAATGCGAATTCTAGTTCAGTTTATCCAGAATTACAATTTAAGCATGTTTCAACATGTATAGTTGACTGCATTTGATCTAAATGTTGTGGAATCCAGTAGAGCTGTTTATAATTCCAAATAACATTCAAAAGATTTTGAAAAGATAACTATTGTTACTGAAGGGAAGAAAAGTTAATTTATTCAATATGCAGTTCACTGATTAACATTCATCTGTGTGGACATTATTAAACTAACCCTTTTATTTCCTCTCTGACAAAGCTTTTCTTATTTCCTTTACACCCCAACCTTTAAAATGGACCTTACAAAGTTTTTGTCAAATGGAAATTTTAATTGAGAATTTGAGCCAACTTAATTAAGGTCAATCCAGCGTGGAAAGTTCACCACAAAAGAATGAAGTAAAACCTCAAAATAAGCAAGTTTATTATTGCAGATTTCCAATATTAATAACTGTAACAACTAGAGCCCCCTCTCCCACTGCTGGTGGGAGGATGAACTGTTATATCTCCTTTGGAAAGCAATGTGACAATAATGTTCCAAGAGTGAAAAAATGTTCTTTACCCATGTAACCAATAATTCAACTCCTGGGAATGTGCCCTAAGAAAATAATTAAAATGTCCAAAGCTGTTTACTGTGACCACTTGCGGTCCAGTGGTTAAGAATCTGCCTGCCAGTGCAGGGGACATGGGTTTGATCCCTGGTCTGGGAAGATCCCTCCCACCATGGAGCAACTAAGCCCAGGTGCCACAGCTACTGGGCCCATGCTCTGCAGCAAGAGCAGCCATCACAGCAAGGAGAGAGCAGTTCCCGCTTGCCGCAACTAGAGAAAGCCTCCATGCAGCAACTAAGAGCTAGGGCAGCCAAGAACAGGGAAATAAAATGTATGATAAACTGAAAAATTATCTTTTATGTTCAGAACATCTGAACATTAATATTTTCTCCCTTCGGTGGTTATATTTCAATAGGTGAGATCCAGGAATTTGACTGAAAAATGTTATTCTGCTGTGTACAGAAAAATAGAATTGTATATAGATAGATAAATGGTCACTCCATCTATCTGGAATTCTAATAAAGCTGCTCCCTCCTTCTTGCCACCTGAGTATGTTGCTGCAGTGGAATTCATGGCCCTTACAACAGCACTGGCAGCAGCAAAGCCAGGAGTGATTCTCAAAAGAGGCAGACTTTACTAACTGTCAGAGTAGGTTAGCAAGGATTAACTGAGCCGTCACAGGCACAGTCCAGTTCAGAACAGGATCACCAGCTTCAGGCTGGCTGTGGATCTTGTGGAGTTATGTACACTATTTCTAAGCTTTAGAGTCTTTATCTGGAAAGTACAGATAATAACAGTACCTAGTTTATTGAAAAAAAAAAAAAAAAAAAACAGGTGGATGAAACTGGAGCCTATTATACAGAGTGAAGTAAGCCAGAAGGAAAAACACCAATAAAATATACTAACGCATATATATGGAACTTAGAAAGATGGTAACAATAACCCTGTGTACCAGACAGCAAAAGAGACACTGATGTATAGAACAGTCTTATGGACTCTATGGGAGAGGGAGAGGGTGGGAAGATTTGGGAGAATGGCATTGAAACATGTAAAATATCATGTATGAAACGAGATGCCAGTCCAGGTTCGATGCACGATACTGGATGCTTGGGGCTAGTGTACTGGGACGACCCAGAGGGAGGGTATGGGGAGGGAGGAGGGAGGAGGGTTCAGGATGGGGAACACATGTATACCTCTGGCGGATTCATTTTGATATTTGGCAAAACTAATACAATTATGTAAAGTTTAAAAATAAAATAAAATTAAAAAAAAATAATAAAAGTAATTGATGAAAGAAAAAAAAAAAACTCATCATGACAAAGACTCTCTCCCTGATCAAACTTTCATCAGGCTCCTCTGAGCCCGCTTCTGGATGAGGGCTCAGCCTTGGCCCTGCCCTGTCCTTTCTTCCTAGCCCAGTTTAGCAAGAATCCTCTAGTCTGTTTAACAGAGCATCCCTACCTTTGATATCTAATTACATCTGATAACTGATCAAGTTCCTCAACTCCAACTTTTGATGTACCAGTCCTGGGCTTGCCTTTTGCAACATTCCCATTAGGTCAATATAGCAAGAATCCCCCAACCCATGAATGCCTCCTTGTAATAAATTTCCATCCACTGACCACCCCTTCCACCGCCGACCACCCACCCTTCATCCTGCCCCTTGGCTATAGATCCCCACTCATCTTTGTTGTACTCAGAGTTGAGTTACAATTCTCTCCTCTGTTGCAACAGTCTTCAATAAAGTCTTCCTTACAATTTTAACAAGTGTCAGAATAAGCTTTTGTTTAACAAGGGGAAATGAGTGTGAATGTAAATAAAATGCTTGGAACATTAACTTACGCACTTCTGTTCAGTCATGATTCTCACCCAGTAAATATAAAAGACTAACTTAATGTTTAAACGCTAAACTGTTCAGCTTAAATCAAGTAATGGCTACTTATTACACAACGGTTTTTACTTTTTTTGGCTGTGCTGTGTGGCATAAGGTATCTTAGTTCTCCAACCAGGGGTCGAACCCGTGCCCCCTGCAATGGAAGTGCAGAGTCTTAACCGCTGGACCTCCAGAGAAGTCCCACAAAACTGTTACTGTGATAAAGATCCACAGAGAGCAACATTTAGGTGCTGCCTCAGAGAGCTCAAATTTAGAACAGGAACAGAGAATCACTCTAAGCGTGCGTCATACAACAGTGCGTGGCAGGTCAGGGTACAAACTCGGCAGAGAAGAGAAACTGATGAACGGAGTGTAGTGGAAAGGTCACCAGATGGGCTCTGAAGGAGGAAGACAAGTTGCAGAATCACTATCAAGGTGGAAGATGAACACTCAGGAGGAAGGAAACCACCCCAAGGGCAAAGGGGTAAAGGTGGAGCTGAGACTAGACTATGCCCCACTGGCAACACCTGGGCAAGGGAGCTAATGAAAGATGTAGCAGGAGCGGGCCAGGATCAGATTCACCTTTTCTAATTAACTTTTTCCGGTTTGTGCCCCTCTGGCAACTAAGAAGCGGGATGGGGGAAATGGCAGTTAGAATCCAAATAAATGCATACTATGGAATTGGCAAGAAAACATAGACACTGCCCATTAACAAGAACAAAACTGACAAGGAAAAAAACAAAACTGAGCACAGACACAGTTTGTAGAAATACACCAAAGGAAAAAAGATACAAAATTAATATGTCATCATTAGGTAACCTTAAAGATTTTATTTATGGTACAGCTATTACAAACTGGTAACTATTAACTACTGAACTATTCTTACAAAAGAACTGAATTTATCCCCTGCAGAACTCTACCCACACTCCCTCTCTGTCTTCCCTTCATGACCTGGCTAATTCTTCTTGCTATTCTAAACTCAGGCCACATGTCCTGTTTGAAAGTTAGAATGGTTTAAGTGGACTTCCTCTATTGTTCTTAAATGCTCTAAGCTTAGGTCTAAATCCACTGTAAACTGTTTGTTTAGTGTGTGTTCCTTAGACAAGACTTTAGTCCCTTGAAAACAAGAACCTGTTTCTGCATTTCTAGCCCTGTTACATGGCTCTAGCCATGTAATGACATGAATGACTCACAATGTATACTGAATGAATGGGTCTTAGAACAAATGAATAAAGGCTGAAAACTCCATGGGGTCACTCTTCCATCTTCAGTGGTCACCTGCATAAATTGAGAACTAAACAAGGAGTCTTTCTGCAGTCAGATTCCTGATACATTGTATAATCCTGCAACTCTTAGGAATCAAACTAATTTCAATTCTCCAAAGTGCATAAAGAAGGCTGAGTGCCGAAGACTTGATGCTTTTGAACTGTGGTGTTGGAGAGGACTCTTGAGAGTCCCTTGGACTGCAAGGAGATCCAACCAGTCCATCTTAAAGGAAATAAATCCTGAATATTCATTGGAAGGACTGATGCTGAAGCTGAAACTCCAATACTTCGGCCACCTGATGCAAAGAACTGACTCATTGGTAAAGACCCTGATGCTGAGAAAGACTGAAGGCAGGAGGAGAAGGGAAAGACAGAGGATGAGATGGTTGGATGGTATCACCAGCCCAATGGACATGAGTTTGGGCAAACTCCAGGAGAGAGTGAAGGACAAGGGAAGCCTGGTGTGCTGCAATCCATAGGGTCACCAAGAGTCGGACAAGACTTAGTGACTCAACAACAACAACAAAGCAAAAACCAAATACTGATTTCAAAAGTTCCAAGGAATACAAAATATTCCAAGAAAGACGACAGAAATGAACTAGCTCCCTAAATTTCACAGTACTATATTAGTCACTCTAATTTTCACATCAATTATCTGGAGTTAAGACAGAAATACATAAAACATATTCCAACTAATGAAGCTGATGCTTAAACATATGCCTTTTTAAGAAAAAACTAAAGCTTCATAGTTTTATTGAAAACACTGATGACTTTGTACTTTTTTCTTAATTTAATATTTTAAGAGAGGTGAAGCAGCTTCTTCTTCTTTATTAAATAAAACAGGCAACCATGCTCTAGAAACTTGCTATTTTGGAAGCAACAATCAAAACGCTCCCAAGGTTTCTCTTTATCTGCTCAGAGCACAAGTTTCTCTTAGAAAGTCTTCATTGATTCGGCCCTAAAATCAAATAAATTCAGCTTAACATCAGAGGCTTCCTCCGCTTATTTTATTTACTCAGTACCAAAGTACATTGTCACTGCTTTTTAAGGACCTTTTCAAAGCCAGGCAGTTGTCACAGGATGCAGACAATTCAAGCTGTAGGACACAATGAGGGCCACTGACAACCGCCCTGTCTATACACTTACGCCTCCTGAGCAACTCCTCTCACTTGTTCTCAAAAGTTAATTCATTTCCAAATGAAATTAAAAGACGCTTGCTTCCTTGGAAGAAAAGCTATGACCAACCTAGATAGCATATTAAAAAGCACAGAAATTACTTTGCCAACAAAGGTCCATCTAGTCAAGGCTATGGTTTTTCCAGTGGTCATGTATGGATGTGAGAGTTGGACTATAAAGAAAGCTGAGCACCGAAGAATTGATGCTTTTGAACTGTGGTGTTGGAGAAGACTCTTGAGAGTCCCTTGGACTGCAAGGAGATCCAACCAGTCCATTCTGAAGGAAATCAGCCCTGAATATTCATTCATTGGAAGGACTGACGCTGAGGCTGAAGCTCCAATAATATGGCCACCTGATGCGAAGAACTGACTCATTGGAAAAGACCCTGATGCTGGGAAAGACTGAAGGCAAGAGAAGGGGATGTCAGAGGATGAGATGGATGGATGGCATTGCCGACTCAATGGACATGAGCTTGAGTAAACTCTGGGAGTTGGTGATGGACAAGGAGGCCTGGTATGCTGCAGTCCATGGGGTCACTAAGAGTCAGACAGGTCTGAGGGACTGAACTGAACTGAAATGTAACAGAAACTAACCCTTTGAGTAGGTCAACATAATAATGTAACAAAGGGGACCACCCTATGGGAAAAAGAAACCTCCGGGTTCCCTGAAGAACCACTACCCCAAATCCTCAGACCCTCAAGTTCTGTAAACTAGAATCATCCAAACCTAAACATACCATGGCTCATCTCCTTATGGGAAAAGCTCACGCCTACAGAAGCACTGAGGTGAGACTGAGGAATCCTTTAAGTAGTACCAAAGTTTGAATTCTTCAACCACCCCACTCCAGCACTCTTGCCTGGAAAATCCCATGGATGGAGGAGCCTGGTAGGCTGCAGTCCTCCGGGTCGCTAGGAATCGGACACGACTGAGCAACTTCCCTTTCACTTTTCACTTTCATGCATTGGAGAAGGAAATGGCAACCCACTCCAGTGTTCTTGCCTGGAGAGTCCCAGGGATGGGGGAGCCTAGTGGGTTTCCATCTATGGGGTCGCACAGAGTCGGACATGACTGAAGCGACTTAGCAGCAGCAGCTGCAGCAGCAACTATGTACAAGGTTGGACAACCATTGTTGGGACTCAGAGCAAATGAATCTTCTGTGAAATGCACATGAGAGTGAAAAGTGCAAGTCGCTCAGTGGGTCCCACTCTTTGTGACCCCAGGGACTATACAGTCCATGGAATTCTCCAGGCCAGAATACTGGAGTGGGTAGCCTTTCCCTTCTCCAGGGGATCTTCCTAACCGACGGATTGAACCCAGGTCTCCTGCATTGCAGGCGGATTCTTTACCAACACAGCTATCAGGGAAACACGTGAATTTGGTCCAAACTTTTCTCAAGAATACAATCCAAACCAGAGATTTCATCCGTAAGCACACAGTAAGTCCAGAAAAATGGAGGAGTCTAGTGACATGGCCCTTGTCACAGATCTGCTCTGTTAATGCTTGCCACCTAATGCAAAGGACTCATTCTGACTTTCTGAGACAGCACAAAGCTTCCCTAAAGTGGTTAGCCCAGTAGATCACCCACCCTGAAGTGTAACACATAAAATATAAGGTTGGGGGAGGGGAGAAGACAAACATCGCATTCAAGACAGCCAGGCAGCAGGCACACTGATTGAGACCCCCCCCAGTCCCAGACAGTGAGACTGGCACTGCAAACAGTAACTCTACCCTGAAAGGGGAGAAGCCAGAGGACACAGAGGCGAGCACTTGGTGCGGGTCAATTGCCTGACCATTAACTGACCCATCTATCCACACTTGCCACTGTGCACTAAAAACAGGACACAAGATGGCTTTTATAGCATCCCCAGCTGCTAAAAATGTTAAGAAAACCAATTTCAAAACACGCAGCAGAACCTGTACACTGTGAAAAGAGGAAAAGCAACATGTGCATCCAGTGTCAAAAACAGAAATCAAGAGAAACGAGATGTTCATAAAACACCTCACTTTTATATAGCTCCGATCTGTGAAGCAGCTCAAATATTTTTGCAAATTAAAGAAAAAAATCTAATTATAGGACTTCTAACAACACCCCTGTGAAATAGGTGGAATGCAAATATAATTACTTCTGTTTAGCTACTGAAGACAAGTAGACACATATTTAATCACACGCAAGTCAGAGTCCTGATCGAACTCAGTCCAGGACTTTCAGCATCCCATACAGCCAAGTTACCAGTAACTTGAGTGATCTTAATAAAGTAAAATATAAACGTGAACCCCACGGTTTTCTATGCTCAAAAACTAAATTCTAAGAATTAACAATTAAGTCAAAATTGGTTTTAGTTTTAGAAGGAAAACAGTTCAAGAATTCCATTTAACCTGTTGAATCTACTTTTTAAAACTTTCTTTTTCAGGAGTCAAGAAACCATAACGACAATGATGATTAAAGCCACTTAAATTTAGAAATCATAGAGAAAAGTGAAAAGTCAGTTTCTCACACTCACCAATATAAACGTAACAGTTTTACGCCTCCTTCAAAGGACAAAAGGAATTCAGTTTAAAGTGCAAGGTCAAAGTATAGAAAAAGACATGCTGGCCTGGGAAATCAATAGGTTTAACAACAAAAGATGAGTCAACCAATACTTGCAGATCTCAGGGTACCTGAAAGAATATTTTATGTTGACCCAGGAAAGGAATTAAATCATCCCACTGATGGCTAGGAAAAGAGATCACCCTTACGTGCCTCATTTGCGCTTTTTAAAAAGCTATTATTATGAGGTGCTTTTAAAAGCTAGTATATTATTACAGCATTAAGGGGCACTTCCTAAATATATCCAGTATAGCTAACTCCTCTCCAAGCCAACTCCTGGTGAAATAATTCTTTCTTCCCTTCAATACTGTTTAGATAAGGCACAGACAAGGCAGTGCAGGATAACTAAACCTGAACTTGCTACAGGAATTTCCAAACAGATAAGAACTTAAGAACTTAGCAAATACCTGCCATTTGAAAGACAAGAGAAACTTGAAGAAAGTATCCAGAGAAAATATGAGCTCACAAGGTAAGCTCTTCAATGTAGAGTCTGTCTCCTTGTAAATCCTATTCAGCCCTGAGAGACTATGCCAGTGCCAAGAAAGAAAATGGCTCCCACTGTCACTAGCAAAAGCAATCCACTTTAATGAAATGATATGACGTCTAGAATCTTTCAAATAATCTAGAGTTGGGCTGGCGGGAAAGATGAAACAACTCTGACCAAGAATTAACACTTACTGAAGCCTGATAATGGGGGTTAGTGGTTGGAATTTTTCATAATAAAAGGTCAAACAGAGAAACAGAAGAAAGCTCGCTTTAGAAAGCAAATGCCTCTCCACTAGCCTATTTGAGTAAGGCCAGCTTATAGAAATGCATAACTGAGAACTGAAAAGGAATGTATTATGTCAAAACTTATTTAAATTCTTTGTGGTTATAAAACAATTAGGATGACCTGTGGTTTTTCTGTTACTCACACAGGTATGAGAGGATGAATTAAGAAATTACCTGTTTCTACATTACTATGTTTTCTCCTTTATGTCACTGCAGTTAAGCGTGATTAAAAAGAATGACTGATCTTTTTTTCTCTTCATTCTAGCAAAAGATACTCTAAAATGAAGGAAATTGAGATACCCTGGGGAAACTGTTTCTACCCCCAATCTAGACTTTTAATAAAGCTTAGCAAATTTCAAACTAACCTTTACATCAGTTTCTAAGAGTTAAGCTTCAATTAATTAAGCTGATTTTTAATATATTACTTTAATCTTGATAAATATTCTCACAAATTGTGTTAGCACATATTTGGAAATTTTCATTCTTTTAAATTCTGCTCAAAATTGCAACACAAAAGAGACCAAAGGCCTGATGTCTTTTAGTCAACAGAATCAGTACTCTATGATGAATGCCGTCAATTCCACTTTCGCCTCCAGAGTTGATTTCAGACACTTGACAACCAAGATTAATGTCTGACCTGTGAGCTGATCTTACAATGGACACTTTTTATTTTTTTTTAAGGAGATAAATGTTAGACAAGTATTCACATGGAAACTCAAAAGTTATCACTGAAGCCCCTTTCTTTAAGAAGTTATCAGCACTCTTTTCATACTGAATTTACCAGGATACCTTAATAGAACTGGAAAAATTAAACTCTAGGATGAGAACCCAAGAATCACTTGCAGGGCCCACATTCCTCTCCAGCGGTTGTCACATGGAGCTTCATTCTCCTGCTCTTCCCTCTTTGTTCCTTTGGATCTGGAAGCCTGACTTAGAGGCATCTGCTTCAACAGCAAACATTCAGATTATTTAAACTGCCCTCTCCACACATTCCTAACTTATCTGGTGGAGCAGGCATTTCAAAACTAAACAGCTGTGAAAATTAAAACAGAAAAATTCACCAAAATTCAAAAACTGGTCACTGACCTCGCTGAGGCTACACTTGGTATTTCAAAATATTTGCAAATTACATCAAGCACAGGAAGTCTGGAATCATGTCATCTGTATGGTAACTTTAACAGGCCTGATCAGATCCCTTTGTAAAACGGACACAAACTGTATCTTTCAGTTAACATATAAGGAATTTGGTCCACACGTTTCAAGAGACAAATCGGTCCTCAGATCTATACTGAGACAGCAAATATTTCATGCATGTACCTCAGCAGGGTGGATCACCAGCAATGTGAAGGGCCTGATGACTCAGGACTCAGCCATGTTTCCAAAGCTTAGAGGGAAGATGATTAATGATACTGAAGAACAAGGCATGGTGAACTTTTACAATGGGTTGCTTACAAAAAGCTCAGTTGCTAACTAAGTGCTTTGACCTTAGATAAAGAGGGTACTCAACACAGAGGTTCAAGCAGGGGCTACATTCTGGAATGACTCACATTAAACTTATCTAGTATATTTCAAAAAGATAACAGGACTCAAATCAACTTATTAGCAAGTTTTGACTTTTCAAAAGATTGTGAAAACCCCAAGCTATGAAAAAGTGATTACATAGTAAACGAAGAAAAATAAAAGATTAAAAAAGAAAATAACCCTGATGCCCCAAGAACTGACAATCTGATCTTTGAACCACCTCCCACCAAATTTTTCAGGACTCTGGTGTACTTTTCACCATTCTTCTACTCATTTCCATGCTTGCCTCATGTGTGAGAGAAAAGGAACAAGATGTAACTTTACTGAATGAATAGTTCATACGGAGGAAAGCAGAAAAGGGAAAGCTAAAATTAATTTTATGACTCCTTTATTTAGTCTATGACCCTTCCAATTGTTAATTCATGATACTATGTGTTAAACAAGAGATACAGCAAAAAGTAGAATAAGCGATCACAATATGACTATAAATATGGACAATGTTCAAACAGCACATAGAGAAAGAAAGGAGGAAAAGGAAACACAGTGCAATATACAATAAGCATTATCAGTCGTGGTCCTGAGCTGCCAGATAGAAGACAGTCCTTTCCTCAGTTGTATTTAATATAAATTTTGTATAATGGACATGTGGGTGATTAAAAAGCAATTTCTTTTATGGTAAAAATGACCCCTGAAGAATCATTTTTCATATAATAAATAACAGGCATAGTTTGTGGGAGCTTCTCTCTATAAAACTGTTTCAAGCAGCTGCAAAGGGCAGTAAAGATAATGAAAAGTATGGCTTTCCTATTATTGTTAGAAGTCATTGTCCACTAATCCAACAAATGTTTACTGAGCTGTTATCATGTATTAAATCCAGGGTCTGCTGAGATCCCCAAAATGGTAATTAAGATAGTCAATACACACTATCAAGGTGTTTGAAAATACAGGTTGCAAACCTTCCTGCCCTACCTCCAAATAAATATGCTTCAAAAAAAACCCTACGAGACTTCCTTGTAAAGTGACTACATCCAAAAATATACTGCAACAGATAGAGTGATGATCAAAATATTTGCTGTCCTTCCCTTGCCAAATCCTTCCCTAGCTGCTCATCCCTGGAGCACATTACATTTCTTGGACCCTGAGGCCATGTTTGACCACATGACTTGCTTTGGCCAATGAAGAATGAGTTCAATTCAGTTCACTTCAGTCTCTCAGTCTTGTTGGACTCACTCTTTGCGACACCCTGCACTGCAGCACGCCAAGGGCATTAATATGAGAAATAAACTTTTGTTGTTGGAAACTCTGGGGATTGTTACTACAATATAATTTAGCCAAAGTTGACTAATTCATATATTCCTGACTAAGCTCTGATACATTAAAGACATACCAATGGGCAGGAAGAAGAAATAAGTAACCTATAGTTTCCAACTTAATCTTTCAAGAAGTAGATAAAATTTGGCCCCCAACCAGGTAATCACTACTGTACTGCTTGTTTTGATTTGTTTTCTTCCAAAAGTCTGGAAAAGCCAATCTGTTGTACTTCAAGCATTTGCAGGGACTTGCCTCATGGTCCAGTGGTTAAGAGGTCACACTTCCAATGCAGGCGGCAAGGGTTTGATCCCTGGTAAAGGAACTAGGATCCCAAATGCCACGTGATATGGTCAAGGAAAAAAAAGCACTTGCTTTTTGTTGTCCTCTCATTCAACATTTTAGAGATGTATGAAATTCCCTTCCTTAAAGAAAACACTCAAAATGTGATACAATGAAAATACTCCACAAGACACAGAGAACAAGAAATGTCCAGAAGAATGAAATCTACTACTTTTCTTTCAAACAAATTAAATATAAGAATCATTGCTGTACACCTGGAACTAACATAATCTTATATATAGGTCAATTATATCTTGATTTAAAAACACTTAACTCAAAACATGGTCCACTGGAGAAGATAATGGCAAACCACTTCACTATTCTTTGAGAAACCTATGAACAGCATGGAAAGGCAAAAACACCTGACACTGAAAGATGAACTCCCCAGGTCGGTAGATGCCCAATAGGCTACTGGAGAATATTTAACCCCAGAAAGAATGAAGAGATGGAGCCAAAGCAAACAAAACACTCAGTTCTGGATGTGACTGGTAGGGGAAGTAAAGTATGATGCTATAAAGAACAATACTATATAGGAACCTGGAATGTTAAGTCCATGAATCAAAGTAAATTGGAAGTGGTCAAACAGGAGATGGTAAGAGTGAACATCGACACTTTAGGAATCAGTGAAGTAAAATGGACTGGAATAGGTGAATTTAATTCAGATGACCATTACATCTACTACTGTGGGCAAGAATCCCTTAGAAGAAATGGAGTAGCCATCATGGTCAACAAAAAAGTCAGAAATGCAGGACTTGGGTGCAATTTCAAAAAAAAACAGAATAATCTCTGTTCGTTTCTAAGGCAAACCATTCAATATCACAGTAATCCAAGTCTATGCCCCAACCACTAATGCTGAAGAAGCTGAAGTTGAACAGTTCTATGAAGACATACAAGACCTCCTGGAACTAACACCCCAAAAATATGTCCTTTTCATTATAGGGGACTGAAATGCAAAAGTAGAAAGTCAGATACCTGGAATAACAAGCAAATTTGGCCAGGAGTACAAAATGAAGCAGGGTAAAGGCTAACAGAGTTTTGCCAAGAGAAGGCACTGGTCACAGCAAACACCCTCTTCCAACAAAATAAGAGAAAACTCTGCACATGGACATCACCAGATGGTCAATACTGAAATCAGACTGACTATTATATTCTTTGCAACCAAAGATGGAGAAGCTCTATACAGTCAGTAAAACAAGACCAGTAGCTGACTGTGGCTCAGATCATGAACTCCTTATTGCCAAATTCAGACTCAAATTGAAGAAAGTAGGGAAAACTACTAGGCCATTCAGTTATGACCTAAATCAAATCCCTTATGACTTTAAAGTATAATTGACAAATAGATGCAAGGGATTAGATATGATAGAGTGCCTGAAGAACTACGAACTGAGATTCATGACATTGTACAGGAGGCAGTGATCAAGACCATCCCCAAGAAAAAGAAATGCAAAAAGGCAAAATGGTTGTCTGAGGAGGCCTTACAAATAGCTGTGAAAAGAAGAGAAGCTAAAGGCAAAGGAGAGAAGGAAAGATATACCCATTTCAATGCAGAGTTCCAAAGAATAGCAAGGAGAGGTAAGAAAGACTTCCTCACTGATAAATGCAAACAAATAGAGGAAAACAATAGAATGCAAAAGACTAGACATCTCTTCAAGAAAATAAGAGATACAAAGGGAATAATATTTCATGGAAAGATGGGCAAAATAAGGCACAGAAATGGTATGAACCTAACAGAAGCAGAAGATATTAAGAAGAGGTGGCACGAATACACAGAAGAACTACACAAAAAAGATCTTCATGACCCACATAACCATGATGGTGTGATCACTCACCCAGAGCCAGACATCCTGGAGTGCAAAGTCAAATGGGCCTTAGGAAGCATTCTGCCATAAGGGTGGCGTCATCTGCACATCTGAGGTTATTGATATTTCTCCTGGGAATCTTGATTCCAGCTTGTGCTTGATCCAGTCTAGCATTTCTCATGATGTACTCTGCATTTAAGTTAAATAAGCAGGGTGACAATATATAGTCTTGACATACTCCTTTTCCAATTTGGAACCAGTCTGTTGTTCCATGCCCAGTTCTAACTGTTGCTTCTAGATCTGCATATAGAGTTTTCAGGAGGCAGGTCAGGTGGTCTGGTATTCCTATCTCTTTCAGAATTTTCCACACTTTATTGTGATCCACACAGTCAAAGGCTTTGGCATAGTCAGTAAAACAGAAATAGATGTTTTTCTGGAACTCTCTTCTTTTTCAATGATTCAATGGATGTTGGCAATTTGATCTCTGGTTCCTCTCCCTTTTCTAAATCCAGCTTGAAAATCTGGAAGTTCACGGTTCATGTACTGTTGAAGCCTGGCATGGAGAATTTTGCTAGCCTGTGAGATGAGTGCAATCGTACAGTAGGTTGAGCATTCTTTAGCATTGCCTTTCTTTGGGACTAGAACGAAAACTGATCTTTTCCAGTCCCGGGGCCACTGCTGAGTTTTCCAAGTTGGTTGGCATATTGAGTGCAGCACTTTCACAGCATCATCTTTTAGGATTTGAAATAGCTCAGCTGGAATTCCGTCACCTCCACTAGCTTTGTTTGTAGTGATGCTTCCTAAGACCCACTGGACTTCACATTCCACGATGTCTGGCTCTAGGTAAGTGATCACACCATCATGATTATCTGGGTCATGAAGATATTTTTTGTATAGTTCTTCTGTGTATTCATGCCACCTCTTCTTAATATCTTCTGTTTCTGTTAGGTCCATACCATTTCTGTCCTTTATTCTACCCATCTTTGCATGAAATGTTCCCTTGGTATCTATTATTTTCTTGAAGAGATCTCTAGTTTTTTCCATTCTATTGTTTTCCTCTGTTTCTTTGCATTGATCACTGAGGAAGTCTTTCTTATCTCTTCTTGCAATTCTTTGGAACTCTGCATTCAAATGGATGTATCTTTCCTTTTCTCCTTGGCCTTTTGCTTCTCTTCTTTTCACAGCTATTTGTAAGGCCTCCTCAGACAACCATTTTGCCTTTTTGCATTTCTTTTTCTTGGGGATGGTCTTGATCACTTCCTGCTGTACAATGTTATGAACCTCAGTCCATAGTTCTTCAGGCACTCTATCATATCTAATCCCTTTAATCTACTTGTCACTTCCACTGTATAATCATAAAGGATTTGATTTAGGTCATACCTGAATGGTCTAGTGGTTTTCCCTACTGTCTTCAATTTAAGTCTGAATTTGGCAATAAGGAGTTCATGATCTGAGCCACAGTCAGCTCCCAGTCTTGTGTCTGCTGACTGTATAGAGCTTCTCCATTCTTCACGAGAACCTAGGGGAAAGAAGCAGTGACTGATTGAGACCTACCTGCTAGTAGGTCTCCTACTGAGGTATAGTTTGGCAGTGGTTTGCTGGAGGACAGAGGCATTGGCAGTAGCAGTGCTGGGACAAGACCCTTGTTTTGAGCTCTCTTGGAGGTCACCATTAGCCCTGCCATAGAGCCAGTAGATTCCACGGCTGGGTCACCTCAGCCAAACAACTAACAGGGAGGGAGCCGCAGCCAATCAGCAGACAATTGGATAAAAGTTTTATTGAGCCCTTCCCACCAGCACAGTTCAGTTCAGTTCAGTCGTTTAGTCGTGTCCGACTCTTTGCGACCCCATGAATCACAGCATGCCAGGCCTCCCTGTCCATCACCAACTCCTGGAGTTCACTCAGACTCACGTCCATCAAGTCAGTGATGCCATCCAGCCATCTCATCCTCTGTCATCCCCTTCTCCTCCTACATTAGAGTCTTTTCCAATGAGTCAACTCTTCGCATGAGGTGGCCAAAGTACTGGAGTTTCAGCTTTAGCATCATTCCTTCCAAAGAAATCCCAGGGCTGATCTCCTTCAGAATGGACTGGTTGGATCTCCTTGCAGTCCAAGGGACTCTCAAGAGTCTTCTCCAACACCACAGTTCAAAAGCATCAGTTCTTCGGTGCTCAGCCTTCTTCACAGTCCAACTCTCACATCCATACATGACCACAGGAAAAACCATAGCCTTGACTAGACGGACCTTTGTTGGCAAAGTAATGTCTCTGCTTTTGAATATGCTATCTAGGTTGGTCATAACTTTCCTTCCAAGGAGTAAGCGTCTTTTAATTTCATGGCTGCAGTCACCATCTGCAGTGATTTTGGAGCCCCCACCAGCACAATAACCAGTTTTTCCTAGCTAGCCCCTCCCATCAGGAAACTTGCACAAGCTTCCTAGCTTCATCCACCAGAGGACAGACAGAAGAAGCAAGAAGAACTAAAACCTTGCAGTCTCCAGTACGAAAAAACAATCACAGAAAGTTAATCAAAATGAAAAGGAAGAGGATTACGTCTCAGATGAAGGAACAAGTTCGTTGTTTAATCGTTCAGTTGTGTCCAACTCTTTGTGACCCCATGGACTGTCCTCTGTCCATGGGATTCTCTAGGCAAGAATACTAGAGTGGGTTGTCATTTCCTTCTCCAAGGGATCTTCCCGACTCAGGAATCAAACTCATGTCATGCATTGGCAGGTGGGTTCTTTACCACTTATGCTACCTGGAAAGCCCAAGGAACAAGATAAAAGCCCAGAAAAACAACTAAGTGAAGTGGTGATACACACTTCCAAAAAAAGAAATAAGAATAATGATAATGAGAATGATCCAGGATCTCCGAAAAAGAATGGAGAAGATGCAAGAAATGTTTTACAAAGACATGGAATAACTAAACAACAACAACACAAAAAAACAAAACCAACCAGAGGTGAACAACAGACTAGAAGGAATAAACAACAGAATAACAGAAGCAGAAGAATGGATAAGAGACCTGAAGGATAGAATGGTGGAAATAACTGCTGCAAAACAGAATATAGAAACAAAGAATGAAAAGAAATGAAGACAGCCTAAGAGATCTCTGGGCCAACATTAAATGTACCAACATCCACTTTATAGGGGTTCCAGAAGGGCAAGAGATAGAGAAAGGACCTGAGAAAATATTTGAAGAGATGATAGCTGAAAACTTCCCAAACATGGGAAAGGAAATAGCCAATCAAGTCCAGGAAGGGCAGAGAGTCTAGGCAGGATAAATCGAAGGAGGAACACATCAAAACATATAGCAATCAAACTGACAAAAATTAAAGGAAGGATAAAACATTGAAAGCAACAAGGGGAAAATCACAAACAACATAAGGGAACTTCCATAAGGTTATCAACTGATTTCTCAACAGAAACTCTACAAGCCAGAAGGGAATGGCAGAATATTTAAACTGATGAAAAAAGAAGAACCTACAACCAGGAATACTCTACCCAGCAAGACTCTTATTCAGATTTGAAGGAGAAATCAAAGCTTTGCAGACAATCCAAAGTTATGAGAATTCAGTACTTTCAAACCAGTTTTACAGCAAATGCTAAAGAGATTTCTCTAGGCAAGAAACACAAGAGAAGGAAAAGACCTACAAAAAATAAACCCAAAACATAAGAAAATGGTAATAGGGTCATACATATCAGTAATTACCTTTAAATGTAAATGGTTTAAGTGAACCAACCAAAAGACAGTCTGGCTGGGTGGATACAAAAACAAAACCTGTATGCTGCTGCTGCTGCTAAGTCATTTCAGTCGTGTCCGACTCTGTGCCACTCCATAGACAGCAGCCCACCAGGCTCCCCCGTCCCTGGGATTCTCCAGGCAAGAACACTGGAGTGGGCTGCCATTTCCTTCTCCAAAAACTTGTATATATGCTGTGTATAAGTGACCCACTTCAGACCTAGGGACACTTAGACTGAAAGTAAGGGGATGGGAGAAGATACTCCATACAAATGGAAATCAAAAGAAAGCTGGAATAGCAATACACATACCAGACAAAATTTAAAAAGAGACAAAGAAGGACACTACATAATAATCAAGGATTCAATCCAAGAAGATATAACAATTATATACGCATTCAACACAGCACTTCAATATGTAAGGCAAATACTAACACAACATAAAGGGAGAAATTGACAATAACACAATAATAGTGGGGGATTTTAACACTCCATTTCCATCAACGGACAGCTCATCACACAGAAAATTAATAAAGAAACATAGTTTCTTTGTCATTTAATCCAGCTAAATGACACTGTAGACCAGTTGGACTTAACTGATATATACAGAGCATTCCATCGAACAGCAGCAGACAACACATTCTTCTCAAGTACACACAGAACATTCTTCAGGACTGACAAAATGCTAGGCCACAAGCCAAGCCTTGGTAGATTTAAGAAAGTCAACTTCATATCAAGCATCTTTTCTGATCACAAAACTAAGAGATTACAGATAAATAAACTATAAGAAAAAAAGCTATAAAAAACAAAAACATGTGGTGGCTAATCAATACACTACTAAACAACCAATGGATCACTGCAGAAATAAAACAATACCTACAGACAAAAGTGAAAGCACAATGGTACAAAACCTATGGGAAGGAGCAAAAACTATTCTAAGAGGGAAGTTTATAGCAATCCAAGAACAGTATGGCAGTTCCTTAAAAGACTAAAAATGGAGCTCCCCTGCTATCTTACTTTTGGGCATATATCCAGAGAAAAACATGATCCAAAATGATACATGTAACCCAATGTTCACTGTAGCACAGTTTATAATAGGCACAATATGGAATGTTGTCCATTGACAGAGGAATGGAAGAAGAATGGATAAAGCAGATATGGTACATATATACAATGGAATGAGCTTCTCTGGTGGCTCAGACGGTAAAGAATCCATCTGCCAATGCAACAGACTTAAGAGACACAGGTTCGATCCCTGGGCCAGGAAGATCCCCTGGAGAAGACAATGGCAACCCACTCCAGTATTCTTGATTACAGAATTCCAGGGACAGAGGAGCCTGGTGGGCTACAGTCTGTGGGGTCACAAAGAGTTGGACACAACTGAGCAACTAACACACACACACACACAAATTACTAAGCCATTAAAAAAGATGAAATAATGCCCTTTGCAGCAACATAGATAAACTTAGAGATTGTCACTGAATGAAATAAGTCAGACAGAGAAAGAGAAATATTGTATGACATCTCTTATAAGCGGAAGTGTTAATCATTTAGTCGTGTCTGACTCTTTGCAACCCCATGGGCTATAGTCCATTGTAGCCCACAAGGCTCCTCTGTCCATGGGATTTCCTGGGCAAGAATACTGGAGTGGGTTGCCATTCTCTTCTTCATGGGATCTTCCCAACCTATGGATCAAACCTAGGTCTCCTGCACTGCATGCAGATTCTTTATCACGTGAGCCACCAGGGAAGCCCCCTTATATTACATGTGGAATCGAAAATGAAATGATACAAATGAACTTACAAAACAGAAAGAGACTCAGACATAGAGAACGAACTGATGGTTGCTGAGGGGAAGGGAGCTTGGGATGGACATGTATACATTGTTATATTTAAAATGAATAACAAACAAAGACCTACTGTTTACAGCACATGGGACTCTGCTCAGTGTTATGTGGCAGCCTGGATGGTATGTGGGGGTGGGGGAAAATGGATACATGTGTATGTATGGCTGACTTCCTTCACTATTCACCTGAAACTATCACAACACTTTAGTTGGCTATACTCTAATACAAAATAAAAAAAAATTCCTAAAAGAAAGGAAGAGTTACTGAATTTAATACAGTATCATTTCAAGAAAAAAGCTGTACATGATAAAAAAATAACTTTTTATTTTCATAAAGTGTATCATCAACAATGAAAACAACAGTAATAAAACTTTACACCCCCAATGCTATAACATGAAAACACATGAGGCAAAAACAAAAGGCAATCTCTTTGAAATTACTGGTTAAAATGTGGCAAGCAGTAACATAAAACACAATTGATAAGAGTTTGTAATTAACAAGAGTAGACAGAAACTAAAATACTGATTTTGTCACAGGACAACTGTTACAAAATCAACTGATATTTAGGGAGTAGCCACCTGGTACAGAGTATACAGTGAGGAGTTAAACAGGAAGTCCAGAAGTCATAAACTATACAACCATATAGATATAGATCAAGGAGAAGATATGTTTATATGTATGAATAACACACCTAGAACATAAATATTTGCACAGTAAAGCTGTACAAATGCTTTGGCTTGAGATTCAGGAAGCACTCTTTTAAAAGGGTAAATATAAGATTATACAATCTCATAATCATCTTAATTATAGGATTAATAACAACCTTTGCTAAATAAAAATTTTTTTAATCTATGGTATGCAATTCAGTATGTAAAAAGGTACCCTCAAGCAGGAAATGTTTAAAATCAAGCTGTTCTCATACCTGGCCTTCAGCCCAAAACATCAGGAACCTTATCACCAATATACTTAGGAAGTGAATGCAACACTGACAGAAATGTCAAATTAAAACCTCCTCTTTCTTTACGTCTTCAGAGTGAAGTCCAATCTTCTAAGGAAATTATCTTTAAATTTTTGTTAACCAAGAAAACTTATTGTAAATGAAGCTTCACACCAGCTCGAGATTGAAAAGCTAGGCTGCTCTGATTCAAATGTGAGTAAGGAAAGGCCACTAGACCATTCAGGTATGACCTAAATCAAATCCTTTACAATTATACAGTGGAAGTGACAAACACATTCAAGGGATTAGATCTGATAGAGTGCCTGATGAACTATGGACAGAGGTTCGTGACACTGTATAGGAAGCAGGGATCAAGATCATCGCTAAGAAAAAGAAATGCAAAAAGGCAAAATGGTTGTCTGAAGAGGCCTTACAAAGAGCTGAGAAAAAAAGAGAAGCTAAAGGCAAAGGCGAGAAGGAAAGATACACGCATTTGAATGCAGAGTTCCAAAGAATAGCAAGGAGAGATATGAAAACCTCCCTCAGTGACCAATGCAAAGAAATACAGGAAAATAACAGAATGGGAAAGACTAGAGATCTCTTCTGAGAACAATGGCTGTGATTTGCTGGAGCAGCCGTGAAGAGATACCCCACGCCCAAGGTAAGAGAAACCCAAGTAAGACGGTAGCTGTTGCAAGAGGGCATCAGAGGGCTAACACACTGAACCCATACTCACAGAAAACTAGTCAATCTAATCACACTAGGACCACAGCCTTGTCTAACTCAATGAAACTAAGCCATGCCCATGGGGCAACCTAAGACGGGCAGGTCATGGTGGAGAGATTGGACAGAATGTGGTCCACTGGAGAAGGGAATGGCAAACCACTTCAGTATTCTTGCCTTGAGAACCCCATGAACAGTATGAAAAGGCAAAATGATAGGATACTGAAAGAGGAACTCCCCAGGTCAGTAGGTGCCCAATACGCTACTGGAGATGAGTGGAGAAATAACTCCAGAAAGAATGAAGGGATAGAGCCAAAGCAAAAACAATACCCAGATATGGATGTGACTGGTGATAGAAGCAAGGTCCAATGCTGTAAAGAGAAATATTGCATAGGAACCTGGAATGTCAGGTCCATGAATCAAGGCAAATTGGAAGTGGTCAAACAAGAGATGGCGAGAGTGAACGTCGACATTCTAGGAATCAGCGAACTGAAATGGACTGGAATGGGTGAATTTAACTCAGATGACCATTATATCTACTACTGTGGGCAGGAATCCCTCAGAAGAAATGGAGTGGCCATCATGGTCAACAAAAGAGTCTGAAATGCAGTACTTGGATGCAATCTGAAAAACGACAGAATGATCTCTGTTCGTTTCCAAGGCAAACCATTCAATATCACAGTAACCCAAGTCTATGCCCCAACCAGTAATGCTGAAGAAGCTGAAGTTGAACGGTTCTATGAACACCTACAAGACCTTTTAGAACTAACACTCAAAAAAGATGTTCTTTTCATTATAGGGGACTGGAATGCAAAAGTAGGAAGTCAAGAAACACCTGGAGTAACAGGCAAATTTGGCCTTGGAATACGGAATGAAGCAGGGCAAAGACTGATAGAGTCTTGACAAGAAAATGCACTGGTCATAACAAACACCCTCTTCCAACAACACAAGAGAAGACTCTACACATGGACATCACCAGATGGTCAACACTGAAATCAGATTGATTATATTCTTTGCAGCCAAAGATGGAGAAGCTCTATACAGTCAGCAAAAACAAGACCAGGAGCTGACTGTGGCTCAGACCATGAACTCCTTATTATCAAATTCAGACTTAAATTGAAGAAAGTAGGGAAAACCACTAGACCATTCAGGTATGACCTAAATCAAATCACTTATGATTATACAGTGGAAGTGAGAAATAGATTTAAGGGCCTAGATCTGATAGAGTGCCTGATGAACTATGGAACGAGGTTCATGATATTGTACAGGAGACAGGGATCAAGACCATTCCCATAGAAAAGAAATGCAAAAAAGCAAAATGGCTGTCTGGGGAGCCCTTACAAATAGCTGTGAAAAGAAGAGAAGCGAAAAGCAAAGGAGAAAAGGAAAGATATAAACATCTGAATGCAGAGTTCCAAAGAATAGCAAGAAGAGATAAGAAAGCCTTCTTCTGCGATCAATGCAAAGAAATAGAGGAAAACAACAGAATGGGAAAGACTAGGGATCTCTTTAAGAAAATCAGAGATACCAAAGGAACATTTCATGCAAAGATGGGCTCGATAAAGGACAGAAATGGTATTGACCTAACAGAAGCAGAAGATATTAAGAAGAGATGGCAAGAATACACAGAAGAACTGTACACAAAAGATCTTCACGACCCAGATAATCACGATGGTGTGATCACTGACCTAGAGCCAGACATCCTGGAATGCGAAGTCAAGTGGGCCTTAGAAAGCATCACTACAAACAAAGCTAGTGGAGGTGATGGAATTCCAGTTGAGCTATTCCAAATCCTGAAAGATGATGCTGTGAAAGTGCTGCACTCAATATGCCAGCAAATTTGGAAAACTCAGCAGTGGCCATGGGACTGGAAAAGGTCAGTTTTCATTCCAATCCCAAAGAAAGGCAATGCCAAAGAGTGCTCAAACTACCGCACAATTGCACTCATCTCACACGCCAGTAAAGTAATGCTCAAAATTCTTCAAGCCAGGCTTCATCAATATGTGAACTGTGAACTTCCAGATGTTCAAGCTGGTTTTAGAAAAGGCAGAGGAACCAGAGATCAAATTGCCAACATCCGCTGGATCATGGAAAAAGCAAGAGAGTGCCAGAAAAACATCTATTTCTGCCTTATTGACTATGTCAAAGCCTTTGACTGTGTGGATCACAATAAACTGTGGAAAATTCTGAAAGAGATGGGAATACCACACCACCTGATCTGCCTCTTGAGAAATTTGTATGCAGGTCAGGGAGCA
>NW_011495041.1:1187472-1188574 GCF_000754665.1 Bison bison bison
CGGGAGTCTCAGTGAACTCCGGGAGTTGGTGATGGACAGGGAGGCCTGGCGTGCTGCGATTCATGGGGTCGCAAAGAGTCGGACACGAGCGACTGATCTTATCTGATCTGAGAGATCTCTTCAAGAAAATTAGATATACCAAGGGAACATTTCATGCAAAGATGGGCAGGATAAAGGACAGAAATGGTATGGACCTAACAGAAGCAGAAGATATTAAGAAGAGGTGGCATGAATACACAGAAGAACTATACAAAAAAGATCTTCATGATCCACATAACCACAATGGTGTGATTACTCACGTAGAGCCAGACATCTTGGAATGGGAAGTCCTGTGGGCCTTAGGAAGCATCACTACAAACAAAGCTAGTGGAGGTGATGGAATTCCAGCTGAGCTATTTCAAATCCTAAAAAATGATGCTGTGAAAGTGCTGCACTCAATATATCAGCAAATTTGGAAAATTCAGCAGTGGCCACAGGACTGGAAAAGGTCCGTTTTCCTTCCAATCTCAAAGAAAGGCAATGCCAAAGAATGTTCAAACTACCGTACAATTGCACTCATCTCACATGCTAGCAAAGTAATGTTCAAAATTCTCAAAGCTAGGCTTCAACAGTACATGAACCGTGAACTTCCAGATGTTCAAGCTGGATTTAGAAAAGGCAGAGGAACCAGAGATCAAATTGCTAATATCCATTGGATCATTGAAAAAACAAGAGTTCCAAAAAAACATCCACTTCTGCTTTATTGACTATGTCAAGGCCTTTGACTGTGTGGATCACAACAAAGTGTGGAAAATTCTGAAAGAGATGGGAATCCCAAACCACCTGACCTGCCTCCTGAGAAATCTGTATGCAGGTTAAGAAGCAACAGTTAGAACTGGACATGGAACAACAGACTGGTTCCAAATTGGAAAAGGAGTTCATCAAGGCTGTATATTGTCACCCTGTTTATTTAACTTATATGCAGAGTACATCATGAGAAACGCTGGACTGGAAGAAGCACAAGCTGGAATCAAGATTGCCGGGAGAAATATCAATAACCTCAGATATGCAGATGACATCACCCTTATGGCAGAAAGAGGAACTGAAAAGCTTCTTGATGAAA
>NW_011495041.1:1188674-1197201 GCF_000754665.1 Bison bison bison
ATATTGTCACCCTGCTTATTTAACTTATATGCAGAGTACATCATGAGAAACACTGGACTGGAAGAAGCACAAGCTGGAATCAAGATTTCCAGGAGAAATATGAATAACCTCAGATATGCAAATGACACCACCTTAATGGCAGAAAGTGAAGAACAACTCAAGAGCCCCTTTATGGAAGTGAAAGAGGAGAATGAAAAAGTTGGCTTAAAACTCAACATTCAGAAAACAAAGATCATGGCATCCAGTCCCATCACTTCATGGCAAATAGATGGGGAAACAATGGAAATAGTGAGAGACTTTATTTTGACTTTATTTATTTCACTGCAGCCATGAAATTAAAAGATGCTTGCTCCTTAGAAGAAAAGCTATGACCAACCTAGACAGCATATTAAAAAGCAGAGACGTTACTTTGTCAACAAAGGTCCATCTAGTTAAAGCTATGGTTTTTCCAGTAGTCATGTATGGATGTGAGAGTTGGACTATAAAGAAAGCTGAGTGCAGAAGAACTGATGCTTTTGAACTGTGGTTTTAGAGAAGACACTTGAGAGTCCCTTGGACTACAAGGAGATCAAACCAGTTTGTTCTAAAGGAAATCAGTCCTGAATATTCATTGGAAAGACTGATGCGGATGCTGAAACTTCAATACTTTGGCCAGGAGGAGAAGGGGACAACAGAGGATGAGATGGTTGGATGGCATCATTGACTTGATGGACACGAGTCTGAGCAAACTCTGGGAGTTGGTGATGGACAAGGAAGCCTGGTGTGCTGCAGTCCATAGAATCACAAAGAGTTGGACCCAACTGAGCAACTGAACCAACTGACTGAAGGAAAGAACACAGGCTGGGAGTGGATTCACAAATGGCTACATCCCACCAGGAAGGAGCACCACGAGCCAGGCCCTGGGCCAAGCACAAGGCATCGGAAACAAAACAGAGTCTCTGACCCCAGAGAGCTTACACCTGAGAATGGGGAGTAAGCTAATAAGGAAAATAAAAAATATGACCGTTTCACACATACAGAACCACTAAGAAAATGAGGTAGGGGAACAAGGCAGATGATGCCTGGAGGTGGTATGTGGGATTTCTTTGTGTGCTTGGGTAGTCAAGGGGGACCTCTCTTAAAAGAACAGGGGTCGCTTCTGAGAAGGTTAAGTCAGTGCAAAGATCTGTGGAAGGAAAAGAACCTATCCAAGGAAGAGAAAGAGGCCAGTCCAGCTGGAGCAAAGGGAACCGAAGGAGTGTAGAAACAGAGGAAATTGGAAAGGCAACGGAGGCCAGAATACAAGCCTCTCCTCAAGCGAGGCTTGGATTTAAGTGTAATGGGAAGGCTTTGAAAGGCTTTGAGCAAGGCAACAACTTGACCCGATTTACAGTGCAGAAGCTGCCGTGTGGAACAGATTCCACGCAGGCAGAATGGAATCAAGAAAACTAGCGAGGAGACCATGGCAGATATTCATCTGAGATACAGCAGTGGCCAGGAGTAACATTTTAACAGTGGAAACAAGAGGGATATATTTTAAACAGAAAGCCCACAGAAATTAACAATGGAATAGATATATACAGTACACAGAAGACAGAGGAATCAAGGAGAGCTGTGATGTTTCTGGGTGTATAATGGGGTGGATGAGGGCACCATTTACAAGACAGAAAGGTCTAGAGTGTACAGATTAGACTGGGGACAGCATCAAGAATTCTGTTTTTACAGATGGTCAGTAGGCACATAAAAGATGCTCAACATTTCTATTTATTAAAGAAATGCAAATCAAAACCACAGTAAGGTACCACCTCACACCAATCAGAATGGCCCTCATTTAAAAGTCTACAAATGACCAAAATGGAGAGGCTATGGAGAAAAGGGAACCCTCCTACAGTGTTGGTAAGAATGTTACTTGGTGCAGCTGCTATGCAAAACAGTATGGAGGTTCCTTAAAAAACTAAAAACAGAGCTACCATATATCCAGCAATCCCACTCCTAGGCATTTATCCAGAGAAAAAGATACCTGTACCCCAGTGCTCACAACAACACTGCTTACAATAGCCAAGACACAGAAACAACTTAAACACCCATCAGCAGAAGAATGAAAATGTGGTACCTTTATGCAATGGACTCTCACTCAGCCATAGGAGTGGAAGGAAGCCAAGGAAGCCAAGGAAGGAAATGCCGATTTGTAACAACATGGGTGCAGCTAGAGACTATCATAGCAGTGAAGCCAGGAAGACAAATACCGCATGATATTGTTTACACGTAGAATTTAAAATATGACACAAGAACTTCTCTACAAAACAGAAACAGACTCACAGACATACAGAACAGACTTGTGGTTGCCAGGGGATGGGGGGAGGGAAGGACAGATTGGGGCTTTGGGATTAGCAGATGCAAACTATCATATATGTGTGAATTGAATCACTGTGCTGCACACCCGAAACTAACACGACACTGTAAACCAGCTATGTCTCAATAAAATGAATCAAAAACAAAAAAGAATTGTTTTGATCACGTTAATTTTAAAGAGCCTGTAATTAGGTGCCCAAGAAGATCTGCCCAATAGGTGCCTCATTGGCCACTGAAGTCTATATATTCTTGGGAGAAGTTGGAGCTGGAAATTTCCACATATCTCTCATACCTCTATTCCCATGGCAAACCCTTCAAGTCTTCTCTGAAATCCCAATGCCCCACAGAGCAGTGTGAAAACTCAATGCTTACCTCCAACTGGCTAAACTAAATTTGCCTAATTTTGCATAGTGTGGCCGAAAAATTAAATGAGGAAAACGTAAAATGCATTTACCCACACTAGAATTTGTTGACAACAAAACAAATTACAGATAGGTTAAAGATTCTAGTGGAAAAAAAAAAGAAACCATGAAAGAATGCAAGAAGAAAATACAGGTTAATATTTATAAAATCTAAGTGAGAGAGGGCTTCCTTATTTGACCAAGGGCAGAAATTCTTAAAAGAGGAAAATAATGGTGGATTGAGGGGAGGGAGGTTTAAATACTTCTAGAAAAGAAAATATCACAAATCTTAAAAGCAAATAAAAAATTGGGAATAAGGAAATATCCTTACATATTTATATAAGGAGCTCACACAAATTAAGAAAAAATCATTAACTCCAAAAAGAAAACATGACAAGGAAAAGAGAAAATTCAAAAGAGAAGAAATATAAGTGAACAATTAACACATGGAAAAAAAGTGCTAAACTTCTTATCAGTAGAAGGAATTAAAATAAGGAGACAGTATTTGTCACCTATCAAGCTCATAAATATGAAAATGGCAATGAGTGTAGACTTGGAGTCTGGACAGTAATTACTAAACTCTTTGTGATGACAATTTGGTAATGTATCAAGTGAAGTGAAGTGAAGTGAAGTCGCTCAGTCGTGTCCAACTGTTTGCAACCCCACGGACTGTAGCCTACCAGGCTCCTCTGTTTATGGAATTTTCCAGGCAAGAATACTGGCATGGGTTGCCATTTCCTTCTCTAGGCGATCTTCCCAACCCAGGGATCAAACCTGGGTTTCCTGCATTGCAGGCAGATGCTTTACCATCTGAGTCACCAGGGACGTCTTAGATTTTACATGCTCTTTGACCTACCAATTCCACTTCAGGGAATTCATCCAAAAGGCAGGGGTATTGGAGGGTTGATGGGAAAGATTTAGGCACAAATTATATTTATAAGATGCTTCAGAATCACATCTAATGACATGAAAAGATATTGTACCTTAAAATAAGGGTTTTTAAATCATAAGGTCAGAATAATACAAAGCAATAAGAATATTCGTATAAAGAGATCACTAACAATAAATTATAGGAAATCAACACTGGTTGTGTCTAGAAAAAATAACTGCTCTTTACGATCTTTTTCTTTCATTACAATGAGCATATAGCATTTAAAAATAAAAACTTCGTTTGGGGGGAAAACAAAACTAAAAATCCTTCGCATAAAAGATAAATTGAATAAAAATTAGCAAAAATTTAATAGGAGATCATTTCAAGTGATAGAATATAATTGGGGAAAATTTTCATCCTTTCTAGAATAGAAAATTCTCTGTATTTACATATGTTCCATTATAAATATGCACTATTATTTTTTTTTAAAGTAAAAGAAACTTAAAGATGGTTTTCCAATCTTTTGTTATCTGAAGTTGAATGACCGTTACAATGATCTCACTGTGTTTTAAAGGGTTTATGCCCTGTTCTTCATGGACCAAACCCAGTTTTTCTTTATAATTCCAACGAGCTTAGAGGGCACAAAGGGGTTCTCCTGAAATATGAAATACACTGCATCTCATACCTCCTTTCCATTTACTACCTTTAGTGGACTTCAGTGCTTCAGCTCCATGGCTCTCAAAGTCTGGTCCTAGACCTGCAGCCCCAGCATAAACAGGGAGCTGGTAAATGCAGATTCTTAGGCCCACATCAGACCTAGAGAATACGAAATAGGGCAGGGGGCTTCCCTGGTGGCTCAGTGGTAAAGAATCTGCCTGCCAGTGCAGGAGGCATGGATCCAATCCCTGGTCCGGGAAGATCCCACGTACCACGGAGCGACAAACCCCTGAGCCTGGGCTCTAGAGCCCACCTACTGCAACTACTGAAGCCCACACTCTAGAGCCCTTGAGCCACAACCAGAGAAGCCACCACAATGAGAAGCCCGTGCTCTGAAATGAAGACACAGCACAGCCATAAATAAATAAATTAAATTAAAAAAAAACCAACAGGCTAGGACTCAACAGTGTGCTTTATCAAGATCTCCAGCTGACTCTGATGCGTGCTTGAATTGGAGAATCACTGTGTCAGCCCATAGAGCTTTGCGCCTTCAGTACGCAGAAACTGTCTTGTGTGTGTTGCGTGCTCAGTGGCTCAGTTGTCTCTGACTCTCTGACCTCACAGACTGTAGCCCACCAGGCTCCTCTCTATCCACGGAAGCACCTATGCAAGAGTACTGGAGTGGGTTGCCATTTCCTCCTCCAGGAGATCTTCCCAACCCAGGGATTGAACCTGAGTCTCCTGCATTGGCAGGCTGATTCTTTACCACATGGGAAGCCCTCCAGAAACTCTCCCAAACACAGTCAAATCATTTTTCAAATTTATATCTTTCAGAATCCTAATGGTAACACATTAAATCATTCAAGAGGACTGAGCTGCTAGATCTCGAATCTTAACAGCTGGAAACAACATTTAAGAAAAATAAAAAGATAACAAGGAAAGAAAACCATACCTGTAGAAATGCCTTAAAGGGAGCAGTGAGTCCTAGAGACATCACTTTAAGCCTTCGACAGCCTTTGAGGTAAACACACTAGGCCTCCTCAAGGAACACACTAAATTCAAACTCATTTAATTACATGTGTCAGTCAGGGCCTCACAATCAAACAATCAACCAGACTCCTGCGTAATAACAACACTGAAGCCATACCTAGACATAAATACAATAATCAGGTGTGCCAAAAATATGTGAAACATTGTTACTTGAATTGACTGATGAGCCCACCTGGAGCAAGATCTACTGGCGTTTGAAATGAACAACTATTAATATAGTTGCTTATCTGTGATGGAGGTATAATCATGATAGAAATGAGACAAAGTCTAACCACAGCCCAAGGAAGTACCAAGTTTTCTGCCACATTCATCACTTCAGAGAGTCAGGTACTGAGCCAGTGCCAGAGACAAAATAGTGTCTAAAATATCCCTCCTGCCCTCCAGAGGCCTGCAGTCCACTTGGAGATTGGTAAACACCAGACTGCGACCTCCACTCACCCTGGGACAGAAACGTCACATGCCTTATCTCTAATACTCGTGGTTAAGTCACTTGGTCAAGGCCACCCAACTCCCTACAAGTCCATGCTCTGTTCTCGCCTCTCCATTCACGTGTAACGTCAGCACCAAAGGGATATGAGTATGTATGCACTATTGCACACTACATGAGACTGCGCTAAGAACAGACCTTTCCAGGTGGCGCTAGTGGTAAAGAACCCACCTGCCAATGCAGGAGACGCGAGAGACAGAAGCCGCAAGAGACGGGAGACATGGGTTCGATCCCTGAGTCAGGACGATCCCCTGGAGGGAGGGCATGGCAACCCACTCCAGTATTCTTGCCTGGGAGGTGGGGTCACAAAGAGTTGGACACGACTGAAGTAACTTAGCATGCACATGCTAAGAATAAAGCCAAGAATAAAAATGATTTTGTTGCTACTAAAAAAGAGACATCGAGTTCAGTAAAATCAAGTAGTGTCAAGCCAAGTAAAACAGTTTATAAATGGTACTGGTTTTGAATAGGAAAAATTACCCATAGAAGAACAACCAAGGGCAAGGCCAATATGGATCAAAATATCAACACTAATTATATTGAATGCAGAGATTATAGGCAATTATTGGCTCAATTTGAAATTCTTTTATAACACAAATTGTTTTTAAAAATGATCATCCAACATTAAAATAAAATGCTTTTTTTTTTTTTTTTAACCCAGCCAAGATTCCATTAATCAGCAGTTCTCAATAAGTATGTTCCACTCCTCAGGAGATGTTCAGAAATACATGGGGGTATTTTTGGTTGTCACATTCACTGGGAGGCACCACTGGCATTTAACAGGCTACTCAGAACAGTCTCATACAAGTAACCATCCCAAGCGACTTGAATGTCTGTCTAGACATACCTGTAGGGGGAAAAACCCATTTATAAGTATCTGGGCCTAGAACCAAACTCCATTTTACACATTAACACAAAAGACATTTTGCAAGTTTTTACTTGCAAATGTCCTGGGGTACTAGTAGTGTAAAATACTTTGATTTCTTCTTTAGAAAAAGTTGGGCAGTACATTGAGAGATTTCAAAGTATGTATATGTTATTGATAAATTTAACTTGATGAAAAGAAACTTGTTGTTTAGGAACTAAGTCGTGTCCAACTCTTTGCGACCCATGGACTACAGCCTTCCAGGCTCCCCTGTCCATGGGATTGCCTAGGCAAGAATACTGGAATGAGTTGCCATTCCCCTCTCCAGGAGATGTTCCTGACCCAGGGATCGAACTCCTGTCTCCTGCTTTGCAGGCAGATTCTCTAGCACTGAGTCATTTGGGGAGAATAAAGGAAGCATTACAAAAAGGGAATGCTGGGTCTGACAAGGTTGAGAGCTTGCTGCGATGACCCAGGGAATATGTACGCAGTGAGGAGAATCCAGCTGACTTCTATTAAGCCAGACATAGAAGAGATCCGCAAAAAATGCAGAACAAGGCCATCCTTCTCACTACAACTCTTTGTTGTGAAAAATAGGGTTATTCTCATTAGTTATTTATGCTAACTTGGAATGATTTGAGTTTTAAATGAATAAAAGTGTTAAAAATAAGTAAATTTTCAGTTTCACTCTTACTATGGGAACATCAATAAAGAGAACAACCATAAGCAAAAGCTCTTTGATAGCCTTCGGTACATTTTATGTGCATGGAGGGATTTAAGATGAAAATGTTTGAAAACTGTTGCACTTATAGAAAAAGATAAGGAAGAAGGGCTTAGCTGGCTGGAGAGACCAGGTCACAGACCAGAGCAGTGGCTGGGTAGAGTGGGGAAACTTGGAGAACCAAACCAGATCAACAGGGCTGGATTACAAGCGGTGAAAGAAGAGGGAGGGATTCCGGATGAAGCAGAAGCCTTGCTTCAGGCAGCTGAGTATACACAGCCCAAAGAGATTTTAACATCATAATCATAAACATTTGTGTGTCATAAAAACAATTTTTCAGGAGAAAGTAAACCCACAAACGTAAAAAAAAACAAAAAACAAAAAACAGCACAAACAGCCCTTTTCCATGCATATGCAATAGTAGAAAATACCTTCTTCTCTCCCTGCTTCTGATACGTGTAAACAAACCAGAATGTTTGGACTCTAGTCACGAATCTGACTGAGCCCAACCCTGGGTATCAAGGGTGGACCTGGGCAGTGTCCGCCCCCCTCCCTCCCCCGGGGCAGCATCTCCCCACCACCACCCCCGCCAGACCTCCTTCAGCCAGCATCTTCAAGGAGTCCACCCACTATTTCTTTAAGGATTCAGTTTCAAGAGCCTTTTAAAGCAGAGATGTTCAAAGAAGCAGGAAGGCGGGACCACCTGCGGCCCCATGGCAGGCTTCTGCAGGAACTCCTGGGCAGGCTGAGCCTCTCACGGCCCCCCAAGGACTGTGCTGTCCCTCTCAGGGCTCAGGACTGAGAACGGATATGGCCACGCAGCAAAGAAAGTCCCTTAAGGAAATGTCCAATCACGCCCAATTTTTAACACTCATGGAGCCTTCCCGTCACATGAATTGCCTGGAAGATCCTCAGGCCCCACCCTACTTCCCACATCACCCCATTGTGGACGTCGGACCTAGACAGGGATCTCGGGCAACAGGACTGAGAGTAGGGAAGAGAAAATGGAAGGAGGTGGGAGGACACACCCTTGAGTCCCCTGGGAAATCTCTTGGCCACATTCCCCTCCTAGCCTGGGGCAGGAGGCTTGGATTATTCTGCCTCTTCCAGCCCCAGTGATGACAAGCCTGGAGGAGCCCCAGCA
>NW_011495041.1:1197301-1205869 GCF_000754665.1 Bison bison bison
CCCAGCAAGGTAGGTGACATTCTCAGAGGCCAAGGGCTTTTATTTTATTTGAATCCCAAGGACCCCTACCACCACTCATAGCTATACCGCCTATTTCCAAGTTTCTTTTTCAAAGGTTTTCCTAGGGATTCCCTGGTGGCTCAGACAGTAAAGCATCTGCCTGCAATGCAGGAGACCTGGGCTCAATCCCTGGGTTGGGAAGATCCCCTGGAGAAGGAGATGCAATCCATTCCAGTACTCTTGCCTGGAAAATCCCATGGATGGAGGAGCCTGGTAGGCTACAGGACATGTGGTCAACAAAGAGTCGGACACGACTGAGCGACTTCACTTTCACTAAGGACCCCTACCACCACCAACAGCTATACCACCTATTTCCAAGTTTCTTTTTCAAAGGTTATCTTTAACACCCTCCCCCACCACAATCCTTTCTCTCATTTCTAGCTGGTAGTAAAAAAATCTCAGAATAATTCAAATGGAGTAAATGCGGGACTCCATGACAGAGATTAGGAGAAAACTGTGAAAAATCTAAGTTAGTCCAAAGAACTGCAGAAAAGGGGAGAGATGCCCCTGTAAGCCACATGCTGAGGCAATCCCTAGGAAGGAAACATCCAGCTAGAAAACTGGACCGGGGCATTTAGGGGAGAACGGATATATGCATACATATGGCTGAGTCCCTTCGCTGTTCACCTGAAACCATCACAACACTGTCAATTGGTTACATCCCAATATAAAACAAAAAGTTAAAAAAAAACAAAACTGGACCAGAGGCATCCTGGGGCAAGGAGTCTGGCCCCCTATAGCTCCCCATCCTCCTATCCTTGCTCCCCACATCTTTGCTGGAGCCTCTGCCGAGGCTTCCCCCCGGCCCTACTACCGCCCTCATACAGCACTACTATAAGGGGGAAGTGTGGGCAGGCCTTCCAAGTGGGAACTGTCTATGTATATTCCCAGAGAGCTATTATGCACACACAGACGTAGTATACAGTGCTAACAGTGCAGATTTTGGAGTCAGACTGCACAGGTCCTAATACAAGATCAGCCACTTACCAGTTGTGGGATCATAGGTAAGTTACTTCACCATTATAACTACTTTCTCTGCAGAAAGTGGAGAGGATGAGATGAGTTTTCACATGGGGAAACACCTAGAACACTGCCAACACATAGCAGGCACTCAGTAACATCAGCTGTGATGACGCTTCAAGCACTTTGTGTGTTCTAGAAGTTTGGGGGAACTGATTACAGTAATGTTAACCAACATATCTAGTATCATTCCTATTGTAAAATGCATTCAAATTTAAAAACCATAGACTTAACCAATAATCGAGACGCTTTTCCTAAACTGGAGACTTAAAAGTGTCCCGAAAAGAAAATCCTAGTTCCAGATCTAATAACCTCCGAGCAATAAGGAGGTAAAACAACCACCACCACCAAAAAAAAAAAATCATCTAGCTTACAACTATTTTCCCTCTATTTTCAAAAATGTATAACGCAGGCACCTCATATGATTTTTTTTTATTAGTAGTATGTAACATTTTTGCTAAGATACTGATTCACCAACGTTCTGGCCTCAGGACTCTTTTTACTTTTCCTTTTTTTTTTTAAGATTTTTTGGTCACTCCACACAGCATGTGCCTGACCAGGGATCAAACCTGTGCCCCTGCATTAGAAGGGCAGAGTATTAACCACTGGGCCACCACTTAAAAAATTGAGGAAACAAAGAGCTCACCTTAGAAAATCTAAGAAATAAACATTATTTAAGCATATAAACCATTAGCCATTAAAGGAATGATGCCATCAAGTGCATATAGCTACTGGAAAACTACACTGAACACATGAAGAATGAGAGTAAAAAAGGGAAATCGAAACTTAACTATCATTACAAAAATAATCTGAATTTGCAGACCCTCTGAAAGGGTCTCAAGGATCCCCAGAGCATCCAGACTCCACTTTGAGAAGCCCTACACTAAGGAAGAAACAAGTATCAAAATTCTCATCACTTTCATTTTCTACCTTTTCTAGCTGTACAAGAGAATAATTATGGTACATTTCACTGAACTATATATGAAATGAAAATGATCACATCCTAAAATCACCAAAAAATCATTCAATATTCTGACAAAATTGCCACTAGGTAAACTAAAATGCTATTTTTTCCCTTTTTTAAAAACAGAAAACTTACCATTTAAATCATCTTAAAATGGACAATTCACTGACATGTAACACATTCACAACGTTGTGCACCAACACTTGGTTCTAGAACATTCATCATCTCCGAAAGGAACCCCGCATCCAGCCCCTAGCAACAATCAACACTAACCTCTTTCAGTACATCTGCTGATCCTGAGAATTTCATACAAATGGGTCTTACGGTACACGCATGGCCTTGTCTGGCTTCTTTCACTTGGCATGTTTTCAAGGTTCATCCATTTGTAGCAGGCACCATTCACTCCGCCTTATAGCTGAATAATATTCATTATAAGAATACACCACACTGTGTTTGTCCACTGACAGACAAAAGTTGATGGACGTGAGTATTTCCACCTTTTGACTGCTGTTAATAGTGCTGCTATAAAAATTTCAGGTACGTTTTAGTGTAAACACCTGTTTTCAATTCTTTGGTTCTCTTCATACCCTGGAATGGAATTGCCGGGCCATGTGACTGTGTACTTCGCTCACCGAGGAAGAGCAGTAGCACAATTTTACATGCCTACTAGCAATTCCAAGGTTTTCGCATCCTTGACAAAGGTCTATTTTCTGTTACTGTTGCTTTGTAACAGCCATTCTAACGAGAGTGAAGCGGCATCTCATGCTTTAGATTCCCATTTCCTCTAAACACACTGAACATTTCCTCATGTGCTTGTTCGGCATCTTTGCAGAAATGCCTAGGCACATCTCTTGCCCATTTTTTAAATTGGGATATTTCTTTTTCTTTTAGGATTTTAAGAGTTCTTATTTTTTTTGTCAGTAGATGAAAGCACTTTAAACCTACCGGGCTTAAGAGGTCCTTTCCTCTCTACCAGGCTTAAGACAAATGCCAACTTTCCAGATGGTGAAAGAGCAACTAAGAAGTTACAAGAGGTCGCAGAACCAATTGTCGATAATACTATATAATGCCTCCATTTACGTCTTAAAATGGGAGTCCAGGATTGGGTCACAGATGATGATAAAATAATAGTCATTTTTCAAAAAGCACTTTTTAGTGAGACACCATCCCAAGTACTTTAACACCCTCACAGCAACCCCACAAGGTAAGAACCGTGACCTACCTCATTTTATAAATGAGGAAATAGGTACAGAAAAGTTGAATAGCTGGCTTACGGTCACACAATCAGTAGCTGGGGCAGGCTGCCTTCAGAATTTGTGCTCTTAATCCCTTTGCTATACTGCCTCTCAACCATGAAATAACACGCCTTGCCTGGATGCCTAACTGAAGACTTTTTTAGAAGCTGCTAGTAGCTACATTTTTGATCTGTCACTTTCAAGTTCTAACCTCCACTGCCTGCACAAATCTTGGCTCCAGAATTCTTTAACTGAGTTTAGGGAATGTCACAAAGAAAGAAGCCGAAAGCCAGAGGGGTGAATGTCATTTTATCATTCCAATTTAGATCTTTTCTAAGATTTTTTAATCCAACAAAGCCTATTCATAGGATAAATGTGCCAACAGACTATTTCTAAGAGCATGTGGCCAGCATCTTGACTGCGATTATCAGAGGTTTCAGTTACTACAAAGCCAGGGCTGAAAGGTCCATCTAACTCAAACCCATAATTTGCAGTATAATTATATAGCAGTAAATGGGTTTGTAAACTGAATCTCAAACTTGAAATCTAAAAGGTAATATGTTTCATAATAAAATCAATATGAACACAATGCCAGAGTTAACAGATTTCATTTTTTGAGCAATAATTACAGGCATCACTGACTGATACTTCCAGCATTGCTGCAACTGCCTGGAGTTATGGGACCTCAGAATTTGAAGGAACTTTATGGCATATCTAAAATAATCCATCACGAACAATTCCTGTTTCCTCTAGAATTAAAAGCTGGACTAAAGCCCTGAAGTGTGCCTATCTGATAAATGGTTCATGTCATAATGTTACTCTCCTATTTACGTCTGTGGTAACTCAAGAATTTTTTAAGTTCAGCTACCCAATACGCCATTTGTAAATATTTTCATGACTACAAAGGGTAGTAAATGTGAGGTTCTGTTTTCTCATCTGCAACATAGGTATTTACCATCTATTTACCACTCATCTCACTGAAGGGCTTCCCCTATGGCTCAGCTGGTAAAGAATCCACCTGCAATGCAGGAGACCTAGGTTTGATCCCTGGCTTGGGAAGATCCCCTGGAGAATGGAAAGGCTACCCACTCCAGTATTCTGGCCTGAAGAATCCCATGGACTGTATAGTCCATGCGGTTGCAAAGAGTAGGACACGACCAAGTGACTTTCACTTCACTTCACTTTTTCACAGTATGGTGGGAAACAGATTTTAGATGGGATATGTGAAAGTGCCTAGCAAAATCCCAGAGCAAGAACAGGTGCTCAGTAAACATTCCTTTGTGTGTGTGTGTGTGTGCACGCACATGCATGCATGGGAGGGGCGGCAGTGAGTTAATGGGTGTGTGCATGGGGGATGGGGTGGGGATGGGTCTGGGTCAGATCACCAGAAGTCTTCCAAAGCATACTGACATACTTTACATAAGCTAAGCACAACTCAGATAACTTATCTAAAGATCACTTATCTGATGAACTTAGCTGTGGTTCAGTTAGTTCAGTTCAGTCGCTAAGTTGTGTTCCCAAGGACCGCAGCACGCCAGGCTTCCCTGTCCTTCACCATTTCCCTGAGCTTGCTCAAATTCGTATCAACTGAGTTGGTGATGCCATCCAACCATCTCATCCTCTGTCATCCCCTTCTCCTCCTGAACTTAGCTGTATATAACCCCAAATCTGCTGCTGCTGCTGCTAAGTCGCTTCAGTCGTGTCTGACTCTGTGCGACCCCATAGACGGCAGCCCACCAGGCTCCCCCGTCCCTGGGATTCTCCAGGCAAGAACACTGGAGTGGGCTGCCATTTCCTTCTCCAATGCATGAAAGTGAAGTTGCGCAGTCATGTCCAACTCTTTGCAACCCCATGGACTGCAGCCTACCAGGCTCCTCTGTCCATGGGATTTTCCAGGCAAGAGTACTGGAATGGGGTGCCATTGCCTTCTCCGAACCCCAAATCTAGATGATGGCAAAAGATCTTACCATTTAATAATGAGGAAAATGCTGATCATTTGTGTAGTTATTAAAGGAAATCAGATTATTCTTCAGGCAGGCCAGTCTATACCATTTCTGATAGAGCCGAAGACACTAAAGAAATATCTCACCACCTGGTTACTCAAATATTTCTCTGAATTAGGGCTAGGAAGGTTCAACATGCAAAACAGCAAGTATCTGAACAAAGCTTAAATCACAAGAGGGATGTTTTCTTGTTATGATGGCATTGTGAAGAACTGTAAATCCAAGGCATCCCTGGTGGGTCAGTGGTAAAGAACGCAGGGCACACGGGTTCGATTTCTGATCCAGGAGGATCCTACATGCTGCTGGCAGCCCCGGGGCCACAGCTACTGAGCCTGTGCTCTAGAGCATGTGCTCCACAAGAGAAGCTACCGCAACGAGAAGTCAACGCACCACAGCTAGAGAGTAACCCCGACCGCAGCAACTAGAGAAAGCCTACGTGCAGCAACTCAGCACAGCCCAAGATAAATTTTAAAAATAGCCTACATGAAAAAAAAGTCTTAAAAAAAATTGTAAATCGAGGGATCTAGGAAATAGATGGAGATAGTCAAAAGCTGGGAAGTGGGGTGGGAATCAGAAGGAAGATGACTAATAGCTGGGGTAGGACCTTCTACTTCAGGGAGACCCAGCAAGCCCAGAAGGATATCACCCAGAGTGAGGGAGGCAGAAGCAAAGGAACATTCTGGGTTGGGGGAAATGGAGTGTCAAGGCAAGTGCCTGTGACAAAAGGACCACTTTGTGAGATGCAGGTGGCCGGAGTCAGGGAAGGTGAGGTACAGCTGGAGAAAAGGAAAAATCAGGAAAATCAGCAGGGACAGAGCACAGAGCGCTCTTTAGACCATGCATAAAGGTTCAGACTTCATCCTGTGAGGTAGCAATTGGTGTGGTCTGGGGAGTCCCTGGAGTTCCCAAGCCCGTGAGGGATTCAGGTCGAGATCATCATAGCACTCAGACATCACTTTCCCTTTTCACCGTATTTACGTGCACTGATACTGACGACAGCCACCTCAACAGAGGCACCGAACTGAACTACCGGTCACTGTATTCTTTACCCCCACGCACTCACATTTATTTTTTTTTAATTTAATTTTATTTTTAAACTTTACAATATTGTATTAGTTTTGCCAAATATCAAAATGAATCCACCACAGGTATACATGTGTTCCCCATCCTGAACCCTCCTCCCTCCTCCCTCCCCATCCCTCTGGGTCCTCCCAGTGCACTAGCCCCAGGCATCCAGTATCGAGCATCGAACCTGGACTGGCGACTCGTTTCATACATGATATTATACATGTTTCAATGCCATTCTCCCAAATCTTCCCACCCTCTCCCTCTGCAACAGAGTCCATAAGACTGTTCTATACATGAGTGTCTCTTTTGCTGTCTCGTACACAGGGTTATTGTTAGCATCTTTCTAAATTCCATATATATGCGTTAGTATACTGTATTGATGTTTTTCCTTCTGGCTTACTTCACTCTGTATAATAGGCTCCAGTTTCATCCACCTCATTAGAACTGATTCAAATGTATTCTTTTTAACGGCTGAGTAATACTCCATTGTGTATATGTACCACAGCTTTCTTATCCATTCATCTGCTGATGGACATCTAGGTTGCTTCCATGTCCTGGCTATTATAAACAGTGCTGCGATGAACATTGGGGTACACGTGTCTCTTTCCCTTCTGGTTTCCTCAGTGTGTATGCCCAGCAGTGGGATTGCTGGATCATAAGGCAGTTCTGTTTCCAGATTTTTAAGGAATCTCCACACTGTTCTCCATAGTGGCTGTACTAGTTTGCATTCCCACCAACAGTGTTAGAGGGTTCCCTTTTCTCCACACCCTCTCCAGCATTTATTGCTTGTAGACATTTAGATCGCAGCCATTCTGACTGGCATGAAATGGTACCTCATAGTGGTTTTGATTTGCATTTCTCTGATAATGACGCACTCACATTTAAATAAACTAATTTTCAAAAAAATTTAAAGACAATTTCAAGTCAGAATATCCCTGATGAGTTATTAAAAACATTATATTAAACGTTGATCCTTGAGTACATGTGTTTAATACCAGTCTGAATAAAGGGGAGGCGTCATAAAGCATTTCTTTTATTTCTGTAACTTGTGGAATGTTAAGCTTCCCGACTACTTAAGGACCGAACCACTGCCCTTGGCAGTGAAAGCAGAGTCCTTTCCCTTGGATCGCCAGGGAATGCCCATGGCGCACCAAGAAACACACTTATGCAAATGAGTTACAAGGTGAACTAGCCGCTGTTTTTCATGGATCACAATGTTTACTTAGCAGAATGACAACAGAAAAACTACGGTTATTCACACTTGAGTACTTGGCAGACAGTTTCTCAAAAACGAGAGCTCTACAGATGACTCAGTGGTAAAGAATCCTCCTGCCAATGCAGGAGATACTGGTTGGATCCCTGGGTTGGGAAGATCACCTGGAGAAGGAAATGGCAACCCACCAGTATTCTTGCCTGGGAAATTCTATGGATAGAGGAGCCTGGAGGGCTACAGTCCACAGGGTCGCAAGAGTCAGACAAGACTGAGCACGTCCTGTGATCGTGTGTTCTCAAAATGAAGTGGGCCTGCTGCTTCAAGAAAAATGGCTGGCAGTATTTGATGCTGTAGATAAAAGTTAAGCTTTGCATAAACATTTAAAACTTGGAAAACAAGTATCTGCCATTGTGAGCTTTCCCCAAATTTAGAGAATTTTCTAATAAGATGGGCAGTATTTCTGCTTTATTGACTATGCCAAAGCCTTTGACTATGTGGATCACAATAAACTGGAAAATTCTGAAAGACATGGGAATACCACACCACCTGATCTGCCTCTTGAGAAATTTGTATGCAGGTCAGGAAGCAACAGTTAGAACTGGACATGGAACAACAGACTGGTTCCAAATAGGAAAAGGAGTTCGTCAAGGCTGTATATTGTCACCCTGCTTATCTAACTTCTATGCAGAGTACATCATGAGAAACGCTGGGCTGGAAGAAGCACAAGCTGGAATCAAGATTGCCAGGAGAAATATCAATAACCTCAGATATGCAAATGACACCACCCTTATGGCAGAAAGTGAAGAGGAACTAAAAAGCTTCTTGATGAAGGTGAAAGAGAAGAGTGAAAAAGTTGGCTTAAAGCTCAACATTCAGAAAACGAAGATCATGGCATCAGGTCCCATCACTTCATGGGAAATAGATGGGGAAACAGTGGAAACAGTGTCAGACTTTATTTTTGGGGGCTCCAAAATCACTACAGATGGTGACTGCAGCCATGAAATT
>NW_011495041.1:1206356-1228102 GCF_000754665.1 Bison bison bison
GCGATTCATGGGGTCGCAAAGAGTCGGACATGACTGATCGACTGATCTGAACTGACTGAAAGTTAACAAATGGGTTTTCGTTATATTGGTTAATGAAACATTTGGAAGATCCATATTACTCAGTAAAGCAGTATTTTCCAAATGACCAACACATGATGGTACAAAATCACAAAGGAGGAAAATATCCATTCAAATTGCAAGATAGATGAACAGATTTTATTGTAACAAAATATGAAGTTTACTAACATAACTTCAGATTCCACACAACCACTAACCCTTAAAAAACCACTATTGCTAAATTTTGGTATAGTATCAAAGAATAACCACAGTTTTCTGGAAGTGATATTAAAAGACTCCTGCTTTCTCCAACTGTGTTATCTATGTTAAGACCAGACTTTTGTCAACTACTTCAATCAAAACAACATTTCACAATATTCCACTACTGAGCAGATATGAGAAGCCAGCTGTCTTCTATTAAGTGAAACATTAAAGAGATTTTTTTACGTTAAGTGTACAATGGATTTATGACAGATATTTTCAGTAAATAAATTGGTACTTTTAACATTCTCAGTTTTAATCACTAACCTGACAAAGAGGGATAAAACTCATGTAAAGAAAAGTTCCTTGGGGTCTTCAGTAACTTTTAAGAGTATACAAGAGTATTTGTTGTTCAGTCGCTAAGTCATGTCCGACTCGTCGGGACCCCATGAACTGCAGCATGCCAGGCTTCCCTGTCCTTCACTATCTCCAAGAGTTTACTCAAACTCATGTCCATTGAGTCAGTGATGCCATCCAACCATCTCATCCTCTGTCGCCTCTTTCTCGTGCCCTCAATCTTTGCCAGCATCAGAGTATATAAAAGTATACATCCCACTATACTACAGCACAAGTTTGAAACCCATCCCTGTAAGAGATGAAACCCCAGGGCAAGATTTCATCGTGAAGCAGCACTTGTACCACAACACACTTCTCTGGCAGCCTCGTGCAGGCGAGACCCAGTGGATAAGAGAAGCCAGACCAGTCAGGAAGCGGCAGGCGGTAAGAGCAAAGCAGCACAGTGAAGAACGCTAACTGCCAGGGCTAAGACAACAGCAGAAATACAAGAGAAAAGAGTAAATTCAAAAGATATTGTTAAGGCAGAATCAACAAAATCTAGCAACTTCAGAAGTGGAGAGACTTGGCTGCTGACTGCATGGCTGGATTGTAACTCACTATCCACCCGTCTGGCTTAGGGATAGGTACTAAGTCTATGCCAAATACAGTCAACCCTCCGCATCCATGGGACCCTCAGCTACGGATTCAACCACCCTTAGATGGAAAATTTCCAGAAAATTCCAAAAAGCAAAATTCAAATTTGCTGAGCATCAACAATTATTTGTGTAGCACTTATACTGTATTACACGCATGTATGCCTATTTGCTCAGAGAAGGCAGTGGCACCCACTCCAGTACTCTTGCCTGGAAAATCCTATGGACGGAGGACCCTGGTGGGCTGCAGTCCATGGGGTCGCTAAGAGTCGGACACGACTGAGCGACTTCACTTTCACTTTTCACTTTCATGCATTGGAGAAGGCAATGGCAACCCACTCCAGTGTTCTTGCCTGGAGAATCCCAGGGATGGGGAAGCCTGGTGGGCTGCCGTCTATGGGGTCTCACAGAGTCGGACACGACTGAAGTGACTTAGCATAGCATAGCATAGGTTATATGCAAACACTATGCCATTTTATATGAAAGACTTGACTATCCAGGAATTCTGGTATCAGTGCAGGGCCCTGAAACCAATTCCATCACCCTGCAGATACTGAAGGACAACTGTATAGATATCTACAGACATTGTAATCCAGATATGTGTTCTAATGACACATCTCGAACACCAACTGGGTTTCATACAATTCAATTTAGGACGACCCCACAGATACCCTGGAGGCTCAGATGGTAAAGAATCCGCCTGCAATATGGGAGACCCAGGTTTGATCCATGGGTTGTGAAGATGCCCTGGAGAAGGGAATGGCAATCGACTCCAGTAGTCTTGCCTGGAGAATCCCATGGACAAAGAAGCTGGCGGGCTGTGGTCCATGGGGTCACAAAGAGTGGGACACAACTGAGCAAGTAACACTTCCCACAGATTAAGGGCTCAGTTCCACCTCAGATGCCCAAGTCTCAAGGGTCCCCAAGCTACCAGCACTTCTGCCAGGCAAGCTACAAGTTCACAGGGTCCCACAACCACACCCAGCCCTGTTTCCCCAGGTTCAGTAATTCACAACTCACACAACTGAAGAAATCGTCATACTGGTGATTACAGTTTCATTATAAAGGATGTAACTCAGGAACAACCACTTCGGTTAAGAGAGCAGAGTGTGGGGGAAGCGAGGTGCAGAGACTCCACAGCCTCTCCTCCTCCATAGAACACAGGGGTCCATGTTCCCAGCTCAGTGTTCTCCAAACCAGAAGCTCCCTGAACCTTATTATTCTAAGAGTCTTGGATGGGATTCCATCACACAAGCATGAATGACTAAACAACTGGCCATGAGACGGAACTCAGTTTCCAGTTTGTCCCTTCCTCTTCCTCGGAGGTGGTGGTGGTAGTGGTGAGCTGAAAGACATTTCATTAACACAAATTCAGGTTAAGGTCCAAAAAGTTTCTTTTTAAGATTTTTTTTTTCCACATGGGCCATTTTTTAAAAAGTCTTCATTGAATTTGTTACACCATAGCTTCTGTGTTATGTTTTGGTGTTTTGGCAGTGAGGCATGTGGGATCTTGGCTCCCCTACCCTGGATCGAACCTGCGCCCTCCTCCACTGCATTGGAAGGTCAAGTCTTAACCACTGGACCTCCAAGGAAGGTGTTCAGTTTGAATAACAGAAGGCATTCCTATCAACTCAGGGAAGTCCAAAGGTTTTAGGAGCTCTGGAACCAGGAACAAAAACTATCATTTTCTTTTTTTTTATTATACCAGGGCATGGTTGTTGATATACGGCAGGTACTCAATAAACAATTGCTAAAGAATGAACAAAAGGGCAGATAACAGCATCATTCACCAGAATGGGAAATACAGGCAGAGAAAAAGGTTGTCAGAAGAAAGGCGGTAGTGAGCTCTGAGTTGGACCGACTGTGTTGGAAGCACCCAAAGATCACAGGCGGAACTCAGATAAAGGGTTAGACCTTAGAAGAAAGGTCAGAGCTCCAGGTATGAACATGCAAAGATAATGGGACTTAATCCTGGCAGCCAGAACCGACAGTGGCCATATGACCATCCTAGAGAACAGTTCAGTTCAGTTCAGTTGCTCAGTTGTGTCCAACTCTTTGTGACCACATGGACTGCAGCACACCAGGCCTCCCTGTCCATCACCAACTCCCAGAGCTTGCTCAAACTCATGTCCATTGAGTCGGTGATGCCATCCAACCATCTCATCCTCTGCCATCCCCTTCTCCTTCCTCCTTCAATCTTTCCCAGCATCAGGATCTTTTCAAATGAGTCAGCTCTTCACATCAAGTAGCCAAAGTAGTGGAGTTTCAACTTCAGCATCAGTCCTTCCAATGAATATTCAGGACTGATCTCCTTTAGGATGGACTGACTGGATCTCCTTGCCGTCCAAGGGGACTCTCAAGAGTCTTCTCCAACACCACAGTTCAAAAACATCAATTCTTTGGTGCTCAGCTTTCTTTATGGTCCAACTCTCACATCCATACATGACTCCTGGAAAAACCATAGCTTTGACTAGACGGACCTTTGTTGGCAAAGTAATGTCTCTGGTTTTTAATATGCTGTCTAGGTTAGTCATAGCTTTTCTTCCAAGGAGCATCTTTTAATTTCATGGCTGCAGTCACCATCTGTAGTGATTTTGGAGCCCAAGAAAATAAAATCTGTCACTGTTTCCATTGTTTCCCCATCTATTTGCCATGAAGTGATTGGACCAGGTGCTATGATCTTCGTTTTCTGAATGTTGAGCTTTAAACCAACTTTTTCACTCTCGTCTTTCACTTTCATCAAGAGGCTCTTTAGTTCCTCTTCACCTAGAGGTCAGGGTAGGATCAAAAAGGGTAGAGAAAACAGCCTTGGGAACAATAACGTTAAGGACTAAGAAGTCCTAGATGTAAGAGAAGAGAACACACAGAGCGTAAGATGGAGAAAGGCGAGGCAGAAAAGTGTTCCTACAGAACATGTTGAAGGTTGTGGAAAGATCGAGAAACAGACTGACAGAAGATGGTGCATGGAAACGAGATACAGGAGGCAGAGGCAGGCTGCAAGACTGTAACACGCAGCCAGGAGCAGGAGACACCCGGCACAGAAGGCAGAGACGAGAGATGCGACAGGCAGCGCTGAGGGGCCAAAGCTGAGCGGCCGGGAAGGAGGGAGCAGAGGGCAGGGGGCCATGGAGGCCCCGGCGGCAGAGAACAAGCAAGATTCAGATTGCGGCTCCCAGATGGCCCTTCCGTACACGCCTGCAAGGCCCTGCATGGCCTGAGCTCGCCGCCCTCTCCAGTATTCCCACTGCAACCACAGTGGCCTTCTACTCAAACACGCTGTGCCCCTTTATGCCACAGGCCCTGTCACAAGCTGGCCCCTCAGCCCAACAACTTCTTTCCTTCCCTGATGACTTCCTAGACATCCTTCAGATGCCAAGTAAATATCACATCTTCCCTAGACTGTAGGACAACGTTAGGTCCTCTTGGACACTTTCGTCACAGCATTTCAAACGGTGAGGAATCATTTCTTTCTGCAACTGTGGGGACGGGGGGTATGTACGTCTGTCCTAATTAAAGAGTGAGGACAGCAACCTGTCGCCGCTGTCCCCTAGCTCCTACCATAGCATCTGCACACAGCGGTCACACACGACGGGGTTGCAGCACTAATGAGGGGCCTTCCGAGCACAAGCACGAGCCAGAGTCTCCGAGGAAACCGGGGAGGACAGCATCCAGAACCCGGGGAAGGGAAGGCGACATCTGCCTCTTCCTTCACTCTCATCTCAAAAGGCAAAGCGTGGATCAGATAAATTTACAAGATCTGCCTGGGAAGCGGGCACCTGGACCGGACAGGAGGAAGAGCCGCTCCTGAGAGTGAAGCTTCTGAGACATCCGGGGAGGGCTGGGGAGGCCTGAGGAAAAGGGCAGATCTGGAACAGCGTCTATGCAGAAAGGAAAGAAAGGTGAGGAAGAAACCTATTTGCAGGGGAGGAACAGAGACGCAGATGCGGGGGAATGGACTTGTGAACGTGGGGTGGGAAGGGGAGGGCAGGACAAGCTAGGAGACTGGAATTGATGAACACACTGCGGGGGTGGGGGCAGGGGGCTTCCCTGGGGACGCAGATGGTAAAGACTCTGCCTGCAATACAGGAGACCTGGGTTCAACCCCTGGGTCGGGAAGACTCCCTGGAGAAGAGAATGACAACCGCCTTTAGGATTCTTGCCTGGAGAATTCCATGGACAGAGGAGCCTGCAAAGAGTCAGATATGACTAAGTGACTAACACGCACGTGTGTAAAATAGATAGCTAGTGGGAAGCTGCTGTATAACATAGGGAGCTCAGCTCGGTTCGTACCTGTATATGTACCTGTATACATACAGCTGATTCACATTGTTGTATGGCAACAGTGTGAAACGAATACAACATCGCAAACAACTCTATTCCAATAAAAAATAGTAAAACATAATTTAAATATATATAGAATATTGAGAGTGAAGAGGAAAAAAAGAATTCTTAGCAGAATACAACCTGAGGAAGAATACAGCTAAATGGGTAAAGACAAAGTCTGCAAGTTTGTATGGTCTTCTTTGGCTGATTTTTTTTTAAGGTTTTTAAAATTAATTTATTTTTTATTGAAGGATAATTGCTTTACATGCCTGATTTTTAATATCACAAATACAGGAAACAGAACCCAGAGAGTTGAGATGGTCAAGCGAAGGAGGTCGGTGGATCAGAAGTGACAGAAGGACAATAGGGCAAGGAACTAGCTGGGGTGACCCACCCTGAGGTCCCAGCTGTAGGGGGTAGGAAATGAGACGAGGAGGAAACTGACAATCTGAGATTAAAGGAAGAAGGTCCAGGAACCAGTTTTTGAGTGGAATTGTTGTAATCAGAATGTGGGAAATAAATTACACTGCAGATATATAATTTAAAAAACAAGTGCAACTGTTCTCAAGGTACCATAAGCTCTTACCACCTACTGTTATCAGTCTCATAGGACAAAACAAAACAATTCTCAAAAATAGGCCTGTGCCCTTCTGAAAAAGGTCAAGTTGCTATTTTCCTTGGAGTCTAACCTAAAAAAGCAGACACATTAAGAAATAATACCCCTACAAAGAATTAATCTCAAAAATATACAAGCAACTCCTGCAGCTCAATTCCAGAAAAATAAACGACCCAATTAAAAAATGGGCCGAAGAACTAAACAGACATTTCTCCAAAGAAGACATACAGATGGCTAACAAATACATGAAAAGATGCTCAACATCACTCATTATCAGAGAAATGCAAATCAAAACCACAATGAGGTACCATTTCACGCCAGTCAGAATGGCTGCTGTCCAAAAGTCTACAAGCTATAAATGCTGGAGAGGGTGTGGAGAAAAGGGAACCCTCTTACACTGTTGGTGGAAATGCAAACTAGTACAGCCACTATGGAGAACAGTGTGGAGATTTCTTAAAAAACTGGAAATAGAACTGCCTTATGATCCAGCAATCCCACTGCTGGGCATACACACTGAGGAAACCAGAAGGGAAAGAGACACGTGTACCCCAATGTTCATCGCAGCACTGTTTATAATAGCCAGGACATGGAAGCAACCTAGATGTCCATCAGCAGATGAATGGATAAGAAAGCTGTGGTACATATACACAATGGAGTATTACTCAGCCGTTAAAAATACATTTGAATCAGTTCTAATGAGGTGGATGAAACTGGAGCCTATTACACACAGTGAAGTAAGCCAGAAAGAAAAACACCAATACAGTATACTAACGCATATATATGGAATTTAGAAAGATGGTAACGATAACCCTGTATGCGAGACAGCAAAAGAAACACAGATGTATAGAACAGTCTTATGGACTCTGTGGGAGAGGGCAAGGGTGGGATGATTTGGGAGAATGGCACTGAAACATGTATAATATCATATGTGAAACGAATTGCCAGTCCAGGTTCGATGCATGATACAGGATGCTCAGGGCTGGTGCACAGGGATGACCCAGAGGGATGGTATGGGGAGGGAGGTGGGAGGGGGGTTCAGGATGGGGAACACATGTACACCCGTGGCAGATTCATGTTGATGTATGGCAAAACCAATACAATATTGTAAAGTAATTAGCCTCCAATTAAAATAAATAAAATTATATTTAAAAAAAAGAACAAAAAAATAATAAAAGGGTTCATTCCTAAAAAAAAAAGAAATAACATCCCTTTCCAGCTCCAGCTTTTTCCTAGTATACATGTTTCCCCGGCAGTTCCAGACAAATCATAAGTTAGAATGCCTCCAGATATGAGCCAAGAGAATGTAACCTACCTTCGGGCATGAAAAAAAATGTCATTATAGTAGTAGTCAAACTGATAAAATAATGCCCACAGTTCTAAACCAAAAGTGATCTAGCTATATTATAGATAAGCAGCACAAACTTCATTCTATCTAGAGCAATCACAGGACAGTAGTAAAATATATTTCATTTTAAAATGAATGAACAATACAAATTCTTGGGCAGCAGAGTGAGCATTTAAATTTAAAAAGTAAACTTTATTGAGAAGAAAGTTCATGCACACATTGGGTTGCTTTGATGTTTTTGTATTATAGTTTTACTAAAGACTATCATTCAAGGGGGAAGTTCCCCTGGAGGAGAGCCTGGCAACCCACTCCGGTATTCTTGTCTAGAGAATCCCGTAAACAGAGGTGCCTGGTGGGCTACAGTCTATAGTGTTACAAAGAGTCAGACAAGACTGAAGTAACTTAGCAGCACACCATTCAAAAGGGAAAAAAAAGAAAGTCACCATCAGCCCCTTTCTGTCTGATCGCTGCATATGATGAGTGTGTTGGGTATGCATTTAGCCTGCCCAGCGTTCTTTCTTCTTGTAGTTGATCCACTTTCTCTCCTGCTAATTCCAGGGGTCTAGCTACTGACTTTACTAGCTACTTTACTTTACAACTGGTACAAAAGGTGGACCCAAAACCCAGGACAGCCAATGAGTGTCTTGCATTCCCTTGGCCATGGTGACTGGTTGAGGCATGGGATCATGCCAGGACAATCAGAACCCTTGGACCTAACAGACAGATATGTAACTCAGTAATAGTTGTTGTTCAGTCGCTAAGTTGTGTCCGATTCTCTGCAACCCCATGGACTGCAGCTTGCCAGGCTTCCCTGTCCTTCAGTATTTCCTGGAGTTTGCTCAAACTCATGTCCATTGAGTCGATGAGGCCATCTAATCATCTCATTCCCTGTCGTCCCCTTCTCCTCTTCCGGCCCTCCATTGGTCCCAGCATCAGGGGGTCAATACATTTCCCTTTTTTACTGAAGGCAGTTTGGGCTTCTTCCACTTGCAAATGAAAAAATTCAGACAATACAATTATGAATAAGGAGAATTACAGCACTGAGTTTTCCTTCTTCTACTACAATTCTTTCTTACTCTTCCTACCATTCTTTCTTATATATATTTTACTTATTTATTTGGCTGTACTGGGTCTTAGCTGTGGCATGTGGGTTCTAGTTCCCTGACAAGGGATCAAACCCAGAACCTCTGTATTGGGAACGTGGAGTCTTAGGCCACTGGAACACCAGGGAAGTCTCTATCATTCCTTTTTTTCCCCCATCCCCATCCAACTTCTTCATTATAGCAGACTACTTAAATTTAGCACTGAGTACTTACGACACGACTGAAACAAAAAGCTAATTTGACAATAAGCCTAGCCCCAGGTAAATTCTTTACGATCTGAGCCACCAGGGAAGTGGTAGCTCAGACATTAAGAGTCCGCCTGCAATGCAGGAGACCTGGGTTCAATCGCTGGATCAGGAAGAGAAGGGAGAAGGGAATGGCTACCCACTCCAGTTTGTTGCCTGGAGAATGCCATGGACAAAGGAGCCTGGCAGGCTACAGTCCATGGGATCGCAAAGAATCAGACACAACTGAGGGACTAATACTACCACCCACCAGGTAAATTACACTGTGATTCAATTTCTTGATATTTAGATAGTAAAGTTAAGAGTCTTCTTTCAGTTTCTGGAAGAGTACATGCTTAAACAGATGCAGTATCATTTCTTTCATGAGGTCAAAATGTTATATGTATATGAAGGGAAATTACTCCACCAAAATTCTAGGACATTTTGAAATAAATTCAAAATCTCTTCCTTTTTGTTTTTCTTCACAAGAGATCTGAACTGACTTAAGAAAGGTCACCACATGTGCAAAATGGACTTTCTAATAAAATCGTAATTGTGTGAATTAGCTTAAATTTGTGCACTTCTGCTTCTCTTGCTATCCTTAATTTTTTAATTTAATTTTTATTTTATATTGGAATATAGCTGATTTACAATACTGTGCTAAGTGTCAAGTGTACAGTAAAGTGATTCGGTTATACATAAACATATACTCAATCTTCTTCAGATTATTTTCCCATATAGGTTATTCCAGAATACTGAGTAGAGTTCCCTGTGCTATACAGTAGGTCCTTGTTGATTATCTATTTTATATATACTACTGCTAAGTCGCTTCAGTCATGTCCGACTCTACGCCACCCCATAGACGGCAGCCCACCAGGCTTCCCCATCCCTGGGATTCTCCAGGCAAGAACACTGGAGTGGGTTGCCATTTCCTTCTCCAATGCATGAAAGTGAAAAGTGAAAGGGAAGTTGCTCAGTCATGTCCGACTCTTCGCAACCCAATGGTCTGCAACCCACCAGGCTCCTCCGTCCATGGGATTTTCCAGGCAAGAGCACTGGTGTGGGGTGCCATCGCCTTCCCTGTTATATATACTAGTATATCCTTAATTTTTGATGTTGCTGTTATATGGAGAAAATAATAATAAATTCACAACGTCCTCAGATGATAGTCAAGAAATACAAGAGATAAGGTAGGATTATAGAAAGAATACAGGGCTGAAAATGAAGAGAAGGTTTAAACAACCCAACCTCAGCTGGCTTCAGCTAAAAGGTATATAGCAGGTGGGGTGGGGGGAGAGCTGTTAATCTTAAGAATACAGGACTTCACAGAACTTCACAGAACATGAAAACACCCAGCCCCAGAGAGGACTGGAGGAGGAGGTTTAAAGTAATCTCAGGTGGTATTCTCTCTTCCTGCTTCTATATACTTAATTTAATCTCTCCATCCATAAATTACCTTTCTCTGTCCCCAGACACAACAGCAGAACACAACAGCCTAGAACTCCCAAGTTTTTACGCTGGGCCCTGTGAATGCAGTGAGGTCGAACCCTCACTTGGGCCCAAAGTCAATTTCCAAGAAAAGGACACTGATTGGACTAGCTTGGGTCAGGACCGAACTAAACCTGATTAAATCCTCTGTGTATTCTGTGGGGAGGAAGAAGTATGCAGGGGAGTGGATGTCTAGATTTGAGGACAGTTAAGGGATCTATGTCGAGTTAGACACTCCAGAAGTTCCCATTACACAGTCCTAGCACTGTACCCTGGTTTTTTCATCATCACAGGAAAGGAACTGCTCACCAAAGTCCACTTGCGACTTTTTGTAGCAGAGTTTAATAGAACTCAAGAGAATTAATGGAATTTAAGAAATTAGAGGCTGACTAGCATCCACCACTGGTTTGTTTTTTTTTGGGGGGGGGGCGGCGGGAGAAGGTTCATGTCAACAAGAAATAAAAGCCAAAAAATTATAAATTCTGGAAATAAGAATTATCTTTTATAAATATGACAGTCAATATGATAAACGCAAGAGAAATTAAAAAAAAAATCATGAGGTCTTAGAGAGCTGAGACCGCTGTCACGGTTCAAGGCTGGACAGCCACAGCACTGCCAGATACAGAGCACGTGCTCAAACAGTCCCACTGACCAAACCCAGAGCTTCTCAACCATAGCTCTTTAACACGGGTTACAGATGTGCTCCAGGTACCAAGGCCCTCAGGTTCGGGGGATGACACCTGCCATGAGTACTATTTACTAGGACTAATGGGGTGCAAATATTATATAATATTACAAAAGTTGAGACACACTAAATAAATGACCAAAATACTACTGGAACTCAAGAGTTCTAGCAAGGTGGTGAGTTACCAAGTAAATCTGAGTAAGGTCAATAAACGTTTAATCAGTGTTCAACTCATTTTTGCTTTGCAGTCGCTAAGTAATGTCTGACTCTGCGACCCCATGTACTGTAGCCCACCAGGCTTCCTCTGTCCATAGGATTTCCCAGGCAAGAATACTGAAGTGTGTGGCCATTTCCTCCTGCAGGGGAGCTTCCTGACCCAGGGACTGAACTTGAGTCTCCTGCATTGTGGGCAGATTCTTTACCACTGAGCCACTGGAAGCCGCAGGGAAGCCCAGCAACTCAGTAACTATACCAAAAAGAATGCAAATTAAAACAAACAAAACTGGCTAGGATTTTCTTTTTTTTTTGAGAAGGCTTTACCCAATGCTAGTAAGGAAACAGGAGATCAGTACACACTGCCAAGGCAGCATACCCTTAAGGCTTGGGAGTATACTCCAATATACTGAGAGAGTTGGAATAGAGATTGCTGGGAGAAATATCAATAACCTCAGATATGCAGATGACACCACAGTTATGGCAGAAAGCAAAGAGTAACTGAAGAGCCTCTTGATGAAAGTGAAAGAGGAGAGTGAAAAAGTGGGCTTAAAACTTAACATTCAAAAAACGAAGATCATGGCATCCAGTCCCATCACTTCATGGCAAATAGATGGGGAAACAAGGGAAATAGTGACAGACTTTATTTTCTTGGGCTCCAAAATCACTACAGATGGTGACTGCAGCCATGAAATTAAAAGACGCTTACTCCTTGGAAGAAAAGCTATGACCAACCTAGACAGCATGTTAAAAAGCAGAGACATTACTTTGCCAACAAAGGTCCATCTAGTCAAAGCTATGGTTTTTCCAGCAGTCATGTATGGATGTAAGAGTTGGGCTATAAAGAAGGCTGAGTGCTGAAGAACTGAGCTTTTGAACTGTGGTGTTGGAGAAGATTCATGAGAGTCCCTTGGACTGCAAGGAGATCCAACCAGTCCATCCTAAAGGAAATCAGTCCTGAATATTCACTGGAAGGACTGAATTTGAAGCTGAAACTCCAATACTTTGGCCACCCGATGCAAAGAACTGACTCATCTGAAAAGACACTGATGCAGGGAAAGACTGAAGGTGGGAGGAGAAGGGGATGGCAGAGGATGAGATGGTTGGATGGCATCACCGACTCAATGGACATGAGTTTGAGCGAGCTCCAGGAGTTGGTGATGGACAGGGAGGCCTGGCGTGCTGCAGTCCGTGGGGTCGCAAAGAGTGGGACAGAACTGAACGACTGAAGTGAACTGATACTGAGAGAGAAACAGGCTACACAACTATACGTAGCTGAGGTTATAAGCTGGCAAGGCAACAAAGACTGAATGCAGCCGTCAGGTCTGCTCTGCCTGAATCCCAGTGGGTTATTAGTAGTTGTGTCTCACATAAAAATTGGGAGATTTCACATTAAATCTGTATTTCTAAATTTTCAACTTCTCTTAAAGACCTAGAAGGCGTGGAAGCACCAAGACACAATGGGCCGGGAATGTGTGAGCTGACCGACTCTGCGCTGTCCCATCTCCAGGTCCCAGAGTCCCAAACAGGCCTGCGAGTCACCCAGACCAAATGCACCTATGCTTCTAGGCGATCTGAGCAAAGCTGACCCTTCCCAGCGTATGGACAGGCATCATTTCTGGTCAGGGAGATTTGGAGTATGCTTTTTTACACCCTTACCTGTATTTTCCAAAGCTGTCTTCAATAAACATGTATCGTTTTGGTAATAAGAAAAAACGTGTTATTTTTTTAATCTCCCAAATCACAACTGCAATATCACTTCATCACTTCAGTTGTTGTAATGAGATCACAACAACTAAAGATAACAGATAATGACTATGGTTTAAAACTAATTGAACTAAGGGAGTAACATAAGGTTACAATTACCGCAGTATTTCCCTTCCTTTGATACTAATTAAAACACCAGATTGGACAGACAATATTAGCACTTAACAAACTGGATCTCCCTTCAAGTGCATAGCTTCTATAGACACTCAATTCATCAAAAAACCCTATTCTAAGGATTCATTTCCATACATTAAGTTTCTTTCACCAAAAAATGCAAGCAGAAAAATCTCTCCTACCAGAAATCTGCAGCCATAACCTCAATTAAGTTAATGGTTAAAAAGTTAAATTCCCGATCTTTATTTTACACGATGTTAATCGATCCATAAGAATAGTGATTTTACGGGGTTCTCGTCCTCAGAGAACTTCAAAAAGTTTATACAAATCGCCATTCATCTCACCCCATCAAAGAGTAAATCACACTACCTTCACGGTGAAGAAAAAGTACAACTTTCAGGTAACCGACAGCAAGGGGTGGGGTGGGGGGGTCTGTTAGTTCAACATCTCCCTCTCAGTTTCGTCCAGGCCACTCCCACATAACATCCAGAGGGATCTAGTCAAACAAAAGGGTCTCCCCTGCTTAAAACTGACATCAGCATCCTGCCTCCTCTGACTCTGAGGAAAATCCAAGCCAGAGCCTGTCTGCTTTGTCCCAGGGCTCACCTGCCCTGGGGCCAGCACATGGCTGCTGAGTGTCCACCATGCCCTGGACCCTGCTCCCGGTTGTGAGGCCAAGCCTTCCTCTCTCGTGGAACCCACCCCTACTCAACCGCCCTACCAAGTTCTCCTCCTCAGTTCCTCTGATCATCTTTTTTTTTTCATTTCTTTTTTTCTGTTTTGAGACCGCTTACATTTGTTCATAATTTGATTTATGTATCTATTTTCAGCCATGCTTGGTCTTCGTGGCTGAGAGGGCCCTTCTGTAGCTGCAAAGAGCAGGGGCTGCCCTCCTGCTGCGGAGCACAGGCTCCAGCACGTGGAGGCCTCAGCGGCCGCGGCTGCAGCACAGGCACAGAACTGTTGCACACAGGCTCCGGTGCTCCATGGCCGGTGGGTCTTCCCAGATCAGAGACCGAACACGTGTATCCTGCGCTGACGGGAGGATTCTTCAGAATACCCAAACAGCAATTTTATTAACTATATCTCAAGGTATCTGAAAATAAGCAGTACTACCTATAACACACTTATTGTTATTGACTGGCTTTGTTTAACAATACTTTTTTGTAAGTGAAGAAGAGAGGAGGAGGGAATTTTAATCACTGAAGCCTGGTATACATACCAGGAATATACCACTAATTGTTTGGTCAACTTTTTACTAGCTTTACAGCTTTTATATGTCAGTGATCAAAATGGGATACTCCAATTCTGTAAGAATGGAGCAGTTGACTTTCAAATGATTCCAGAAACTGAAAGGCTACTTGCTTCTAAAATCTATTATCTTTACAGGAGAAATGAATTGATTTTTATAAAACAGTGGATGCACAACAAATACTCTTGTTATAGATAATGCACAGGAATGGGTACATGTGTGTGTTTATTCAATGGCTTATAATACATTACCCTTGTTACAGGGTTTCCCTGGTGGCTCAGTGGTAAAGAATGTGCCTGCAATGCGGGAGATGTGGGTTCAATCTCTGGGTCAGGAAGATCCCCTGGAGCGGGACTCGCAACCTACTCCAATATTCTTGCCTGGAGAATCCCATGGACAGAGGAGCCTGGCGGGCTGCAGTCCATGGGATCGCAAAAAGTCAGGCACAACTGAGCAATTAATGCTTTTACTTTCACCCTTGTTAGAATAAAGCAGGTCAGAAAATCTGCCTCAGAGAGAGGTGAGCAGGCCTCTACACAAGCACAATAAATGGCTCCAATGGCATCTTGTCCCCTACCTTTTATCATAAGAGCCAGTGTTCTCCTTAACCAGGCCGGTGAAAACATAGCAGAAAAGCCAGTTGTCTTTGCCCATTTCCTGCAGTTGTATACACCAGTCACCAGAGGGACTTGCAGGCACAATGCAGGGATGAACACAACCATCCCTGAGAGAGAAACCAGTCAAAATGCTCCCCAAGCCACAGAGAAGCCAAAACTGGCCCTCCTGCATGAAGGAGAGGATGTTTAATTTAACCAAGAATAAAAAAAAAAAAATTCTGACCAACTGCTGTGACCTTGTAATTTTCACATTCAAATTCAGGTGAGTCTGAAACTATCACATCCCTCGGTTCAGCTCCTGGCTCCACCACTGGATGAGGACTGAAGGGGCCTCAGGACCACTCCCACCCGGCCGGGTGGAGCCCTGGCCCACACAGCACTGAGAAGGGTTTTGGTAACCAGCTTACCACTGAACTGGGGTGGTCCTGCCTCGCTCAATAGCACAAACTCAGGCCAGAGAGCTGAAGCCAAAATGATTTCACCAACCCTCTCTCTGGGAGATAAGCTGGCAAGGTAAGCTGCCAATCATTAATCCTACTAGAAAAAAAGGTGAAGAGAGCGATGGCGAATTCAAACAGATTCAGTTCAGTCGCTTAGTCGTGTCAGACTCTTTGCGACCCCATGGACTGCAGCAAACCAGGTTTCCCTGTCCATCACCCACTCCCGGAGTTTACTCAAACTCATGTCCATTGAACCTGTGATGCCATCCAACCATCTCATCCTCTGTTGTCCCCTTCTCCTCCCGCCTTCAATCTTTCCCAGCATCAGGGTCTTTTCCAGTGAGTCAGTTCTTTACGTCAGGTGGCCAAAGTATCAAACAGATTAACTTAGTGGAAATTCACTTTGTTAGCAGCCTGCTGCTGCTAAGTCGCTTCAGTCGTGTCCGACTCTGTGCGACCCCATAGACAAGCAGCCCACCGGGCTCCCCTGTCCCTGGGATTCTCCAGGCAAGAACACTGGAGTGGGTTGCCATTTCCTTCTCCAATGCATGAAAGTGAAAAGTGAAGTCGCTCACTCCTAGCGATCCCAGGGACTACAGCCTATCAGGCTCCTCCATCCATGGGGTTTTCCAGGCAAGAGTACTGGAGTGGGGTGCCATTGCCTTCTCCGTGTTAGCAGCCTAGTCATTAGCAAGAAAACATCAATGATCTTCTACCATCACACTTTAGAAGGGTTTAAAAAAAAACAACAATCTCCCAGTGGATGGGTGACATCTCTACAGTAAGGCCTTGCATTCCTGAACTGAACTTCCACCAGACACTTCAATTCTCCAACAAGGCTGATGTGGAAATGTTTGTACAGGCTCCCGGCTGCGTCCCTAAGCTCACTTCTGTCCCTAAGCCCACTTGTCTTGTGTTTCCAAGGCAGGTCCACATCAAGTAAACTGCCTTTTCCAACTGTGCTAGTCTCCTCTGTGACTCTGATCCTGTTTTTCATATGGGGGGTGTTAGGAAAACTACTACAGAATAAAGGGTAGCATACTGCTTTCAGAGGTGAATGCTAGACAGGATAGGAGGCTTATTTGTGAGCTAAGTTTTGAGACTAACCCCTTACTGAGAGGGCTTTGAATCTGTGTGCCAGCTACTTTATAAATGAATACATGCCAGGAAACTGCTAGGTTAGTCTCAAACAGAAATCAGGAATGCAAAAAGTCCCCCAACACCCGTACAACATTTGCAGACAAGAGGCAGTCCAGCGCTGTGGAGTTTGGGCTCTAGAGTAACCATTCTGCAGTCACTTGCTGGCTCCTGTGACTTAACAGAGGGTATTTTGGTTTTCAAGTCACATTCATCTAAAAAACGAGAATTTGTAAATATTAAGTGAGTTTATGCTTATAAAATGCTGTAAACGGACTTGATAAGCGTTAGGTGTTATTCTTACAGGTGTATGAATATCCAGCTTCCAGATCACATCACCAACATGGTCATAATAACAACCCATTCTTCTTTCTAAAGATAAAACAATTCCCTAGGTTGGTCACTTATTAAGTCAGTCCTCAAAAAAAAGGAAGGGGGAGGGACATGGCACTCTTATACAACATGCTGAGTGTAGACTGCTACAACCTTTCTAAATGACTAACTGAAAGGATGTATCAAAAACCCTTAAACCATAATATGTACTTTGATCTTACAATCACACCTCTAGAAATTTATCCTAAAGGAAAAAAAAAATCTCAAAGATATATAGAGATGCATAGAGGACAGTTATTGCAGAGATAATGATAATAGCAGTGGGAGAAAAATAATGTTTAATAAAAACAAATCGGCTGGGGACTTTCCCTGGTGGTCCAGAGGTAGAAAATCCACCTTCCAATTCAGAGGATGTGGGTTCAATCCCTGGTCAGGGAACCAAGATCCCACATGCCTTGGGCAACGGAGGCTGTATTAACAAGGAAGACCCGACACAGCCAAATAAATAAATAAATCATAGATCTGCAAAATGGAATATTATTCAGTCAACATTACAACTGACTACATAGAGAAGAAAAGATTCATAATGAGATGCTAAGAAGCACAGGTTAGGAAACAACCAAATGTATACCAGGATCCCATATTTGCTACCCTAAGTTATATATACTGACAAACAGCATAGAGAAAAAACAGTTTGGATAGAAATGTATTCAGGTAGTGGACCTCTAAGTATTTTATGGTTTTTTACTCTTTACTTTCCTGTATTTCAATTGTTCTACCACAAACATGCAATTTTAAAATACAAGGGATCATCTAACTGATTAACAGATTCTTTCTGAAATAGTACTATTAAGCTGAGAGGGATGACAGGCTTATCTTTATTTAGAAAAAAATCTGCATAGAACCTGATGTTTTATTAGTTACTTTTAATGTTTAGTTATTACTGTAATTTTAAAATTACACATATTCAGTGCCAGGAAATTAGCAAGAGACTTCTTTTTAAGCAATGGATTCTACTTACTACAATAAAGTACATTAGTACAAAAACTGAACAGACTAGAGTTTCATACATTTTTATATATCTCAATATTTTATCATCATAACTAACATATATTAAATGAATGTGTCTCAAGAACTTAAGTGAGAACTTAGAAGTATTAAATTTTTTAAACTATTGTATTTGAATTTAATTTTTAAAATTTTGGCCGTGCTGGGTCTTCCATGCTGCTTTCTTTAGTTGCGTCAGGGGGCGCAACCAGGGCGTCCCTGGTGGCTTCGATGGTAAAGGGTTAGGGTTAAAGCACAGCACAGCACTGCACAACTAGAGTTGTGGTGCCTGGGCTTCTCATTTTGCCAGGCTTCTCTTCTTTCGGAGCACAGGCTCTAGGGCATGTGGGGTAGCCGCTGCGTCACACTGGGCTTAGCTGTGCCATGCGTGGCATGTGGAATCTTCCCGGACCAGGGATCGAACTCATGTCCACTGCACTGACAGGTAGATTCTTAACCACTGGACCACCACGGAAGTCCTAGAAGTATTATATTTTACTACAACAATTCCCATTTTCAGCTGAGAAAACTGAGGCACTGAGAGGTTGCTGCTACTGCTGCTAAGTCGCTTCAGTCGTGTCCGACTCTGTGCGACCCCATAGACGGCAGCCCACCAGGCTCCCCCGTCCCTGGGATTCTCCAGGCAAGAACACTGGAGCGGGCTGCCATTTCCTTCTCCAATGCATGAAAGTGAAAAGTGAAAGGGAAGTTGCTCAGTCGTATCCGACTCTTAGCGACCCCATGGACTGCAGCCTACCAGGCTCCTCCATCCATGGGATTTTTCAGGCAAGAGTACTGGAGTGGGGTGCCATTGCCTTCTCCGACTGAGGTTAGGTGACTAGATCAAAGTCACAGACCGTGCTGTGTGGTGCTTGGCCGCTCAGTCATGTTTGACTCTTCACAACCCCATGGACTGTCGCCCTCCAGGCTCCTCTGTCCATGGGGATTCTCTAGGCAAGAAGACTGGAGTGGGTTGCCATGCCCTCCTCCAGGGGATCTTCCCGACCCACGGATCAAACCCAGGTCTCCTGAATTGCAGTCATTCTTTACCATCTGAGCCACCAGGGAAGCCCAAGAACATTGGACTGGGATCTTCCTCACCCAGGAACCCAACTGGAGTCTCCTGCATTGCACACAGATTCTTTACCAGCTGAGCTGGTAAAGTCAGACTATGTATGGTCAAACCCAATATCCTCTAGAGGTTGCACTCTTAACTATCCATACCCTCAACTACACAGCAGAAGCTGTTATTTATGGGGCCTATGCTGGGCTCTGACAGAAAGGAGTGAAGGTCATATATTAGGAGTATGAAAAATAAAATTGGAAAATTACTAATTTTCTTTATTTTGGGAAAAAACAATTTTTTATTGCATTATGTTGGACTTATCACAGGCTATAAAATGGCATTTTGATGTACTGATACCAAATAATTTACCATTATGCTGTGACTTAAATTTACATTTTGAGTCTAAGCAAACATTTTGCTAGGAGCCTTCTTTTCAGCTTATCATCTTGAGTTATGCTTGGGAAAGGTTCTCTCCTTTCAGAGCCAACCAAACTTACAGAAATGACTGGGGTGTGGTACTTATGACCAGTTTATAAAGTGACTATGAAATGATAAGATGAACTTTACAAGTAAAAGTTTAAAGGTGTGGCCTCACTGTGACGTAATTCACCCAAATATTTCATAGAGTTCCTCCAGGCACTACTCTAGGAGGTACAGTGATCTCTGCCCTTCTGAGATGTATTATTACAGGTGCCTTACATATCTGAAGGTCATGGTGTTTTATTAGATGTCCAAGGTATGAAAGTTATTCTGTCACTTTAAAAACATGCCATCCTCTTCAGGACATGGTCTGGGGCCACTCAGTGAGAAGCAACCACAATGCCAGTGGTTCTCCAATGCTACTGTGTAAGAAAACTTCCTGCAGAGCTTGTTGGAAATCAGATTCCAGGAGTCTGTATTTTTACCAAGAACTTCAGGTTATGTTGATGTAAGTGATCTGAGGTCTAGACGTTGAGAAACCTGCCAGTAAGTGGAACTATTCAGAAGAGAAAGATCATTCACAAGAGAAGAGCCCTACGGCAGTGGAATGTGAACTGAGTAATATAAACCCAACCGACCTGTAATTAATTCCCTATAATTCACAAATCCACATTAAAGCTGAGTAAGAGTAGAGGGATTTAATGGCACCTCCTCCTTAACCCCCTTTATGGAGATTTGAGTTTGCCTCAATCTAGTTATTTGGAGAAAACATGAATTTAAGCAGAGTTTTATTTCCGATAATAGAGGGATAAGCATTAAGAAAAAGGAAATTGCTAGTCAATTGCAAAAAAAAAAAAAAAAAAGCTAAGAGAGACAAACATTTCAGGGAACTAACTTGCTACCACTCATTTTATGCCCTATTTCACAATGCTTAGTATCTGAACAATCCACAGAGTTCCAAAGTACATCAAAAATGTGTTCATTTCCTCTCTTACTCAGGCAGAATAATAACAGACTTTTGTGAAGGTACCATGTGCCTCAAAAATTTCAATAGATACATTCTTAAATAAAGAAATAGCCTTCAAAAACAATTCTATCAGAAATTCACCCTACTGGAGCTACTTATAGAAGTCTTAAATAGCTTTTGGACCATCACTAAATTAGTGTCCTTCATTTCTGAATTTGGATTACCTAAAGTTTTTGAGTTCTTTACAACTGTCCTACAGAAAGAACTCAATATTGAAAAATGTTTTTCTTCTTTTGTTATAAGCAAACAATCATAAAAATAACATAAATGTTTCAGGTGAACTATTAAAAATTTAGAAACAAAACAGAGTATTTTGTTCTCCATAATAAGTAGAAATCATAACTTTAGGAGGGGTACTAAAGCTTCTGCACCTTAAGTCATATTAAAAATAAAGGTATCCCAACAAATATATTCCTATTTCAGACAGTAAGAGTAGCACTACATAAACCAGCCGGGCTGCTGGCTCCATGGTCCCATTTCCTACCCTCAGATCCTGTCCACTACATAAACTCTGAGCCTGGTCTTCATCCTTTCAAAGGGATTAGTAAAAACTGCCTCCCCGATGACAGAATTGAGATTTTCCAGATGCATTTTTGGCACGGTACTTCTTATTATTATCTATACTTTTTATTGCGCTTGTTTTTATTATTTGGACGTCCCGACCACGTAAACATTAAGAGCAGGATGCCAGCAGATTAAGCACAAAGAAACGCAACTATTCGGAGTCGCATCTATTTAAATTTTCAGGCTGGTGCTGCCTCCAGAATAGCACCGAGGATGGCAAAGTTCTAAAGGAAACTTTCATATTCAGAGGCTATCAAAAAATCTCCAGAAGCGTCAACTCAACACAGACGCCCCTAATGGTTTTTTTCAAAAGCAAAGCCTTTAGTCTGAATCACAACAAAAGATGCCCATAGGAAATGTAATCTACAAAGGTGCTTCCTAATCCAAAAGGCAAACAAGAAGTAAGAGGGAAAGGCGCAACTCCATTCCTCGTCGGTTACCTTTTCCTGGGGATTCTGATTGCATTTTCCTCGGTCAAGCCAGACAGAGACTGGTAACTGTGGCTTCGGTCCACACTAAAACCGTGTCAGTGCGTAAAGAAGGGGAAAGGGAAGCGGCCGACACCGGGGACGCGCTCCCCCCTTGAAAGGATGAGCCGCTTTCTGTGAAATACCACCGGAGTCAAGTCAGTACCAGCAGGAGGACGCGGGGCCAAAATGGCATTGACTGCCCTTCACTGACAGGGTAGTTTTTTTCTTTCTTTTTTTTTTTTTTTTTT
>NW_011495041.1:1228744-1229008 GCF_000754665.1 Bison bison bison
ATTCTCCCTCGCGAGCCGCCGTACTACCGAGCAACCAAGCTGCGCGCCCTCCCGTCTCCACCTCAGCTCTCGGCCTCCCTTCGCTCCCCTCCCTCAGTCCCTCGCTCCCGCCTATCTCCTCATCTCCCCCGGGACCTGCCTCCCCCGCGCCCTCTCCTCCCCTCCGTCTCCGCCCACGGTGGGTAGGTGGGGACAATGAAAAAACAACCAATCGGAAGAAAGGACTCACACCTCCTCCCGCCCCCTCATCTAGCCCCGCCCACC
>NW_011495041.1:1229296-1240178 GCF_000754665.1 Bison bison bison
AAGGGGATGGGGATACGGTTGGAATGAGGAAGGGTGTGGTCTTGAACATATTTACATAAAGCTGAACCCCTCGGCCTCTAGGACTTCGCGCATTGATTGGTAGCCCCAGGTGCGTCGCCTTGGAGCATGCCGGGAGATGTAGTTCCGCGTTCGGTTGCTATGGCGGTCTTCTCGCATTAATTGGTAGCCCCAGGCGCGTCGCCTTAGAGCATGCCGGGAGATGTAGTTCCGCGTTCGGTTGCTATGGCGGTCTCTAGAGTCCGAGACTGACGAGCGGCCTGGCCAATGGGAACAGCCTCTGGCGCTTAGTGGGTGGGCCCTCTGCTGAGGGGCGAGAAGGTGGCGGAGGTGAAGCTGCAGGCCGTTAGTGCAGCTCCGAGCCAGGTGAGCACCGGGAGACACGCTACGTGTCTTGGGAAACCGGCCTTTGGGCGGAAGCTCGGGAGACGCCCCGCGGGACCGTCCAGCCCTGGGACGCAGGGTGGTTTCCGTTGCACCCCAACCTTCTTAACACCTCTCGGGCTCAGGCCTAGCTGGCTTAGCTGAGGCCGCTGAGGGGAGGGAGATACTTGATTTGCCTGACGATTTCCTGGTTTTTACTGGTTTTGATGGTGGATGTTATTTCAGTTTGCATCTTCCTCCACTTTCATGGAAGCAAAAGTCTCGAAGTTCCCTTCCACCGAGACTCCCAGTTTGGATTTTACCCACTCCCGCGTCTTTTTGTTTCTATACTTTTGAGTTTCTTTTTCTTTCTGGCTTACTACTTCTAACTACTGCTTTCTCCTCCGTCACTTTTTTTTCCCCCGTTGAACAATTACGTAAAGCAGGGGCATTCGGTTTTATGTAACTCTAGGTCCAGATTTGCCCTCCAGATTTAAGCTAAACGGAGGAATACTCTGGAGCAACGCGTGAAAATCACCTCAGAACCGTTTTGAAGTGCAGACTATGATGCTGTGGGTGTGGGCGGGCCCTGAGAATCTCCATTTCTGACAAGCTCTCGGGTGCTGCTAGTCCAGGTTATGGGCAGCAAGGTTTGCACATTTAATGGGAGCCACTTTTTTTAAATAAAGAGAAATATGTGAAATTAATGCTAGAGTTTTATTTAACCCAGTATATCTAAAATAGTATCATATCAGCACACAATCAAATGTTTAAAAATCAAGATTTTGTACATTCTCTCATTTTCTTCACATTTGAAGAAACCTGATAGACATCTTTTGCTAACAGTACATCTCAGTTCTGACTAGGCATAGTTCAAGGGCTACTGGATGATACAACTCACTGCAGAAATTAAAAGGTGTTAAATCTTAGGTTGCCCGTGACAAAACCCCTTACTGCTCTGTGAGATGGACTTTGGAAGTACTTTACCAGGTCTCAACTCAATTTACAGAAATAATAGCACGAATATCCAGCATTCATTTAACACTTCCTTTGTGCCAGGTATTGTACTGAGTGCTTTGCATGTATTATTTAACCCTTTCTGTTACTATCCCTGTTTTACAAGTGTTGAATTTAAGGCCCAGATAGTTGAAAGTGTTTAGTGTATGTGGCGGGGAAGGCAATGGCACCCTACTCCAGTACTCTTGCCTGGAAAATCCCATGGACGGAGGAGCCTGGAAGGCTGCAGTCCATGGGGTTGCTAAGAGTTGGGCATGACAGAGCGACTTCACTTTCACTTTTCACTTTCATGCATTGGAGAAGGAAATGGCAACCCACTCCAGTGTTCTTGCATGGAGAATCCCAGGGACAGGGAAGCCTGGTGGGCTGCCATCTATGGGGTCGCACAGAGTCGGACACGACTGAAGCGACTTAGCAGCAGCAGCAGTGTATGTGGGTCGTACACTGAATAAGTAGAAAAGCCAGGATTCAGAAGTAGGGTCACTTAGGACTTCTAAATCCTATCCATCAATCACCGCAGTGTATAATTATTACATTTTGTCACTAATTTCAATTCATTGATGCCTCTGCTCTAGTTTATGGCTAATCCTGAGACATTCAGATTTCAAACAGAGGGGGTTCACCATACAAGGCAAAGTTCCTTCAGTTGTAGTGACCTATTTTGGCAGTCTTACAACTCTCTGTGCTGTCCATTCAATATCAAAGTTCTAAATTGAAGAAGAGCGTTCCAAACCTCAAGGAGATATATAGGCCTTTAAATCAGTACTATATGCTGGACAGTAGTGTGTCTTGGTTCATCTGTATACCTCTTTGAAAGAAGGCTTGGGAATTCTTAAAATGTTTCACCTTGCAATCACAGTGTTTTGGGGTTTGTTTTTGGTGAAATCTTTCATTCATTGATAAAAGTGAATCTTTTCTTGCTCATGCGAACTTCACATGGAATAGTTCAAATACATCTTTATTTAGTATTTTTGCAAAATGATTTTCTTCTTGTACATTGTAAAGATGACATCTCGTTAAATTATTTTCCCTTGATGGTGAATTTATTAGTAAATATTTAATCAAAAGTACAGTTCCTACTTTGCATCTGAAGTAATGATTAAAGAGCCTATAGTGATTTAGAGAATTAAATAAATGTTGGCAGACTGCAGTAAGATTGGTCTGTGGAGAAGAGGATCCCTTGCATCGGTTGGCAAGGAGGGAGAGTGTAGTAACAGTAGGGAGGGCCCTCAGTTTACCTTCCTCATCCTGTGCCTTGTCCCAGTGCCACATGATTAAGCCAGCGGGGAAGGGAGACTGGCATTCATGGCACCATGGGCTCCACTGTTCCCCAGGAGTACAGTATGGAAAAATGGAATGCCAACTCAGAAATATAAATGAAAGTTATGTTTCCGTCGTTCTGAATCTTACTGTATTAAATGGCCCTACATCGAATACAAACTGGAGCAGTGACTTCTAATCTACGAATTAATGACCATCCCGCTTTCCCAAAGCAGTACCCACCCCCCAGCAGTACTGGCAAGGGGGTCCACTAGTAAGAATTCTTAAGTGAAAAGGTATTTTGTAAATCAGCAAATAACAAAAGTTAAGCTCTCTTGGAGGGAGGAGAATTAATCAAAAATTCTTTTGAGATTCAGAAGAGGTCATTGTTGGAAGCCACTTGTTGCATGGATAGGCAACAGTTTGACATAGCTAATTAAATGCCTCTTGTCTTGCTTCCACATAAAGCCTTTATTAAAAAATTATTTTCCTTTCCTAATTCTTCACCTATCTTTAGATCTCAGCTTATGTGAGATGTCAAGAGGATGCCACACTTGTATACAAATTCAATCAAGTATGTCTTGATAATGTCCATATAAATCTAGACTCTCATAATCAGAAGACTGATATGGTCATCTCATCCCCATCCCCCTCAACTGATGCTTGAATCTCCTTTATGATGCTGCTGTAAATGTGTATCCAGCCTCTAGTTTGGAGAAGGCAATGGCACCCCACTCCAGTACTTTTGCCTAGAAGATCCCATGGACGGAGGAGCCTGGTAGGCTGCAGTCCATGGGGTCGCTAGAGTCGGACACGACTGAGCGACTTCACTTTCGCTTTTCACTTTCATGCATTGGAGAAGGAAATGGCAACCCACTCCAGTGATCTTGCCTGGAGAATCCCAGGGACAGGGAAGCCTGGTGGGCTGCCGTCTATGGGATCGCAGAGTCGGACACGACTGAAGTGACTTAGCAGCAGCAGCAGCCTCTAGTTTAAATCCATCTAGTAATAGACCATGTCACTTCAAGCATCTGCCTAAGTTTTGTATACCTAAAATGTGAAAGTGAAAAGTTCTTATGATATGTGCTACTAGCTAGAAATGATTTCCAGAGTTTAGCTAGGTGTGAGCCACCATCACAGCGTCTCCCATGCCCATCTTGTAACAGGCACAGGAGAGCAGTACAGTGTATAACGCCAGTGTATTCATTGTTTATGTGTCCTTGGAATTTATAGATTTCTGGAGACTGTCTCCAGCACAATGTAGAGATGTCCCTTCCTCTTTAGGAAGCAGAGCTGACCTGTCCAGATAGGACTACCAGTCTCCTCTACAGCCTGCAAAGTATGTGGTATTTGAACCAGACCTCCAGCTAGTTTCTGTTTTGTTGACCGTAATAGGTTTTAAGGGTACATGGTTTAACATTCTTCTTTACCTGATATGTGGATATGTGTGAAAAGTCCCACAGGTGGTAAGAACATGGTTAAAACTTAAGCACCTCTTCAGTATAACTGAAGATTTACTCAGCCTGGCAAGATGATGAGCATAATAGGGCCACATTTCAGAGCTGACTTCATCTGTTGTTGTTTTTTTTTAAAGTAGCCCAGCTGCTTGACAGTTTGTCTGCTTTCCTTAAAGTAAAAATGAGGGTGGGTGAAGCATAATACTTCACTGTATTATGAAGTTTGTGTTGGGAATAATGAAAATTTGAACACATAAGAAGAGTCTGGACTTTGAAGTTGTCCACAGGTGTGTTGTCCACAAGGAGAGAAAGAAGCCGTGCAGCGGCCTGTGGCGGTAGCCCAGGCCTCAGGCATCACAATTTTGGCCTGTCATTGTGCTAACATCTAAGATGAGCACTTAAGCCAGGAGATTAAAAAGGAAAAGGAAGCCTAGAGGAGGGAATTATGGGAGACTCTAAGATACGCTCGATGGCTGAAGTTGGCACAACAAAATCTCGTTTGGGGGGCGGGAAAAGTAAGTCTGGTTTTATGACTGTTGAATTTGAGGTTGAGCTGATACTCAGAACACTTTTGGTCTGAAGGTATAGATAAGGATTGATCTATAGAGGTTTTACTTACAATCATTAATAGATGAGCTCCTTGGGGGAGCAAGTATAGCAGGGGAAGAGCAAGTGAGGCTCGTGTTGTTATAACTAAGAGGAAACCATTTGAAATGTCTTCCCATTGATTTTTTTTTTTAGAAATCCTTTAAAAGATTAGTACTTTCATTAACTACTTTCTTGGTATTATTTATGGTAAGTGTTTAATTTATGCAAAGTCTTTATTCTGCTTTTATACCAAAAATTATTTGTTTTTGTTTCTCCAGATTTATAATAGGTTTAATATGTTGATATTATAAAAACTTAAAGTATTAGGAACGTAATCTTCAATTTGTGGACTTACGTCAGATATATTTAAAATTGGATGTAACTGAAGAATTATCAATAACCTCAGATATGCAGATGACACCACCCTTATGGCAGAAAGTGAAGAGGAACTAAAGAGCCTCTTGATGAAAGTGCAAGAGGAGAGTGAAAAAGTTGGCTTAAAGCTCAGCATTCAGAAAACTAAGATCATGGCATCTGGTCCCATCACTTCGTGGCAAATAGATGGGGAAACAGTGTCAGACTTTATTTTTGGGGGCTCCAAAATCACTGCAGATGGTGACTGTAGCCATGAAATTAAAAAACGCTTATTCCTTGGAAGGCAAGTTATGCCCAACATAGATAGCATATTGAAAAGCAGAGACATTACTTTGCCAACAAAGGTCCGTCTAGTCAAGGCTATGGTTTTTCCAGTGGTCATGTATGGATGTGAGAGTTGGACTGTGAAGAAAGCTGAGTGCCGAAGAATTGATGCTTTTGAACTGTGTTTTGGAGAAGACTTTGAGAGTCCCTTGGACTGTAAGGAGGTCCAACCAGTCCGTCCTAAAGGAGATCAGTCCTAGGTGTTCTTTGGAAGGACTAATGCTGAAGCTGAAACTCTAGTACTTTGGCCACCTCATGCGAAGAGTTGACTCATTGGAAAAGACCCTGATGTTGGGAGGGATTGGGGGCAGGAGGAGAAGGGGATGACAGAGGATGAGATGGCTGGATGGCATCACCAACTTGATGGACGTGAGTTTGAGTGAACTCCGGGAGTTGGTGATGGACAGGGAGGCCTGGCGTGCTGCGATTCATGGGGTCGCAAAGAGTCAGACACAACTGAGCGACTGAACTGAACTGATAGTAGAATATATAATTTTGAGGTTAATGACATTCATTTTTGGAAATAGCATGATAAATAGTATATATTTAATTTTTATTTTTATTTTACAAGGTGTTCAGTTATTGTATTTCCTGTGTGCCAATGTCTTTATGTTCAATAAAAATTTTATTAAATAATGGATTAAGTGTTCCATTTAATCTGGACCACTCCCTAAGAAATTAAGTGGGTTTTGAATACCATTTGTTGTACCATTTCTCTGTGATGAGAACTCAGTTTTCCTTTTTGGGCTTGCAAAATAAATATTTCCTTAATTTTCTTCTGGTCACTTTTATAAAAATACTTCTTTTTCTTCACTTTGTAATTTTGAGGGGTGGTTTTTGTTCCCACCTGGTTCCTTATTGAATCAACAACTAAACATTACTTTTTTCTACCAGCCAGGCTGATTATAACCTAATTTGGAGGAACTATTTAGATGATCTGACCAAAAATATGGGCATTATTATGTATATAATGGTCACCTTAAGGGACACCACGGGTACATACAAACAGCTTCCAGGGTCTTTGAAGTTGGGGTGCATACAGTATGAGACTCCTGTGACTGCTGATCTGAGAGAGATGCTATTTGTTTCAGATGCAGTGGGCAGAGAAGACAGTGGCTTCCAGAGTCACAAAGGGAGATGTTTTGAAATCAAGGTGTTGATGTGTAATTATTTCATTTCTCAAAAAGGCAATTCTAGTGGCTCCAGATTGAGTGAAGCAGAGTTTTATTTATTCAGTAATAATGGGATATTGATTCTTCAAAGCTGGGAGAACCCACTAGTTGAATGAATAAAGCAAGGTTTTGTCAGTATGTAATGAAATCTAAAAGCATGGAACAGATGGAGTAGACTGCGTGTCACTGGGAGGTGATTTCAGAGAGGGAGTAGGACTTGAGCTTTGTTTACTTTGCAGAATCCGTAGAGTAAGTACAGCACAGTCTCAGAGAGCAAGCAGGGCCTGGAGCCTGGAGACAGCGGCGGCCATATGGTATGAAGTTAACTTGGCTTCCCAGGTGGCACAGCAGTAAAGAATCTGCCTGCCGATGCAGGAGATGCAGACCCTGAGTCGGGAAGATCCCCTGGAGAAGGAAGTGGCAACCCACTCCCGTACTCTTGCCTAGAGGATCCCATGGACAGAGGAGCCTGGCAGACTACAGTCATGGGGTCACAAAGAGACACGACTGAGCACACACGCACACATAATGCCTAGATCAGACGGGATGTGTTGGAAGAATGAAGGAGTAAGGTAAACTAGGGACAGTGGTATGCATCTTAGATGGCTTGACAGCTAGGAAGAAGTTAGATTTCTGTCATCGGTAATACATAGCTGCTGTTCTATGCTTAGGTTCTTCCCCTCTCCCTTACAACCCTGACAAACTTACTGATGTGTGTACACACACACACACACACACACACACACACATCTTCCTTAACCAGAAGCCTAGAGACATGTAAATTCTCTTTGTGTCTAGAATGTGTACTCGTTTCTGTTAGTTCCAGCATTTGATTACCACCTACTGGAAAGCAGCAACCATTGCTGAACTGCTTAGTAAAAACCCTCTATAAAGGTCCTTTAGACCCATTACGATTCAGCTTGCAGAGCCAGCTTCATAAGAACAGTAGCTCTGCAGTCACACTGGACTCACAGTCAGAAGGCACTCATGCTTGGTTTGATGCTTGGCTGTTACCATCTTGAAATTTTAGTTTCTGAACAAGGTTCCCCACATTTTCATTTTGCAGTGAACTCTGCAAGTTATGTAGCTAGTTCTGTCAACAAGCACTTACTAATTATGAATCCTGAACTAAAGGAGATAGGGTTCTAGTTTTACATCTAATGTTAGCAGCTCAGTAGAAACCATTAAGTATAATGGTAAAGGTAAATGACTTTGGAGTTGGTAGCATCTGATTTGTCTCAGCTCTGGCCCGGCTGGAGCCATGAGACCCTAGGAACGTGCCTCTGTAAGTCTCAGTTTCGTCGTTCATAAATTCAATAATACTGTAGTACTTTCATCAAAAAATATGTATAAGAATGTTCTTAGCAGGATAATTTGTAAACGTGTTAAACTGGAAACCATCAGATGTCTATCTTTAGTGCAGTGGACATTTAGTAATTCATACAGTGGAATACTATGTAACTGAATGAAATAAATACAACTGCAGGCAATAGCATGAGTGAAAATACTGAGAGAAAGAAGGAGCATAATTCATATAAAGTCAAAAACAGACAAAGCTAATCTCCACTTGAATATCAGGATATTGAGTATCCTTAGAAGGGGGATAGTGACTAGAAGGGAAACCAAGGACCTTCTGGAGTTCTAGTGACATGTTTCCTGCTATGGCATGGCCATGTTCACTTTGTAAAGTTCACCAAGCTATATACTTAGGATCTGTGAACTTTTCTCTGATTTTATATGGTACCTCTATAAAATTTACATTAAAAAAGTCTTGTCATACAATTACTATGGAATTAAAGAAACAGTTGTGGAATCCTTAGAGATGCTTCAGGATGTCCACAGAATACAGGTTTAATTGAAGGCAGGAGGAGAAGGGGATGACAGAGGATGAGATGGTTGGATGGTATCACCAACTCGATGGGCATGAGTCTGAGCAAACTCAGGGAGATGGTAAAAGACAGGGAAGCCTGGCGTGCTGCAGTCCATGGGGTTGCAAAGAGTTGGACACGACTGAGCAACTGAGCACCAACAAATGTCTTGTAAATGGATACAGAGGAATTAGGGACACAATTTCAATGACTGTCTTGATTATCCACTTTTTCCTTTCCAGTGGACTTTTTTAAGACTTTGAAAGCCCTTTAAATGACACTTTTGGTTATTAAAATTGAGCCCTCTGGCCTGCACAGTTTGTTTTTTTTTTAGGTACATCTCATAATTTTTGTTGAATAGTGAGATGAACTTAAGTCTTGGTGTGAAAGGCTGAATTATAAGCCCATTCTCAAATGCGTACCTGAGGTTATTGCATATTCTCTTGTTTGATTGCTTTCAAGAACTATTACCTAAATTCATTTGAAGACTGCAGTTAAACTGTCATTTTATCCTTTAGAACTATTTTTCATTTTATGCTTTCACTTTATCTGGCATATGTTTTGTTGGTTAGTATATTTCATGTATATTTTTTCTTTTATCATTTTTAGGTGACTATGAAAGGCTTGTATTTTCAACAAAGTTCTACAAATGAAGAAATAACATTTGTGTTCCAAGAAAGGGTAAGAAAAATGATTTAATCTTTAGATGGAACAAGATAGTGTATTTTACAAATGTCACAGACCTAGTTTTAAATACCCCGTTACAAATTATTTTTGAGTGGCACCCTATAAATTAATTTTATGTGAAAACAGTGGTCGATATGGTATAACTATATTTTTAAAAGAGTTGCTGCAAAAGAGTTTTTAGTTCCTCAGTGTGGTAGTATAAAAGATAATAAGAAACTAAACAACTTGAGTAGTCTTATGTATTGCAAAATTAACCCAATTTATTCTGAATACCACAATAAAACGAGTTTTTAGATTGCAGCCATATTTCAGAAAATACTTTCATATTGTGAAATTAAAGAGGTGGAAAAACATTGTTTTTCACACTAACTTCTAAGCATTGCAAAGTTACTTCATGAACTAAGCTTTAAAGGTTTCCAGTTTTTTTTTTACTACTTTAAGGATAGAGAGTAGAATTTTTATCTATTAATGATTGTTTGAAAGGTTTGTGGTGGGCCAAAGACATTCCACTATTAGTTTAGGGACAAAAACTAAATGCGTATGTATTTCATATTGTATGTGTGTTTCATAGTAGTAATAAGAATCTCTGGATAACGAATACAATTCAGTTTTTCTTTTTCATCTTTCAACACCTCCAAAATCACTTAGATTAGGAGTCTAATCAGTTTAGTTTCTACCATTGGGTCAGGATGGAGGTCCAAGAGGTTTGATTGGCTCTCGGAAATAATTATCACCAGGTTCACACAATCATGAGTATAAAATTATCGATACTGCTGAATATCTTCACATAATTACCAAATATTATCAAATCTGAGTTTTAAAAAGGGAAATCCCAGAATACTGTGTTCATGTCAAATACAGTGATCACTTGGTTAGAACACAGGAGGCACTGCGCAGGTAGCTGTTCTAGCCAACTAGCCAACACTTGATCTAATTTTGGGGCATATCAAGGATTGAAGAAAGCATTTTAATTACTGATGTCATTGGTAGATGACACTAAATACCAACGTTTGAAATACCTTTGCCTTTGAAGTTATATCTAGCTATGGAATATGAGGGGTAAATTAAGTTCCATCAAGTTTGTATTTCAACCCCAGAGTCCCATGGGGCATGCTAAAATGTCCAAGACAGATGTTAAATAAGGTAGAAATCAACAAGTGACACTAAAGAACTTTCTATATAGCATTAAGAAAATTCCATGATCAGTACAGTGCATCTATTAAGTATATATGTGTTTAAGGACATCCCCACATGTTGCTTTGAGATTTAAATTGAACTGAAGGACAGTATTTATTGCTCTACTTTGTTATCCTCTGTTCATTGCCTGCACATATATTCTTATCCATAGCTTGGAAGTACATTTTCAGATTAGTACCCTAAGACTTTTGAAATTTTTTACCCCGAATTCCCTACATTCTTTCGTATTATATATTATAAAGTAATTGTTTGTAGCTTTTTCAGTTAACTTTGGTGTAAGATTTTGAGTCTTTTTTATTTTGTTCAGTTATATATGAAAATTTTTGCAACATGAAAGCAGTATTGTCAAAGGAATGTGCAATTTTATCATTTGACTCTAGGAAAATCTTCCTGTTACAGAAGATAACTATGTGAAACTTCAAGTTAAAGCTTGTGCTCTGAGCCAGATAAATACAAAGGTATGAATACTAAGATATTGGTGCTTTGATTTGGCCAAAAGTCAAATATATTTGGTATACAAAAATTATAATAATAATAACTGACTTCTGAGTACCAA
>NW_011495041.1:1240278-1263438 GCF_000754665.1 Bison bison bison
TCTGAGTACCAAGAAATTATTCCTAGAAGAATTGAACAGCTAGGAAAAAAACTTACCATGTATTTCTATATTAATTAGTATATTATTTCTATATTAATATATAGGATTAATATCTATATAATATATATTAATAATATAGAAATAATATACTAATTAATATAGAAATACATGGTAAGTTTTTTTCCTAGCTGACTGAGCGACTGATCTGATCTGATCTGATTAATTCTATATTAATATATATGCTAATATGATTTCTATATTAATCAGGAAATTCCATCTAATTGAACTCATGTATTTTATAATATTATATGAAAATATTTTATATGTAATTGTGTTAGATGGTAAGTTTACAGATAGAAATATCTCTATGTATTTTCTAAGATAATGGAGATTAAATGGTAGCTAATTGATTTGCTCACACATTAAAATTATACATATCAACGAATCCCTTAGCAAACCTGGCTTCCTGCTCCACAAAGGAACCTATTTTGTGAAGATACTTGCTTTTTGTCTTGATGCCAAAAATGGAGTCATATTTGCTTTTTCTGTGGTTTGATTTTTGCTCCTGCTTTTCTCTTGTATGAATAGAGGTTAGAATTTATTCTTGACAATAAGTTCAAGCCTTTGTCATTATTTAGCTTCTTGCAGAAATGAAGATGGAAAAGGAATTCTTTCCTGTTGGGAGAGAAGTTGCTGGAATTGTGTTAGATGGTAAGTTTACAGATAGAAGTATCTGTATTTATTTTCTAAGATAATGGAAAGTAAATGGTAGCTAATTGTTTTACTGACACATTAAAATTATATACACTTATTCAATACAAAGAAACTATACAGAAGTGTTTTTCCTTTTTTAATTAAAAAGAAAAATAGAACTTAATGGTATTTTGTAATTGAAGAGCTTATTACAGTTTAGTAAATAAATATTTAGAGATTATGTATTTAAATCCACAAGTGATCATTTGGAATAGCATGACCAGCATTGTCCTTTTTATGATGTTTACAACCCAGCATAAATTACTTGTGTAACTTGGCTTTGGGTCAAAATTTACATAATGCTCAATAGCTGCACTCACATTATATTTTTAAGGTGTGCCTAAAATTGAGTATTTAAAAGGTAAATAGGGACTTACTTCCCTGCCAATCCAAGTGGTTAAGACTCTAAGCTTCCACTGCTGGGGGCACAGGTTTGATCCCTGATGGGGAAACTGAGACCCCGCATGAAGTTCTGGGCAACAGTCATAGGCAGGATACTTGGCAGAAGAAAAAAAAGTTTGTCAAGAAAATTCCCCTTCAAAAATTGCAGGATAAAAGATATCTAACAAAATCTTTTAATGATGACATCAACACTGACTCCTTCCCCCGCCCCCAAAAAAATGAGGTGGGAGGGTAGGCAAGGGCCAGATCATGTTGAATCTCATCTCTCAGGTTGGGTTGTAGAGAACGTATTAGGGTGACCATGTGAAGAGTGGATTTGAGGCAGACCGGACTGTAGGCAAGAGCACTGTTTGAGCCATAGACCCAACAAGCAAGAAATGACAAAGTCCATAACCTAGACAGATGTGGCAAAGGTAGTGTGGATACATTCAAGAAATACTGGGAAAGTCAAGTCAACAGAACTTAATAATTGACTGGAACAGGAGAATTCAAAACGCGTAAAGGCAGGAAATGATTTACAAGATTCTGGTTATATCTGAAAGTTGTCAGCGTATCGGTTGTGTTTGAAATCATAGAATGGTGATGAGCTCATGCAGGGAGAGGGAGGAGATGAAGGAGACACACAGATTGCATGGACCCCTTGGCAGTGCCACCATCTGAAGGACAATCCTTAATAAAAGGAGTATGAAGGACACCATGAAAAAAGGATCAGGGTGATTTTAGGAAGACAAGAATCTGCAGCAGGAAGGAAAGAGAAAAGCACAGAAAGCAAGAATATTAGGGGATGGAGGCACAGGCAGGATCCAGAGATGCAGCAGATTGGGACCCTTTCGCAGCCAGCCAGCCAGAGGTGCCACTCCCAGATGGCAGACTTCTGCCTTACTTCTCTGCCACACCTCAGTTTCCTCGTCTGTTAAACAGGCCTAATAATACCTACTTCATGGGTGTGCCATGAAGATTAAATGGGAATACACACTAAAATGCTGGGCACAAGTAGACATTCAGTGAGGTTTGGGTTTTTTCCTCCTGTTTCCTCTTGTAACTATTGGAAGAAAAATATTCTACAGAATTGACTGATGGTGGAGGCCTTTTCTCTACATACACAGGGGAAGTGTAACTTATCACTTCTGTATAGTCCTCAAATTTCTTGGCCCCATTCTGAATTTATTTCCATAATCCCAAATCAAAGTAATTGCATATGTAACTCTAACCAGAATTGCCATTGCATGTCTGCACTTCTGCAGCTAAAACCATGACAGATTGGACTAGCCGCAGGAGGAGGGGAACCCAGTGTACCCAGTGTAATCATCATAAGAGCTGTGAAATGGATTATTTTTCTTTATGCCTTCATCCTTAGCTAAACAGAGAGATAGCCTGCTCCATGGTGTCAACAACCGCACAGCCCAGATTTTGCAGAGAATCCACATTTGAAGTGTTACATCCTATGGTCCCTTGCAGACTGTCAGAATGTCCTAAAAGTTCTTTACCTTTTCTCTGAGTCAGTGACTTTTATCAATCTATGGCTTTTGAATTTTAATTATTATGTTATATTTAATAACCTCGTAATAATGATTATTAATTTTCTCCACATTTTAGTTGGAAGCAAGGTATCATTCTTTCAACCAGATGATGAAGTAGTGGGTAAGTTATAGGTCATAGTCTTATTTCAAGTCGTCTGTCTTACTATTGTCTCCTTTTTCTGTACAATTGCTAATGTTTACTGTGACCTTGCTTCATATACAAGTACTTACCTAAGATTTGGAATTTACTCTCAAGTATCCATTGATGAAGAGAATTGAGAGTTTGATCTCAATAGCAGAACATTTACAACTTTTCAGTATTTGGCTATAATGGGATAGAAAGAGACTTCCCTGGTGGCTCAGATGGTAAAGAATCCGCCTGCAGTGCAGGAAACCTGGGTTTGATCCCTAGGTTGGGACTATCCCCTGGAGGAGGGCATGGCTTCCCACCCCAGTATTCTTGCCTGGAGAATCCCATGGACAGAGGAGCCTGGCGGGCTGCAGTCCATGGGATTGCAAAGAATCGGATACAGCTGAGCAGCTGAGCTCACACAGGATAGAAAGGTGGCCACAGTTGTTGCTGCCCTTGGTGCAGCCCTTCCTGGACAGAAGCTCGGTCTATAATTAGACTGATGACTCCAGAGAAAGGAAGAGTCACAGGCCATCAACATGAAGACTACTGACTGACTTGGCTCTGCAGGTGCTCTTTTGTCCACATCGGAGTAAATTGTATGTAGCTGCTCCCTTACTACCCTCGTAAAACCAAAAATTTGCTGAAGACATTTATTCTTTTTTTTTTAACTCTATGGTTAATACCATTTTGCAAATATATTTCTTTATACTGTGTCCTAGACATTCATACACACAACTATGAAGTAGTTAAGAAGTAGTTTTTGAAGTTGCCATTTCTCTGTATATCATGCTTGAAGCTGTTAAGATAAATGTGTAGGAAAGTTTTCATCAGCTTTTAACAGAATTGCCTTTGATTTGAGCATTTTCTTTGAGAATTTATTATTTCCGTCTTTATTATCTGCCCAGGAGGGTGGGTAAGGGACTTCCCTGGGGGTCCCGTGGATAAGAGCGCACCTTGCAATGCAGGGGACAGCAGTTTGATCCCTGGTCTGGGAAGGTCCCACATGCCCAGGGGCAGCTGGGCCCAACTGCCGCGACTACCGAACCCTCACTCTAGAGCCCACAACCGCAACTCCAAAGGCCCATGCACCGCATCTAAAGAGTAGCCCCTACTCACCGCAACTAGAGCAAGCCCGCGCACAGCACTGAAGACCAGTGCACGCACAGCACTGAAGACCAGTGCAGCGATAGATAAATAAAATTTTAAAAAGAAAAAAGAAGTCAGATGACATTGTATTATTCAAGATTCCGTTTGTAAGAGACCAAAAATAAAATCCAACTGGCTTAGGAGAAAATGGGATTTTACTGGAAGCGTACTGATGAATCCTGTAGAACCAAGGTTAGCCGTACATCAGGGGTCAGTTTAATGAGGAGCCCAGATGCCACCCCCATCTCTGACTTGGCTCTGTATGTCAGCCATCATCTCTGTCATCACTCAGGTGAAAGAGGAAGAAGAAAAAGAAAGATGTAGTATAGGTATTATAGTGCTCATATCAGAAAATAAACTGTCCACTCTGCTTCTGTATTTCTGAAATCTCTCCTTACTAGTGGTGGAAGCTTCCTCAAAATTCCACTGAGGAAAATGTAGACTAATGCTTACTGGCCTCTCATTAGGAGTGAGTTCACTTTTAGATAGTTGCCCTTATGTTTCTCATTTTAATTTTCAGGAATTCTGCCCCTGGATTCTGAAGACCCTGGACTTTGTGAGGCTGTTCGAGTCCATGAGCATTACTTGGGTATGTGGTTGTGCAGTGTTTTGGAGCTCATAAGTCTTACTTCCCAGGTGTGTGATTTTTATTAACAACACAATTGCTTTGCATCTGCTGTGAGTGTGCCTAGGAAATAGCTATTGGGTGGTCGTCATTTGACTACTTCTAGCTTAAATTTTCGGAGAAGGCAATGGCACCCCACTCCAGTACTCTTGCCTGGAAAATCCATGGATGGAGGAGCTTGGTAGGCTGCAGTCCATGGGGTCTCTAAGAGTCGGACACAACTGAGCGACTTCACTCTGACTTTTCACTTTCATGCATTGGAGAAGGAAATGGCAACCCACTCCAGTGTTCTTGCCTGGAGAATCCCAGGGAAAGGGAGCCTGATGGGCTACCATCTATGGGGTTGCACAGAGTTGGACACAACTGAAGCGACTTAGCAGCAGCAGCAGCAGCAGATTAAATTTTATATCTCTAAACTTTATTTTGAAACTGAACAGTGTTCCTACCTCTATATTTCCCTTACATTGTTCATGGTAAGAGGTTTGAAAAGCAGTTTCTCCCTTGGCTTTGAAATTATATCACTAATCAGAAGTTTTTACTTTTTTTTCTTTGTTATTAAAATTTTCATATGTATAAAATCTAGACAATACCTGTAGTCTGAGTCAGGAAAGACTCAAAACACTTATTTTTGGTTTCTGTTGTTAATATCCTTTGGCCAATATTCAATTTAACTTAAGTGCTAATTTTAAAATTTTCTTATCAGGTGGCCAAAGTATTGGTTTCAACTTCAGCATCAGTACTCATTGGAAGGAGGAGTCCTCACTGGAAGGACTGATGCTGAAGCTGAAACTCCAGTACTTTGGCCACCTGATGCGAAGAAATGACTCATTGGAAAAGACCCTGATGCTGGCAAAGATTGAAGGTGGGAGGAGAAGGGGATGACAGAGGATGAGATGGTTGGATGGCATCACCAACTCGATGGTCATGAGTTTGAGCAAGCATCGGGAGTTGGTGAAGGACAGGGAGGCCTGGCGTGCTGCAGTCCATGGGGTCAAAAAAATACACAACTGAGCAACTGAACTGAACTGAATTTACTTCTTAAATATTTAAATTAAAGTGAATAAATTATATAGACACACAAAACATGCTGCATCTCCTTAAGAATCAGGGGAAAGCACATTAAAACCACTGCTATGCATCCTTGAGCCTGACAAAGTCATAAAGTTTGACATTCCAAGTGCTGGCAAGGATGAGGAGCCACAGAATCTTTTGAGCACTGGGAGTATAAATTACTAGAAATGCTTTAGAAAAATTACTTGGCCTGATCTAATAGGTGATGATGTATTAACAGCTCAAACCTAGTAACTCTGCTGGTACTTTCATGCCCCAGAGAGGCCTGATGTGCACCAGTAGACATGTGCAAGTGTCCATGTAGCAGCATGGTTTGTCACTGGAATAAAAAGAGAAAAAGCGTCAGTGTTCATCACCAGGAAAATGGATAATCAAAGATATTTCTAATTAACTCATCAGTAAAAGTGTATTAAAAAAAAAAGTGTATAAATAACAGTCAAACATATCAAGATAGATGAACCTCACAAGCTGTGCTAAGTGAGAAAAGCAAGTTGCAGAAGTATACAACAGTGTGATACCATTTTATTTCTATAAAGTTCAAAACTACAAAATTTAATGAGGCATATCTCATTTAAAGATATGAGGAACATGTAGGGGAAAAGTCATGTGGAAGTTACCTTTGTGGGCGAGGAACGAGGATGTGAACACAGCATATCCACGGCCTCCAATGGGAGTCTTGTTTCTTCTTATGCTAGGATTCATGGTTTCTTCATAACTTACCTATAAGTCATCGTACATTCTTTCGTATTCTTGAACTATTTCATTGAATTTTTTCCTAAGTTCTTTCTTGAATAATATAACTGGTAATCAGACTATGTGGGGCCAATTTGGGACTCTTAAATTTGGATTTTGGACTATTAATAGTAGTAAATTTATATACCTCCTAGCAAGTCTGGTCTTCCACCAAATCAAAAAACTAGGTTCCAAACAACTCCCTGAAGATGTCTTATTAATCTTGTTGCAGAATATTAAGGATAGAGGTAAAAAATTGAATAAATTCTTCCAGCTCTTTTGTGCTTTCAATTCTCAAGCCATTCTGTCAAACATAAAAAATTTGTTATACAAACATTTCATGCATCTCAATATAACAACAACAAAAAAAAGCCCAATCAAAAGATGGGCAGATCTAAATATACATTTCTCCAGTGACGACATACAGATAGCCAAAAAGCACATAAAAAGATGCTCAACATTGCTAATTGTTAGAGAAATGTAGATCAAAATTTCAATGAGGTATCACCTCATACCAGTTGGCATGGCCATCATTAAAAAGTCTACAAACAATAAATGCTGGTGACAGTGTAGAGAAAAGGGAACCCTCCTACATTGTTGGTGGGAATATAAGTTAGTAAAACCACTATGGAGAACAATATGGAGGCTCCTTAAAAAACTAAAAATAGAACTACTCTATGATCCAGCAATCCCACTCCTCGGCATATATCCAGTGAAAACCGTAATTCAAAAAGGTGCATGCAACCAATGTACTTTACAGCACTATTTACAATAGCCAGGACATGGAAGCAACCTACGTGTCCATCAACAGAGTAATATCAGTTCAGTTCAGTTCAGTCGCTCAGTCGTGTCCGACCCTTTGCAACCCCATGAATCTCAGCACGCCAGGCCTCCCTGTCCATCACCAACTCCCGGAGTTCACTCAGACTCACATCCATCGAGTCAGTGATGCCATCCAGCCATCTCATCCTCTGTTGTCCCCTTCTCCTCCTGCCCCCAATCCCTCCCAGCATCAGAGTCTTTTCCAATGAGTCAACTCTTCGCATGAGGTAGCCAGAGTACTGGAGTTTCAGCTTTAGCATCATTCCTTCCAAAGAAATCCCAGGGCTGATCTCCTTCAGAATGGACTGGTTGGATCTCCTTGCAGTCCAAGGGACTCTCAAGAGTCTTCTCCAACACCACAGTTCAAAATCATCAATTCTTTGGCGCTCAGCTTTCTTCACAGTCCAACTCTCACATCCATACATGACCACAGGAAAAACCATAGCCTTGACTAGATGGACCTTTGTTGGCAAAGTAATGTCTCTGCTTTTGAATATGCTGTCTAGGTTGGTCATAACTTTTCTTCCAAGGAGTAAGCGTCTTTTAATTTCATGGCTGCAGTCACCATCTGCAGTGATTTTGGAGCCCTAGTCTGACACTTTCCACTGTTTCCCCATCTGTTTCCCATGAAGTGATGGGACCAGATGCCATGATCTTCCTCTTCTGAATGTTGAGCTTTAAGCCAACTTTTTCACTCTCCACTTTCACTTTCATCAAGAGGCTTTTGAGTTCCTCTTCACTTTCTGCCATAAGGGTACATATATCTGATGGAATATTACTCAGCCATTAAAACAGCATGAAATAATGCTATTTGTAGCTATGTAGACAGACCTGGAGATTATCATACTAAGTGAAGTAAGTCACACAAAGGAAGATAAATATTATATCACCTATATGTGGAATCTGAAAAAACACACTCACAGACTTAGGAAAAAACTTATGGTTATCAAAGGGGAAAGAAAGGTAGGTGGGTGAAATACATTAGGAGTTTGGGATTAACGTATGCACACTGGTGATGGTGGTTTAGTTGCTACGTCATGTCTGTTGTGACCCCACAGACTGTAGCCCACCAGGCTCCTCTGTCCATGGGATTCTCCAGGCAAGAATACTAGAGTGGGTTGCCATTCCCTTCTCCAGGGGATCTTCCCGACCCAGGAATCAAATCTGGGTCTCCTGCATCGCAGGCAACCAGCTGAGCTGAGGGAAGCCCATCATACATGCACACTGCTACACATAAAATAGATGATCAAGAGAGACCTACTGTATAGTAAAGGGAGCTTTATTTAGTGTTCTCTGGTGACCTACCTGGGAGAAGAATCTGAACAAGAATGGGTATCTTTATGTTTATAATTGAATTCTTTTCTGTACACCTGAAACTAGCACAATGTTTGAGTCAAATATACTCCAATATAAAATAAAAATTAAATTTAAAAAATTGGCACACATTTTCAGCATTATTTCTTGGACTTGTAGAAAGAATTGAAATGATAATTACAAAGAATTATAATACTGTTATTATTGATCCATATATGGCTCTCTATTATTAATTTTCTTAGTTTTTATAACACAATAAGTACTTGTGGACCACCTAATACAAAAGCAAGGATCTCAACATTAAACCACATCTAACCATGTAATTTTAAAGCCTCTGCAATTTTAAATGTAGTTTTATTAGTTAGCATTATTTTGATCTGATAAAACTTCTAAAATGTATTTTTAATTGGAGGATAATTGCTTTACAGTGTTGTGCTGGTCTCTATACCTGTGAATCAGCCACAGATATACATGTGTCCCCTCCCTCTTGAACCTCCCAGCCCCTCGTCCAGGTTGTCGCAGAGTGCTGGGCTGAGCTCCCTGTTGCACAGCAACTTCCCTTCAGTCGCCTGCCGTACATAACAATGGCGTGCGTGTCAGCGCTGCTCTGTACATTGGCCCCACCCTTTCCTTCCCCCTCTGTCCACAAGTCTGTTCTCTGTGTCTGCGTCTGTGTCCCTGCCCTGCCATTTTTTAAGCACTAAATTTTTTATTTCTTAATGAAAGTATAGGTAGTACCAATTCTTATGATGGAAGATAATCTCAAAAATATAAGCAAGTTGTACATAGACTGAACATGCACTGTTAGAGTAGATGGGCTTTAGAGTCAGACTTTCAAACTTGGACTCCCCTGGTGGCTCAGACAGTAAAGTGTCTGCCTACAATGCGGGAGACCCGGGTTTTATCCCTGGGTCGGGAAGATCTCCTGGAGAAGGAAATGGCAACCCACTCCAGTGTTCTTGCCTGGAAAATCCCATGGATGGAGGAGCCTGGTAGGCTATGGTCCATGGGGTTGCAAAGAGTCTGGATATGACTGAGCGACTTCCCCTTCTTTCTTTCTTTCTTTCAAACTTGTGGCATCAGACAAATTATTACCCTGAACGCCATTTGATAATCAGGAAAATTGGGGAAATTGCTGTCTCAAATTTATAAGGATTAAAGTACTGTGTGAGATATCCCCTGGTGCTTAGTATATTTTACTGTTTTAATGCCTTGCTGTCTGTCTGAACGTTTTCATCGTGTGCTTGGATGCTTTACGTCCCCACTAGATGGCACTGGTTGGCCAGTTTAATTCTAACTGTCCAACCCATCTGAATCTTTTGCCTTAAGAGGAAAAATACTTAGGGTAAACACTATTGAAAGTGTTATACACTTGATATCAGGTAAAATTAGAAAGGATTACCTATACTGTGAAAAAATCACATTAAGTATACACATTCATAAAAACAAAATATTAAATAATTAAACATATTAAGGAACAGCTTTGTTGCTAAGTCACTTCAGTCATGTCCAACTCTGTGTGACCCCATAGATGGCAGCCCACCAGACTCCCCCCGTCCCTGGGATCCTCCAGGCAAGAACACTGGAGTGGGTTGCCATTTCCTTCTCCAATGCATGAAAACGAAAAGTGAAAGTGAAGTCGCTCAGTCGTGTTCAACTTAGTGACCCCATGGACTGCAGCCTACCAGGCTCCTCCATCCATGGGATTTTCCAGAATGGTCAGAAAATATAGAGCTAATGTGGCTTAAACTATATTAGCAGTTTACGTTTTGTTTCAAGTGCAGTAGAAAACCATTGATGAATTTTAAAGAAGTGTGAGGATGTTATTTATGTTTTTAAAAGATCATTCTGACACTGCTGCATTTCAAAGACACCACTAAAGAGATTGAAAAGAGATGCCATAAAGTTGAAAATAATATTTATAACACATGAGCAAGCAAATGACTTACCTAAAATATACTACGAATTCCTGCAAATAAAGAAGAAAAAAGACAACAACAATAGAAAAATTGGTAAAACACCTGAACAGTCACTTCACAAAAGGAATTCTAGGGCTTCCCTGGTGGCTCAGTGGTAAAGAATTCACCTGCCAGTTCAGGGGACACGGGTTCAATCCTTGTTCCGGGAAGATCTCACATGCCAAGGAGCAACTAAGCCCAGATGGAAAACTATTGAGCTTGTGCTCTAGGGCCCAGGAACCACAACTACTGAGCCCATGTGCTGCGACTACTGAAGCTCGAGTGCCCTAGAGCCCGTACTCAGCCACGGGAGAGGCTACCGCAGTGAGGAGCCCACTGGCCGCAACTAGAGAGAACCCGAAGACCCAGCACAACCAAGAATAAATAATAAAGAAATAATTTTTTTTAAAAAAAGGAATTCTGTATGGCCCGCAAACATGGAAAGGTGCTCAACTACATTAGTAGGTGGGGGAAAGCAAATTAAAATCACAGTAAGAAACCATGACACACCCATATGATGGGCAAAAATGTGTAACACCAGTGTAGACAAGGATGTTCAAAGCAGCAGCTTTGTGAGAGTCAATTCATAAGCCACTGTGGAAGTGTTCAGTGATGTCAAAGGCAGAGTTCCATTCCTCAGTAAACACCCTGTAGAACACCTGTGTATCAGCACAGGAGTACTTTTATACATGAGCACTCTTAGTTAAGAATGCTTAACTCCCGAAAAGTTAAGAATACCTAACTACCAAAAACGGGGGGAAAACAGAAATGTTCCTTAACTGGAGAGTGGATAACCCATTCATTCTATTAAATTAGATGTTGCCATAAGACATCAAAAATGAAAAGCATGATAGCCTAGTGGCATTTCCCCAGCTCAGTGGTAAAGAATTTGCCTGCAGTGCAGGAGATGTAGGTTCTATCCCTGGGTCAGGAAGATCCCCTGAAGAAGGAAATGGCAACCCACTCCAGTATTCTTGGCTGGAAAATCCCATGAACAGCGGAGCCTGGCTGGCTACAGTCCATACCGTCCAAAGAGTTGGACACAACTGAAGCAACTTAGCATGCGTAGCCACAAGTACCAAAGAAGGATGTCTTAAAAAATGATAAGCAAAAAAAGAAGATAGAAATAAATGTGTATAAAAAAAAAAAAAAGAAGTGTGTATAGTACAGTTCCATTTAGATAAAGTTCATAAACAGGCAAAACAAAATTATGTTGTTAGGAATGTATATGCCGAGTTGATGGCTTTTGATCAATTGATCAGTAAAGAATTAATGCTTTTGAACTGTGGTGCTGGACTACAAAGAGATCAAACCAGCCAATCCTAAAGGAAGTCAACCCTGAATATTCATTGGAAGGACTGATGCTGAAGCTGAAGCTCCTATACTTTGACCACCTGAAGCAAAGAGCCAGCTCACTGGAAAAGACCCTGCCTGATGCTGGAAAAGATTGAGGGCAGGAGGAGAAGGGAGCAACAGAGGGTGAGATGGTTGGATAGCATCACTGACTCGATGGACATGAGTCTGCATAAGCTCTGGGAGTTGGTGATGGACAGGGAAGCCTGGCGTGCTGCAGTCCATGGGGTCACAAAGTCAGACACAGCTTGGCGATTGAACAACAACTTGCGTTTGTTAAACTAGAATGGTTGTGACCTCTGATGTCAGTTATAGCTCAGTTTTTGTAAAATGCCTTTGGTGGGAGAGGCGAGGCTGTCAACATGAGGGCTGTGTTCTCTTCTTCAATCAGAATGGTAGTTACTCGTGTACTTGCTCTATGTTTATTCATCCAGCTATACTTTGTTTCATGTTCTTTTCTGCATGTTTTACTTCAACCATAAAACATTTTTAAAAATGCACACTGATTCCTGCATTCACAGGGGAGTGTGCATGGGCAAAAATGGCAGCAGAGAAAGCATGCTGCTGCTGCTAAGTCGCTTCAGTCGTGTCCGACTCTGTGGACCCCATGGACTGCAGCCCACCAGGCTTCTCCATCCCTGGGATTCTCCAGGCAAGAACACTGGAGTGGGTTGCCATTTCCTTCTCCAATGCATGAAAGTGGAAAGTGAAAGTGAAGTCGCTCAGTCATGTCTGACTCTTAGCGACCCCATGGACTGCAGCCCACCAGGCTCCTCCGTCCATGGGATTTTCCGGGCAACAGTACTGGAGTGGGGTGCCATTGCCTTCTCCCAGAGAAAGCATAGTGGAGGTGAAAGATCCTGGAGTAGAGGCTTGGACCAGGGCCGTGGTGGCAGTAGAGATGGACGCAAACAGATCCAGGAGGCAGGTCTAATGGGCTTTGCTAACAGATTGTTTCCTCTTGTTCTTTGTGATAGTTCACAAACCAGAAAAAGTCACGTGGACAGAAGCTGCTGGAACCATCCGGGATGGATTACGAGTCTATACAGCCCTGCATTATCTTTCTCATCTCTCGCCTGGAAAATCCGTGCTGATAATGGACGGAGCAAGTGTAGGTATTAATAGTTTTGTTAAAAAACAGACCATCATATCAATGTATGGCAAAAACCACTACAATACTGTAAAGTAATTAGCCTCCAGTTAAAATAAATAAATTTTTTTTAAAAAAGACCAAAATAGGATACTTAGGAAATTGAGAAATAGGCCATCCACTTACTAATACAATGTATTGCCAGTTAACTGATTCACTGATTTCCTATACCAAACTCCCATTTTCTAAAATAAGCAGCTTTTATCAATAGATGATAAAAGTGTTTAGTTTCCTACTGCTTTGAATCTGCTATTACTTTAAAAAAGCAGACAAGCCATTTTTATTCATGCCTGTTACACAAAACTTTAAATAGCTCCTAAAATCTTTGAAGCTAGACCCCAGGTCTCCCTGCCTATTTTGTATCATATCTCTCATACTTACACTTATGTGATTAAGGTGCTTCATTTATAGATATGTCACACAAGATCAAAACTGTACTAATTTAAACATGTTATATATATGTAGTTATATATAAACATCATGTTTATACATGATAAACATCAAAATATAAAGACACTAAAAGATTACATAAAAATCTAAAAATGTTAGATTTTATATCTGACTGTTGATGAAAATGATTTTTCTTTGAAAAAAAAAAAAAAAGGCAGTCTTCGTTGGCTTCAGCCCTGTGTCCAACATCAAGGTAGTAGTTATTTCCCTGAACTAACTTACAGGTCAGCAAAAGAATGGAACTTTTGAAGTGCTTTTATTTTCAAAGAGAGGTTGCTGGACTTGTATATGTACCATTTAATTAGCTTAGTACATTATGCTGACAAGGCCCTTAATGGTGCATTTTTCTCTTTCCAAGGTCGTGTTCTGAATTCGACCTGCCTCCATCCTTGAGGTTATGTGCTACAGTCAGACTAGCTGGGAGCCTGTAGCACACAGAGCTTTTCCTTGAGGCAGTCTATCAGAGTTTCCCTTTCTAATAAGCTTGTCCTATTTTTTCTTTGTATCAGACAAGATTTTAAAATATACTGAAGTAGCACTAAACTGTTACTCTTTATTAAAAAAACAACCTAGTAGATGAATTAGACACAGCCTCCGCCCTCTCTCTTGTAACCCCATTGTGTATTCCCCCACACAGGCACTTGGTACAATAGCCATTCAGTTAGCACACCACAGAGGAGCCAAAGTGATTTCAACAGCCTGCAGCCTTGAAGACAAGCAGTTTCTTGAAAGATTTAGGCCTCCTATAGGTGAGTAATAGTACTCAACACAGACTTGAATACATAAAATTTTGAAGAGATATCATATCACCTTGAAAACTCTATTTGTAAAACAAACTGCAAAATGCCAAATGCGTGTCATTTTTAAAATGCACTTAGTTCCTGTGCTAAGTCCAAGGTTACTTAAGTTTACATTGTAATTATTTGGGTTTTTCTGTTGTTGTTTTCTTTTGGCCACACAGTGTGGCACATGGGATCTTGGTTCCCCAGGGAGAGGACCCATGCCCCTCTGCTGTGCAAGCACTAGACCCCTAGCAAAGTCCCAATTACTTTTCAGTTTTTTCTTCTTTGCCCCATTATCAACTTAGTCAAGTTTGAATTAGGTGAACTTTGACACAGTTCAGAAACACCTGATACCTCTTTAATTTTTTTAGTCAATAAGTCATATTTTTGTATCACTTTTCGTTTCTCAACCTCTTTTACCCGGTGATATATACCTAAAGGGGCCCACAGAGAATGAGATCGATGGATGGCATCACCAACTCAATGGACATGAGTCTGAGGAAACTCCGGGAGATGGTAAAGGATAGGGAAGCCTGGCATGCTGCAGTTCGTGGGGTTGCAAAGAGTTGGATACAACTTAGCGACTGAACAACAAATGTCCCTAAAGTTGCCTGTTTCCTGTGATTCGCTGGCATGGGAGATGAGCCAGTTAAACAGAAACCCAGGTCACATATAGTTTAGGATAAACAGGATATGGCATCAGCTGGGGAGCTCTTGAAAGGACTGACCCTATCCCAAAAGCAATGAACACGGGAAAGAGAAAGAAAATAGAGATTGACAAAATAGAATGGAGATGGGAATGGAATTTAGTAGACTGGAGTTAACAGAATTAACATTGGAGATTAACAGATGAAGAGAAGAGCAGAGTGTAAGGCCTGCAGGAGGGAAAGTAAGATTCACTGGGTGTTGACATGAATGATAGTTCCTTAAATCCTCAACAACCCTGTGCCAAGTAACTGGGAAACAGCATCTCAGAATTTAGTTTTTCCAAGGATGTGCCAGGGTGTGTACCACTAGGCCTGGAATGGGATTTGAACCCAGGCCTGTCTAACAGTAAAGCCTGGGTTATTTCCATGGTTATGTTATGCTTTTGGCAGATAACCAAGAAATGGAAAGAAGGTTGAAACAGGCATTGAGAAAGGAGGGAGATAAGAAAAACGGAAAAAAAGAAGAGATTGAAAATGGAGGGGAGGAGCATAAATAGTACTGTGGACAAGGAGCAGTTTCCTCTTGGTTAACCCTGCCCTTCCCTCCTGTCTCCCCACGCCCACCCCCAAGACTTCAGTCAGTACTGGACTGACTACACCTTGAACCTGAGCAGCTCTGAGCAGAATTCTCTGTAATGAGAAGGTATTCAAAGATACAAAAATGAAACAGAGATGTATCTTCATTTTCCAATTCAAATTCTGAGGTTTTTTAAAAAATATTTTATTATATTTGGTTGCATCAGCTCTTAGTTGTAGCATGTGGGATCTAAGTAGATCCCTGATCAGGGATTGAACCTGGTCTCCCTGCTTTGGGAGCAGTAGTCTAGCCACTGGACCACCAGGGAAGTCCCCAAATTCTGAGATCTTTTAATTCTCATTGGCTTGTTCTCTTAATATAGTGCTTTAAAACAACCAGTTAAAGTTACTTTTATTTTCACTAACTCTGCTTAGAATAATCCTGTTTTGTTTTTTCACCTTCAGGAATTTTTTTGTTTTGTTTTGGAGGGCAAGTCAGGGGATGCCGGTACAGGTTGGGATTTCTGTGACTGAGAAAGGATAAAACTGCCTGTAGTAGAGAAGTACCAAATCCAGAATAGATCTTTGTACTTTTGAGCTCTGAACTCTATTAAATCTGAACATTCTTAAGAAATTGTTTAATCTTTCAGTTCATATCTATATAAGTACATTTGCTAAATTAAGAGAGTCTCAGTTCTGGCAAAATACCCTTTAGCTATAAAGAACAGTCCTCTGTGTCAACAGATCAACCTTGGAATATGTTATCTGTAGAATGCTCATATTTTAATTTATTGACTATACCAGTTTCTTCATCCTTTCATCCTTACCAACACTGGGTTAGATGAGTGAAAAACAGGATAATTCAGATTCAATAACTGCTTCAACCATTTAATTCATTTCAGAGATGAGAAATTTATTTGCTTTTCTTGCTCTTGCTCTGGGAGCTATGTTGATCACATAGGGAACAGTACAATCGCCTGACTTGCTGTCCTTTGCAGCTCGAGTGATCGATGTTTCTAACGGGAAAGCCCATGTGGCTGAAAGCTGTTTAGAAGAAACAGGTGGCCTCGGAGTGGACATTGTCCTAGATGCTGGAGGTGGGCACTTTACTAAATCAGGAGTCTCTGTCATTTTTTGTGTTATGGATAAATTTCTGGGAAAAAAATAGAACCAGGAAGTAATTACTTACACATTTATTAAGTTGAGGTCAAGAGTTTTTTTAACTTTTTGAATTGGAGCTTCATTTTATTCCCATTTTAAGCACCATCAGAAGAGAGAACATGCTTACCTTTTAAAAAAGTATGCATGCGTGCTTAGTTGCTTCAGTCATGTCCGACTCTGCAACCCTATGGGCTATGGCCCACCAAGCTCCTCTGTCCAGGCAGGAATACTGGAGTGAGTTCCTATGCCCTCCTCCATGGGATCTTCCCAACTCGGGGAGTGAACCCTTGTCTCACGTCTCCTGCATTAGCAGGCCGGTTCTTTACTGCTGGGGGCTTCCCTGGTGGTTCAGTCGGTAAAGAACCCACCTGCAATGCGGGAGATTTGGGTTCAGTCCCTGGGTTGGGAAGATCCTCTGGAGAAGGGAACAGCTACCCACTCCAGTATGCTGGCCTGGAGAATTCCATGGACTCTGTAGTCCATGGGGTCTCAAAGAGACTGAGTGACTTTCACTTTCACTTCTTTACTGATGGTGCCACCTGGGAAGCCCTTTGGCGTCTAGGCATGGGAGTTTAAGTATCTCTGCAAGAAATCTGGGGCCTCCCTGGTTGTGCTTGTAGTGGTTGTGCTCAGTCACTCAGTCATGTCTGACTCCTTGTGAGCAGCAGCCCGCCACGCTCTTCTGTCCATGGTATTTTCCAGGCAAAAATACTGGAGTGGATTGCTGTCTGCCAGAGGGCTTTTCCTGACGCAGGAATTGAACCTGCGTCTCCTGCATTGGCAGGCAGATTCTTCACGGCTTTGGAGGTTCTTGGATTAGTTCAGGTCTCAGTCAGTCACTTGTTTCTGCTATGTGTGGCTGCCTTCTGTGGGATGGTGAGCTTCTGCAGTCCCTTTTTGGACAATGCAGAGAATTTTTTTGCATTTTACCTTTCTTGAACTTTTGCAGTTTAACCAATAGTTATTTAACACCTAATCTCTACACACTTAGGTAGTGCCACTGCACCTTAAGAAGAGGTTTCATAAGCCTGCCAAGGGATTCTATTTATATTTTGTTAGAATTTATCTTCTAAGATCATAACAAATGGAGCTATGGCCACAGCTGTTTGTTTTAGCCAGTATTTTCAAGATTTGAAATTAACTCAGAAAAATCTTTCAGTGGAAGTGAATGTATAGTTCATTAACTTTTCAAATGGACATTTCAATAATTACATCAAAGTAGGACATTCTTGAATCTATGAGTTCCTTACTCAGGAGTCAGCTTTCCCCAGAGTATTAAGCTATCAACGGTACGATTGAAATGGTCAGACTTAGTGGTGTGTGCTGTTATCCTGTCTGATTTTCAAACTGAAAGAGATGTTTTATCTTTAGTTATCTCATTTATAATTAAATCTAAAGTAGATTTTATAAACAGTTTTAATGCAAAAGTGTATTTTAAGGGGTCTGAATATATCGTATGTTACCTTGTTCTAAGAAAAATGCTTCCTTGTTACATTAAAAGTAAACAGAACTAGTTTGAAGAATAAATTTTTATCAGATTACTGTAAAATATATGTTCTCTCCCTCTCTTTCTTTTTAAACAATTCTTCTGTAAGTGAGGTTATATAGTAAAGATGACGAACCAGCTGAAAAATCACAACTACTACCACATAAACATGATATCATCACCCTTCTTGGTGTTGGAGGCCACTGGGTAACAACAGAAGAAAACCTGCAGGTATTATCAGAAACAGTAAAGCATTACTATTCCACCAATAGGGTGTAATTAACAAAGAATGATGCCTAAGTGTTTTAGCACGGTGTGGTTAAATTTGTATAAATTTTTAATTATTTCCTATTTTTAAAGAAATATAGCTTTTATTTTTTTTTTAACTTTAGCTGTTGGCCAAGATGTTGAAATATAGTTGAAATATAGCAGAGGAGTTCATTTAATGGTTTGGAAATAATGACTTCTAAATTTTTTAATAGTATTTCAAATAAGATTTTTTTTCCCCTAGTAACAAACATTCATGTTGACATATACTTAGCAAAATATTTCTATATAAAATGACAATTTCTTAATTATTCAAATTAGAATTTACTCTGTGTGTGTGTGTGTGTGTGTGTGTGTGTGTAGTCTTCCATTTTTACATTTCTTCCAGTTTTACATTTCTCAGCAAAATTCAGGGATTTTTATTATGGTGATATTCACATACCAGAATTCTCATGTTCCAGTCTTCGATGATTTTCTAACATCCTCATGAAAATGACTGGTGAGTAGCAGCTAGAAATCACACACACACACACACACTGGTGAGTAGCAACTAGAAATCACACACACACACACACACACACAGAAACACAGACACCCCTAATACCACTTTATCACCTCTGGATTGGCACAGACACACACACACACACAGAAACACAGACACCCCTAATACCACTTTATCACCTCTGGATTGGCCTTGCATTTTGACCTTGCTGTTTCATAATTTTGGACAATGAATTAGAAAAGAAATTACAGTGTACATACTGTTACTAAAGTCTGTGTGCTGATTACCTGCAATTTGGGTATTACTTGTGTAAAAATTTTTCTGACCTAAGATACCAATCATTCTCCTGCTATTAAACTCACAATAACTGAGAGTTCTTTGTGTATTTTATCCAAGCTGGATCCTCCAGATAGTCATTGCCTTTTCCTCAAGGGAGCAGCAGTGGCTTTCCTTAATGATGAAGTTTGGAATCTGTCAAATGTACAACAGGGAAAGTATCTTTATATCCTTTTTCCTACCGATTTGAATTTCTGGCTTGAAATGTACCTTGTATTCTCATCATTAAATTCTGTAATAATGGTAATAGCTAGTTCCGAGTGTGTATAGGTACTTATTTAAATATGAAAACAACCCTGTGAAATTTAAGTATTGTTATTATTCCTCTGTCACAAGTAAAGAAACAAGGATAAAAGGTTAATACACACCCAAGGATGCAGCTGGCAAGTGCCAGGACAGGAATCACCCAAGCTGTCTCGCTCGTTTCTGAATGAGAAATCAAACTATAGGAGACATGGAAAAATTTACTTCCTTTTAATCTGGCCTCAAGAAAATCACAGGTCACCTTAAGAGACTACATCTGTATTCCTATGGCAGCACTGCACAAAACATTTCAGAATATTCATCTACATTAGAGTTGGGGGGGGTGGTGTTTTTAAGAATATCAGTGCTAGGAAATCTTTATCAAAGAAAGATGGATTGATTATTTTTAATGGAAGTGATTCAGTAACAAATCAAGTGTAAAATAGAATCATTCCATTTTAGTAAAAGTAATCAAGTTTTCTTGAGACTCTGAAAGCAGTTCTGAAAGAAAGGTCCAAACCTCTTTAGAGCGGGGTCAATTTAAGAATAAATTTTGTTTCTGAGATGCCTGTCTTAAAGGCAGCTGTACCTGGTAAAATTTTTAATATTAATATATTGGATAAATATTAATACATTCTCGTTACTTAATAGAGTATAATTGTGCATGAAGAGACTTGCATGTCTCACTGAACATCATTATTTTTATCAAATGCGTATTGTATATGCATGCTATGTACAAGGCCAGCCTCCTCTAAAATCTATGGCAAGCTTATTTCAGAGCCTTCAATTAGTATATTCCATATTTTGAGTTTTAAAGAGTTCATTTCAAAACCAGAACATCCCCTTAATGTAGTGAATGTGTGTATTTAAAGTATTTTTGATTAAATATTTTCCTATTAAATTTAGAATAAACAATTTTTAACTCTCTAAAAGATTTAAATTTCAGCTTTAAATAATGAAATGTCCAATAACATTGTAATTCTCAAGAATACCATGGGATGTTAATTATAGACACTGTATTAAAAGTAACACAAGTTAGCATGTTTTGAATCTTACATGTCTAAAGGCAGGCTGGCTGCCTCTGCCTGTATTACTTAATTCTCTCAACTGCTCTCCTTTCCCCCACACCGTAAGATTTTAACCTCTCTGACAAACCCATGGACCAAGTTAAAATATGACATGTTTATAAGAAATGTTAAATTTTCAAAAATCAGAAATACGTATTTTATATATATATACACACATACACACACACACACTTACACATACCATTGGCAATTTCATTAACAGAAGAAAGCGAATTTGCAGTAACAAAGAGTGAATCAGTATTCTTTAGGTCCTTTAAAAAATATCTTTAAAGTAGCTTATGTTTCTGTTTTCTCCCTTACATTTCCTAAAGTCCTGAATCAAACTTTAGTCCTCACTTGTGCAAACCCCCCTCAGCTGCATCACACATGAGCCAGTTGATGCTTATGATTTATATAGAGATAGCCTTCCAATTGTGTGATTATACATCATAGATAATTCTCCTGTACTATCAGTTAGGCGATGGCACCCCACTCCAGTACTCTTGCCTGGAAAATCTCATGGACGGAGGAGCCTGGTGGGCTGCAGTCCATGGGGTCGCAAGAGTTGGACACAACTGAGTGACTTCACTTTGACTTTTCACTTTCATGCATTGGAGAAGGAAATGGCAACCCACTCCAATGTTCTTGCCTGGAGAATCCCAGGGATGGGGGAGCCTGGTGGGCTGCCGTCTATGGGGTCGCACAGAGTCAGACATAACTGAAGCGACTTAGCAGCAGCAGCAGCAGTTATATAGACTCTCAGCTCTAATATTATTTCAATTAAATGACTAGAGTTTTTAATTTTATACTGTTTATTCTTATTTGCATATATTAGACAAATTATTAACTTTCTTGCATACATATCATATATCAGCTAGCTTAATAAATGTGCACCTAAAGTAAGAAATATAAGTGCTAAATTTTTAACTAAAATACCATATTTAGCGCTAAGATGAAACCCTGACCCATTCTGTTATTAATACCATTCACTTGGGTTAACACTAGTCATTACTTAAGGAGAAACATTAGGCTTCTTTCATCACTTGTCCTTTGAAGTTTTATGCTCTATTATGTCACTCTCTCTCTCAAATCACTTACCCCATTTTCCTGGTTTAGAGGTAGACTTGGACAGCTTATAGAACTTGTTACAAAAATAGGTGACCTGCCTAGCATCCTCTGCTTATCAGATAGTTTTATTTACTCCTTTACATTATCACCTTAACAGTCTTTTCCAGCTACGTATCTTAAAAGATGTGATGGAGAAGTTATCAACTGGTGTTTTTAGGTATGCTAAACAACCAAATCATTGTTCTTGTTTATTTTTCTATTCTCCAAGAGATAAAATGGGCATTCCCATTTTTGTTTCAGCTTTCTCAGTATACTTGTTGCCACCATATGTTACATTTTGCTTAAACAGCTGCTGTTTAATATTTCTAAAGTGTATCCTGTGATACACCAGTAAGTAATTATTCCCTAAGATAGAACTGGTTCATGAGTTTTCTTTACTGCATTCCATACTGTATCAGCCCCTTCGCTTATCCACATCACCCCTCCCAAAGCAATTTGAAATAACCCACAGGTAGACAGGAGGGAAAAGTACAATTTTTTTTCAGCTGAATCTGTTTATCAAAAAAGAGGAATTAAAAAAGGGAATGGAGAGAATGGGTCTTTTCCCCTCCCAAAATCTAACCACTCTTAATAGTGGAAATATTAATGGGCAAATTTTATTTAAAGTAATAGAGCTGAACTACAGCAATTGTCAACTACCCTGCTGTGTACTCTCCTCATCCTTAACTAGACATTTCTAATAATTTCATTCTTCCTCAGACCTCAGTTGGATGAACCCATTCCACTATACGAGGCAAAAGTTACCATGGAAGTTGTTCAGAAAAATCAAGGAAGAAAGAAGCAAGTTGTTCAGTTTTAATGTTCTCTCTGACCTCAGCTGGATGAACCAGTTCCAGTATTTGAAGCCAGAGCTTCCTTGGAAATTGTTCATAAAAGTCAAGGAACCTAAAAGCAAGTTTTGTGTTTTTAAGTATATTTTCCTGCTGAAACAAGATGCTCATTTATTTGAAGTATTTGAAAAGTATCTGAAAAAAATTATCGTACAGACGGTCGAAGCAGTTGTAAATTTTAACATCTAAAGGGAATATTCTGAAAGCCTTTTAAATTATTGTCCTTATATATTTGCCTCTTATAAATTGTTTACATGAAGAAAAACGGTCATCGGAATCCACACTATGTCGACAAAACTGTTGGGAGTCTTGCTATGTCAAAATACTTTTCTGATGAACTCCTTTCTCAATACTTACCTTCTTTCTTTAAACATCCTTTGCTGTCGTAATTTAATACTTGGAATATATTTTCAAGTATCAAAGGATCTAGCCAAGAGAAAGCTAAATTTTTTTTTTCTTCAAATATTCATTCACTCCAGGGTTTCCTCAGGATGGAACCAGAGCAACACTAACGCGCCCGTGACCTCTGCAGTGTTTGCGTGAATGGCTGCAGCGGCGATGCCGGCTGGGGCCGCTTTGGGGGGGTCGGGAGGGGAGGCCCAGGCCCTTCAGCAGCCCTGGACGTCTCCGCTGAGCTCCGGAAGCTTACCGAAGCGGCAGCTCAGGTGTGACGTTTCCTTTCTTCCTGGCGCCTCGCTGCGGACTT
>NW_011495041.1:1264002-1305226 GCF_000754665.1 Bison bison bison
CTCGTAACAGTCCGGGGGTGGATTCGGCCGTGAAGTAGGGCTGGCTGGCTCTCGCGTCCCGGGAGGGAAATGGGCGCCGAGTTGAAGTCGCCCGCGGCCTCGGGTTGCCCTGGGGGTGGGGGGCGGCGTGAAGTGCGCTCCGCGAGGGGCCGCGGGGCTTGCGGGGCTGGCGGATCCCGAGGAGCGGACCCTGCATCTCCCACGCTCCAGTCCGGTGCCCGGCCTGCAGACCCTGGGCGGCCGCCGCGGGGTAGAAGGGATGAGAGGTCAGTGGGCGTGTGGCTCCGAGTTGTCCTGGAGCCACCCGGGGAAGGCCCCCGTTTGAGGGGAAGAATACAGGACCCTCTTTCCTGCGGCATTCAGTGCGTCCCTTCTCCCGCCCTCCAAATTATTCTGGATTTGGAGGAATGGTGAGGATTGATCAGGGGGTCAGAATTTACCCCATGATTTGTCTTACTCCAAAACCTTTTGAATCTTTTGAGTTGAGATTATTGATTATTGAGTTATCAGTTGTGCAGACCACCTGCCTTCTTCCCCGTGCATTTTGATGGTTAAAGTTCAGACACAAAGCTGAAGTGACACTCTCCGTCACACTGATTCGGGCTCCTGTGAATTCCTGGGCTTACTGAGAAACTTGTGTGCCAGGTGAAGCTCTGGAGGTTTAAAGCGAACTCCAGCATCATTTAGAATTTAAAAGGACCATTTTTTTTCACCTCAGTTTTTAGATTCTAATCAAGAAAATGATTTGCTCTGGGAAGAGAAGGTTCCTGAAAGAACAGCCATTACAGAATTACACCAGGTAATACTTTTGAAATATCATTAGAGTGTATATTTTTATAAATTCAGACTGCTGAGAAGCGTTTTACTTGGAAAATCGTTTACCAGAGAGCCCTGTGTGATCATTTCTACCAGACTTGAAAGGACCACCGGCATCAGCCTTGGTAAAGGACTTTGTATGTAGTAGTAACTGTTTATCATGGCACCAGTGCTAAAGCAGATGTAGAGGTGAGGTTTCTTTTTCATAGGTAGTAACAAGTCCAACGCATCACTCAGAACCAGTGCCTCCAGGCTTATCCCGAGTTCCCCCAAGACCCAGTCTCCCTTCCTTGCAAGTGAATGGCCTTCAGGTCAGTTGGAAATAGTTCCCCCTTTCCTATTATTTTTAAATAGCATCACTTAAAAGAGTCGTTTTAATGTGGAGAACAGCGACTGGACAGCAGACAGTTTGGGGGAAGTGTTTGAGGCAGCAGACGCTTCTTCAACCAGCCTGAGAGGCTGATCAGAGGCCAGGTTCCCTGCAAGGAGCAGCTTAGCCCTGGCTCCAGAGTTTGGAAGCTAAAAAGTGCTTTTGAAAAAATGCTTGGAAGATTTGTGCTTTGACAGCAGTATCAATAGCAGATTTTTTAAAATTATGATCATGAAAATAGTATTTCTCTTGTGACTAAACTATGTAGAAGTATAATAAAAGGTGAAAACTGCCTTTCCAACACTACCACCACCCCCAACAACAACAATTCCCACTTTCCAGAGATACCATCACTGCTAATGGTCTAGTGTAGCTCCTTCTGGACGTTTTCACAGTGTGTAATTAGTTTCCAGTGTTATTTATCGTACAGTTCATAACATTTTGAGATTTCAGCAATCATGAGCATGTTTAGTGGATGACTTCTGTAGATTGAAGGGTTTTTTCCTTAGTACTCTACTAATTTTTGTGTTCTTTGTTTTCTAAAAGACTCCTCATGTATCATTCTCCGAATCTGATATTCCACCCTCAGAAAGTACTGAGTTACCTGTGGACTGGAGCATTAAAACACGACTCCTTTTCACCTCTTCTCAACCCTTTACCTGGGCAGATCATTTGAAAGCCCAGGAAGAGGCTCAAGGTATCATCCAGCATTGCAGGGCAACAGAAGTTACTTTGCCTCAAAGTATACAGGTAATCCTGTGAGAAAATAGCTATGCATTAAAGTAACAAATGAAGTATAAAAAGTACTTCTCTGCAAACCGTCAGCGATATTTCCTTCCATTAAGTTTTTCTTTGGACATTTAAGACACAGAGACGTGGGAAATTATTTTATTTTCCAAATGCCGCATCCATATACTTTTTAAAATCATACTGAGTAACTGTTAAATTTACAGACCTGTCCTGAGAATTTCTCATTGTTGCAGGCAAGAATTGTTTGAACTAAACTTTTTAAGGCCTTTTGCGAAAAAAAAATTGAAGGAAATGAAAAGCAATTGAGGAGTAGGATTGCAAAGAGATTTTACTGGTTTCCTCATATACTGTATTCTGCATTTTGTAAATGCGCTAACTCTTACCCCCTTGGGCGACAGTCTGTTGTAAATTTAGTAGAGTTAATGAGTTCTAGAAAGCTTTTCAAAAATGTAATTACCATTACTTTCAAGCAGCTCAACTCAAACTAGGTTAAAAGAGATTACCTTGGTTACCTCTTTTTTAATCAGTAGATCCTGGTGATTTGTAATTGGGACTATCGGTTTTTACTGGCTACTTTTGAAAGAGTTTTGAGGCAAAGGAGTTGTATATAGTGTTATCTACATACACGCACCCTGCCCTAGGGTTGAGCATCATTGTCCTCAAGGAGGGTAGAGACAGGCAAATGCTCCTCTCTGTGTCCAGGTGTCCTTTCTGATATGTGGGTTATCAGACTGTAATTGCTGGCAAGGAAGCTTTTCCCGAATAATGAACTACACTTCAGCCTCTGTAACTGTTGTTAACACATTGCTACAGAAGAATAAATGTTTGGTATATTCAATGTCTTTTTAATTAAATTCTGTGTTTCTAATGGGGCAAAAACTGTCCAATATCATCTTTGGATTTTAGGATCCCAAACTCTCCACTGAGCTCCGCTGTGCTTTCCAGCGGAGCCTCATCTATTGGCTCCACCCTGCCTTGTCTTGGCTGCCATTGTTCCCTCGTATCGGAGCTGACAGAAAAATGGCTGGAAAGACAACCCCGTGGTCAAATGATGAAACCCTGCAGCACGTGTTAATGAGTGACTGGTAAGATGAATAAAAATTTGTGAATCCCATAGTGAATTTTCATTTTAGCAGTATTCTTTCCTTATTTATGATGTGTAATTGGACATTAGTAGATGGATTTCTCTGTCCTTCTGAATTGTTTTATTAAAATATTAATGATTAACTGCTGGAGAAGACTCTTTGAGAGTCCGTTGAACAGCGTGGAGATCAAGCCGGTCAATCCTAAAGGAAATCAACCCTGAATATTCATGGGAAGGACTGATGCTGAAGCTCCAATACTTAGGCCACCTGATGCTAAGAGCTGGCTCATTGGCAAAGACCCTGATGCTGGGAAAGATTGAAGGCATAAGAAGGGAGCAGCAGAGGATGAATTGGTTAGATAACATCACTGACTCAATGGATGTGAATTTGAGTAAACTCCCGAAGATAGTGAAGGACAGGGCAACCTGGCATGCATAGTCCATGGGGTCACAGAGTCAGACATGACTTAGCAACTGAAAAACAACAGCCATGATTACCAATTTAAACTGATTCAAATTGTTTACTTTTGGGGAATTCCCTGGCAGTCCACTGGTTAGGGCTCGTAGCCAGAGTTCAGTCCTGGTCAAAGAACTGAGATCCTGCATTTTGCGTGGTACAGGCCACTCCCTGCCAAAATTTTTTTTCCTCAAATTGTTTACTTGTTTAGCTCTTATTCACTCCTTTTTTCCCCCCTCTGGCTGCATTGCAAAGCTTGTGGGATCTTAGTTCCCCAACCAGGGTTAGAACCCATGCACCCTGCGGTGGAAGCCAGGAGTACTAACCGCTAGGCTGACAGGGAACTCCCAGCTCTTGTTCTCTCTTTATGTAGTTATAGAATGCATATAAGTATTTGATGACTATATAGAGACAATTCTTTAATATTACTTTTTGTTAATGGCTGTGTCCCTTCTCATCAGTAGAAGCTGCTTATTAAAAGTCAGCAACCTGATATCAACCTCAACTGCTTTGTCTAAAGAAAAAATGGCAAGCATTTAAATGTTAAACGCTACTTGTTAAAGTATTTAGAATTCATCAGTGAGTCCCATGACCAATTTCAGTCCTTTAAAAAGCCAAGTTCTATGTCATGGGAAAAATTCAGACCATTACCTGTAATAATTGTGTTTGAAATCAGGTGAGGATCAAGTGATATAGAAATTTTCAATATTGAGTTGACATTTTAATAATGCCTAAAGAAAAATATTTTTCTTCATAGGTCTGTGAGCTTTACTTCTCTATATAACCTGCTGAAGACAAAACTTTGCCCTTATTTCTACGTTTGTACCTATCAGTTTACTATCCTGTTCCGTGCAGCAGGGTTAGCAGGAGATGATGTAATCACGGCTCTCATATCTCCTACGACTAGAGGTATAAGAGAAGCTATGAAAAACGAAGGTAAAACTATACCTTTAAAGTGAGAATACCAAACTGTAAACACCTTAAAAGTTAAAATTTGAACTGTCTTCTAACAGTTGAATTATCTTCTACAACTTTTATCTTGTTACTTTAAAAATGACTTCATTTCTTCACTTTGGTCTTTTTTCTTAGCATTTAATTAAATTATCCGTTGTACATAGCTTTAAGTTACATTCCCTTCTCTAGTCTCTAAACATATGTCAAGCTGGAAAGTCCCAATCTGAATATACTCCTGTAGAATTTCTTTTATAGTACAAATTATCTACACTCTTCTAATAACTTGATTTTTAAACTTTGTCAACACGTTAGTAGATCATGAAGTCTGTTCAGTGGACTTATTCAGCACTTTTTTAAAAAGTGAAAGAGTAATGTATACTCGATGAAAGATTACCAAATGCAGTAAGAATATGTATTATCCTGAACCATTTGTTTAAGGAGATATATGAGTATTGTGAGCTGCTGTCAAGAAAGCATGGAAAACACTGCTTTAATGATCAAATGTAGAAACTCATTTTCAAATATTCTCTACAAGTCAACAAGACTGTTAATTCTTTCAGAGTATATTAAATAAAACATAGTTTCATTTTTCTTTTCTCATGTAGGTATTGAGTTTTCTCTGCCTTTAATAAAAGAAAATGGCCCTGAGAAGAGGAAAGCGTCTGGAACAGGCTTGCGACACGGGGAGTATGTGATTAAGATAACCTTTTACGTCATCCATGTGACTTAAGGATTCAATGTAGAGGAAACAGCTTTATGAAATGTGAACCCTAACTAACTGTAGCAATGTCCTAGGGAGCAAGCCATCAGTGATGAGGATGAAGAAGAAAGTTTTTCCTGGCTGGAAGAGATGGGTGTCCAAGATAAAATTAAAAAACCAGACGTGCTTTCTATCAAGCTGTATCCTTTCAGTTACTGTGTAACTCAAATTGGTTTTCATTGAATTCAGTTAGTGAGCAATGTAATTTTTTTGTTTGTTTTTTTTGGATGAGGATGTAGGATCTTAGTTCCCTGACCAGGGATCGAACCCGTGCCCCCTGTAGTGGAAGGTCAGAGTCCTAAACACTGGACCACTAGGGAATTCTCTTGAGCAATGTAATATTGACTGGAAGTTTTCTTTTACTATTATCTTAAAGTATCCTTAAGATCATATTCAAACTTAACTTGCCACATGACATTAAAAAGCAAACCCCTAAGAGCAGTAAAACAAGAAAAATTAAAGTTTTTTTTAAGTAAAAATATTCTGTTTTGGGTAAATTTGGGGAGGGGAATGGAATGGATTTTTGACTAGAGAAGAAATTCATTTTTCTAAGGAATATCAATTTCTAGCAAATTCAGATGGTCATAAAGAAATTATTTTGATTATTAGGATGCCTTATAATTGCAAGAGCTTCCCTGGTGGCTCAGATGGTAAAGAATCTGCCTGCAGTCAGGAGACTTGGGTTCAATCCCTGGGTTGAGAAGATTCCCCTGGAGAAGGAAATGGCAACCCATTTCAATACTCATGCCTGGAGAATCCCATGAACAGCGTAGCTGGCAGGCTACAGTCCATGGGGTCACAAAGAGTCGGACGTAACTGAGCGACTAACACTTTCACTTCACTTTTCATGATTGCAGTGAAGAGAATTAGCAAGAGCATTTTATTTGGAGTAGGGAAAAGGGTTCCTGGTGAGTCAAGATTAAGATAACCACTGTTACTGTTGGTATGGGATTTGCATTTGTAATTTCCTTGATTGTCATGTTCAGGCGTAAAGAGATACATGAAGTACAAATGGATCACAGACCAGAGTCTGTTGTGTTGGTGAAGGGAATGAATACCTTTACACTGCTAAATTTTTTGATCAACTGTAAGAGTTTAATTGCTACCTCAGGTCCACAGGCAGGACTTCCACCAACCCTCTTATCCCCAGTAGCTTTCCGAGGTGCCACAATGCAAATGCTTAAGGTAATAAAAAGGAAAGAAATTGTGTACTAATTGTCATCACCTAACTTCTGAAGACATATTTTCCCGTTTTGATAGGATGAATTCTTGTTTTTTTAATAGCTCAGCTTCCTTACAGGGGCTTTCCTGGTAGCTCAGTGGTAGAGAATCTGCCTGCAATGCAGGAGACATGGGTTTCAATCCCTGGGTCAGGAAGATCCCCTGGAGGAAGAAATAGCAAGCCACACCAGTATTCTTGTCTGAAGAATCCCATGGACAGAGCTGGAGGGCTACAGTTCATGGGATCGTAGAATCGTAAAGAGTCAGACACAACTGAGTGACTAAACCACAACCTTTTTACATGGTGCACATTTTCTTTCCTGCGAGTAAAAAAATTCCTTGATATAAAGTTGTTTCAAAGGAATTATATGAACTATACTAATTATTTGAAATGTTGTATTTTAATTACTGCTATAGGAAAAGTTAATTTCGTCTTTCTGAACCACTGAAAGAACAGAGCCAACCAAGAATGTTATGTTAAATTACATTGTTGTTGTTTAGTCACTAACTCGTGTCCAGCTCTTTGTGACCCCATGGACTATAGCCTCATCATGCTCCTCTGTCCATGAGATTTTTCCAGGCAAGTATACTGTGAGTTGGTTGCCATTTCCTTCTCCAGGGGATCTTCCCGACCTAGAGGTCAAACCCACATCTCCTGCCTTGGCAGGTGGATTCTTTACCACTGAGCCACGGGGGAAGCCCCATTTTCAAATTATAGTAGGTCTCAAAAACTGGATCATGGTTAAGTGAAAACAATCTCTCCATATTGTTGAAGAAATACGCATGCAGTTTTGATGTGAATTACATGGTGAATAACAGCAACAGAACCTTTTTATTTTGTTAATACTATGCACTGAATGTGCTTTAATAAACCACAAAGGATACCATTACTAGAAGTTATTTTCCCTAGAACTAGTACTTCCATTGACAGTCTCATAATTTGGAGGAGAGGATGCTGGAAGCTGAGAATTTCTGAACAGGTTTACCCACGAAACTTTCTTGTGGTGGACCTTATGAACTACTTTTGTTCCCTAACTGTTAAAGAGAGGAATGCCCAAATGAGAAGTTATTGGTCACATTTTTAGCTGGGGACAAAAGCTAAATGGTACCATAACTTTCTTTAAAATTTTCTTGAAGGCTCGAAGTGTGAATGTGAAGACACAAGCTCTTTCTGGATACAGAAATCAGTTTAGCTTGGAGATTACAGGCCCCATTATGCCTCATTCTCTACACTCTGTGATGATGCTACTCCAGTCTTCACAGAATGGGTCGTTTTCTGCAGGACTGTATACACATGAGCCAACTGCTGTATTTAATATCTGCCCACCAAAGGATAATGTACTGGATAAGGTAAGTAGACAGCTGGTAAACAAATTTAGTTGTAGTCTTCTCAAACTACATAAAAGTGAAAGTCGTTCAGTCGTGTGCTCTTTGTGACCCCATGGACCATACAGTCCATGGAATTCTCTAGGCCAGGATACTGGAGTGGGTAGCCTTTCCCTTCTCCGGGGGATCTTCCCAGCCCAGGGATCGAACCCAGGTCTCCTGCATTCGGGCAGATTTTTTAGTAACAGAGCTATCAGAGAAGCTCTCAAACTAGATGGCTGGAGGAAATCAGTCATTTGTGATGAGCCAAACTGGTGTTCTCAGTTATTAAACTGTACTAAGTATTAATTAGCAAGAGGAAAGGAAAAATGACTTAGTTTTTTTTGAGGAGATAAATTCTATGAATTCACACTGTTACAGGAAACACTTACTAAAGAACTTCCCTAACAAAAGGCATGTTATTTTTGTTGTCCTTTCGGATGCAGAACTTAACAGTACCTGATTCCTTTTATAAATTATTGGAACATTAATAATTATGGATATTATTTAACCCCCATGCCTTTTTTCTATGTAAGTTTTTCTTAGATGCCGGGGGGAGGTGAGGGAGAGAGCTACTTGGTAAGTTCTACGTGATACAGAAGTTCTTAGATATGTATCACACACTTTTTAAAAAGCCTTTAATTTTGAACATATAAATTCTTATTTACTTATAAGGCCTTTTAAACTTTTTATCAGTTTGCCAGACTGCTAAAAATAACCAAAATTAGCATTTGGGGATGCTGTCATTGTGTAGAAATTCTCAGGGTGAGCTTCTATTGATGATGATAAATTTGCCTTTATAATCATCAATGAGGCATCTGTCAAAGATCCCATGGTAATTTTAAAAACTCATCAGTGTTCAGACTCATGCTTTTTACTGACTTCCTTACAAATTTTCATAGGAGGCTGTTCACGAGGAGCTTGCCAATTGTGGATTGCACCCTAAAACTCTGGACCACCTTTGTCGAACACCAGTACTGGGAAAATTGTCCTTACGGCATGTGGAAATGAGTGACTACATTTATAATTGGAGATCCTGAACACCAAAGTAAGCCTAAAAGGAATCTGTGAGGAAAAAAGCCTTCTAGCAAGGAAATTCAAGATTCTTATACATTTGGCTTTAAAGTTCACTTTGGAAGTTACCCAAATGTTTAGAGATATTAATCTTTCACAGTAACTTTTTATTACATGCACTAAGTTTAAGAGTAGGATTAAGGTTTTAAAATTTTGTTTTTACTCTCTTGATGAAGATAAAACTTTTTTAAAACTTGAATGAAAACTCTAGATCCATTAATTATAAACTGGGTAGAAAAATGAATGTTTCAATGCAAATGGAAATTGAGGATTAGTATCAATTATCTTGAGACAGTGTGAGTAATGGCATTGGGGCAAAACTAACAGTTGACTTAGGAGACAACTAGTCTACTGGGCTGACTGATGGTGCTTCCACCTCAGTTGTTTCCCTGCCTGTTTATGATTCCACTGTTCTCAAATACTTGTTTTAATGCGTGTTCATTCCGATTAGGGTATTTTGTATTCCGTATAGAATAGGGTCAAGAGTTGTAAAGTTCGCTCAGCTGTCATGACAAAGCAGTACTTAGTATGTTCTTGTAGGTTATTTATGTGTGTGTGTATATATATATACATATATAATTCAAATTTTCTTAAATAAAAGTGTTTAGAAATCAAAAGCATTGGGTAAAGACGTAACAGTAGTGAAGAAGTATGTGTTCACTTTGTAATCCAGAAAATAAAACACCACATTTATTCCAGAGAAGTTTATATTTGGGCCTTAAGCTTTTGAAAATAAAGTTTAGAGACATAGCATATGAATACCACTGTAATACACATGAAATATTCTATCAGACCCTAAAAATTAACATAAACTTAAACTTTCTCATAGTCAACAAAATAGTGGCTGGGTGCCGATTTTATTAGATAAGTTGGTTACAGCATTTTAATTATCATTTTACGTCTATCTAGATGTAGCTGAAATTCAAAATGCACATCAAAGTAAAACTATATCACAACTCAATGCCATACTAAATGTACTTGGCCTCTGCAGTAAAATTCTAGTCAGACTTCATTTTTGACTCCCTTCTCATTCATGGCCCAAGTGGCTCTGACAGAAACGCAGGACTTTATGCTGATCATCACACAACATACCACTGTCTTTTTTAATAACCTCTACAAAATTTGAAAGGGGAGGTGGTGGCATTAGCCCTGTGGAACAGATCTTGCTTGATTAACTCAGTAACACTGGCCCAGTATCTGTCCAGCAGAACCCATTGTGAACTAGTACAAGGTGCACAGCCCTTCACTGATTACAGGCAAGTGTTACAGCAGCCGAGCCATAAGGAAGGGGAGTTACATCATAGTACAAAATACAGTATAAAAGCGTTATTTTTAACATTCCACACTGAAGATTACGGATGCCTTCGAACAATCGTTTGGATGTTAGCCACTTAAACAAATACATCACTAAGGTAAACAATATAAACATACCAAAACCCTGTATGGTTAAATACAATTTCCATGGTACAAAAATCAAAGCCTGGAGATGTTTGTACAGATTGCTTTTTTACACAATGTCTTAAATTGCCAAATATTTACAACATTAAAGAGGAAATACATTTTGATGCAGAGTAAAATTATCTGAAATGATTAATATAAAACCTCAATCTATCTACGTGAGGCACTCCTGAAGCAAGTGGCATTAGCCATGAGGTCCTTTGGTACAAGGCCCATTGCTTGAAGAACCACAGTAGCTGCTGTGGCTTTAGCATGCTTCTTATTAGGGCTGGCAAAGCTGGGCTGGTAAGCGCTTCCATTTATCAATACCTATTCAAGAAAAACATACAATTGGGCTGGTAAGGGCTTCCATTTCTCAATACCTATTCAAGAAAAACATACAATAAGAACAGCATCAAACTTTAATATCTATTAGCTTTGTATTTTTTTTCACTAAATGCTAGAAAAATAACTTAAAGATATAAAACCCATACTATGTGAGTCAAATTAATCTCAACCCCAAAAGAAGCAAATCATTTGGGAAAAGGGACTGCAAATTTAAAAGCATGTCTCCAAATTGAAGGGAAAGAAAAAAACCTGATTAAAAACCACTCAGTTCCCCATGTTCCACTAGAAAAGGCCAACAAATTGTTCACCAGATTGTACCCACATCTTTCCCTCCAATATTGAAAAAATAGGGAAGCATACTTAAATGTTTAAAACTTCTACCACTCTACCCACACATATTCACACTCCCAGCCCACAACATTAACCCTGTGATCACAAAATGCTGATCCCTCACCCTCTAACATTAAGTTATCAAATTAACGCAAAAATTCATATTTACCCTAAAGAGAAAATGTTTGCGATGATCAGGGCCACTATCATGGACCAAGAGAAATTCAGGTGGTTGCCACCTTCTCTTATTACAGATTTCCATCAAGGCAGACACAGGATGTTTGCCTGCAGAGGAAAAAATAATTAATTATCTCCACACCTGTGGCAACAAATTATGAATTCAAGGGGAGGGTGGGACAAGAGAAAATGCAAAATCGTACTCTCACCTGATAGATCTTTCATTGCAGCAGAGAAGTTTCCGGACCTCTTTTGTGCTCTTTCTCCTACTGCAACAAGACCTTTAAAAAAAAAAAATCAACAATCACTGAATAAATTTCAAAACATTTAAAAGTATAATATGGCAAAACAACTACTCCCTCTGTAGGAATCTTAACCTCAATCCATGCCCTCAAATAAAATATTCAACAGACACTCACTACTCTTGATTTCTATATAAATCTGTTTTGACATTTCTATACATATATCCAAACTTCATTTATCTTATTGGAAATTATATAAAAATATTCAGAAAAACAATATGTGAATACATATATAAATTGCCATAATTAACAACCACTCTGCTGCTGCTGCTGCTAAGTCACTTCAGTCATGTCCAACTCTGTGCGACCCCATAGATGGAAGCCCACCAGGCTCCCCCATCTTTAAACTAGTGGCAAAAAAAGGTGGCTATTTGCAAATGATTTCTAAAGATTTCTCATCCCTTAAAAAATGATGCTCAGATTAAGAATGCTCCCCCAAATTCAAGGATTTTCGGCCAAAACGAAGTGGGGAAAGTGAAAAAGGCTCTCTCCATTTCTTTTTCCAGCAAACTAGCCCTTTCTGACTTCAAATGTGAGATGTACTCAAGAGACGCCAGCCTTGGCCTCCCTTTCCAAAAGGGGCTTAGCTATATTACTATCTATTTACTATATTACTATATTTACTATCTAAAATCAATGCTTTCCATTTAGGCTAGAGAGAATTCTTCACAAATTCCGCCACTATGCTTTCCCAAAACTAGGCCGTGCTGCACAATTCCGAAGGACTATTCCCTAGAATTATGCAATGTACCCACGGATGCTTTCTACCAATAAACTACCCTCTGTTAACAAAGAATCTATTCAACTTGTATAAAAGCAGTACAATGTCAGTGTGACATTCAGTTTCTCTCTCTCAATTAATGTTTTCACTAGTACTACATTATAGAATTGTGTTATTTCTGGCCTATTTTTGAGTAACAATATAATAATTCACTCCAATATGGAACAGAATGGCAACATAGTTATCTTCTGGATGACAATGTAGAGATTCTGATACAAAACATTTTTATTTCTATTTTCTTTTTCACAAAACACTTTTAAAAATATATAATTTGATTAGAGCTAGTTGTTTCATTAGCATGACAATTTAACTGCATTAAATAACCTCAACTTAAACTATCTGATCACGAAGATAAGAAAAATACATTTCAGTTTTAAATTTTCTGGATTTTTTAAAAATCTGGTTTAAACAAAATCTCATTTAGCTGGCAGCCCCGTATGATTCTACAATGGACATTATTCCAAGTATAAAAATGCAGTGTTAAAGAGGAAACGCTTGTCAGCAGTTGGTCTATTCTCCAGCCTCAACACTCAACTACTGAAGTTTGATAAAAAGGGACATGCAAAAGGGTTTACAAAGTGAAGACTAAACAGAACTCTAACAGGAAATGAGAATATGTGGAATAAAAATCTTAGAAATAATAAATTCTAGAAACAGAATAAATCCTAGAAGCATATGTTCCCTGTCAAAAGAAAAAAAAAAAAAAGAAATCCTACTTTCTAAATATGAAATATAATTAAAAACCTAATTAAAAACCTACTACACATAACAAAGGCTGCCTTTTACCCTCAAATTAGTGTCTCCACCTATTATGTGTACAAAGCTTTCAAAATGGGTTAAACATTTTATTCCTAACTCTGTACTATAAGAAGTGCCCCAGTTCAGGATCACTGACATGAGAAGAATTTATGAATTTATAATAGTAAGGAAACCCTAAATGTTGAAGGAGGTATAATAAACATTCTACAAAAAAAAAGAATCAATCTTACCTTTTCGATCTGTCTTAAAATCAACTAGGATAGGTTCCTTATTTCCTTCTTTGTTTTTTCCTAATCCTTCTCCTTCTTTCCAGCCCATTTTTCTCATCAAAACGGCTCCCATCCCTCCAGTTACTGGGGCTGCTCTTAAGAACTGATCCTATCCAAAGAGAGAAAGGTAAAAGATCCCCAGTTTATAGTTAGAATCTGACTACAGACTCAGTGTAACTTTGTAAAGAAAGCAAGCTTACTTGACTTCTAGATCTGTTACAGCAAGTAAACGCTTCTATACTTATATACATACTGTAGTGTGTATGTTCTAATTATTTTCACATAAACATAACAGTATTTTAAAAGTCAAATACGTCAAATGGCAGTTTTAAAACAGTGGCCCTTGTGCCCCCCTCCAAAAAAAAAAAAATAGAACACTCCTGTTTTCGTCCACTATTTAGGTTCACTGGTATCTCTTCTTAGCTTGCAAAATAAAAAGAAGGCAATGTTAAAACAGTCAATAATATTAATTGTCCCAGGTGTACCTAGTTAATGAATAAAGCCCAGCCATCATTTAGAAATAGTTTGAACACTGAAGAAGCATACTGTTATCCAAAGCTTTTTCCCCCATTCTACCATAAGTATAAATATTTTACTTAGAAAATCCCTATGAAGCAAAAAGATAGCACATACAATACCCTGTAATTAAACCAAACTGAATTTGAATTCTTTTAAAACCTAGCTTGATGTTAAAAGACTTTTAAAAAACTCCTTAAATGTTTACATACCTAGGCCTCGGTAGCAGCAGTGTTGTGAATAGTAGGGCTGGCACTGACCGGGGCAAGAAGACAGCTACAAGGATTTGGCCCTGAAACAAGTTTCCATACAGAGGGGTGAAAGTTCACAGGTTATTCTGTGAACAATCATCTCTCTTGTATCCAACCCACTGAACCATAATTTCCATCAAAGCAGCAAACCACTTAATGTCGTAAGATGCACAACACTATATACATTAGCATGGTCAACAGTCAATTGTTTCCACACATTAAGAAATAAGTGATGCCTCTTTTTAAAGGGCATCCATGTATATGTAACAAACGACTGAATTCTACTGTTGATTTTTATGGTCATTTTCTAAACATTTAAAATATAATCTCCAAATCATGTCTTGTTTCCCCTTGTTACCAAGTATTTTACATTTACATTCTCTAGCAAATGTAAGCAAAAGTCATTTAACTTATCAACAGAGGGAGTCAAAAATTTTGGTAGCTCTGGACACAGTATAATCATTTCCTCTACTGATAAGTTACTACTAAATTTTGGTTTTACACAGTAGTAAAACTGTATCCTTTTCCCCCCCCAGCTATTTAATTATAAGCTGGGGAGAAAACATGCCAATGGTATGTGACTAGACATTAAGTTCAACAAGGTGCTCTGATGGAAGGAGGCAGCTGTGGAGGTAAAAACATAGCCCTGGTTCAGTTCCTTATGTGGTGCAGGCCATGCAGTGTTGATGTACAGAGAGAAAAGTTAGCTTGATGCTTGGGTACCAACTGCCTTGTTTCTACACACCTAGAATGACTTTTACTTACTTTCAGGTTCATCCGCCCCTCTTTTCCAGGAAACACTCCTAAAAAAAAGGGCAACTGTGCAGAGTATAACACAAATCCCCAAATAACGCAGGTTTCTGTTTCTGTTCTCTATTATCTTCAAATGTTTCTTTACACCAGGGTGTATATACAGTTTAAACAAAAAGCTAATTAATGTAGTAAGACTACAATAGTAAACAATATTCATCAGGTCATGTCCAAATCATTTCAGAAAATAAAGGTTCTTTCAAATCAATAACCATTCGAATTTTTTCTTACTACTAAAACCCATTCCTTTTCATGTAAGAGTATACTGCAGCAAACAAAAAAAGAATATGGAGAATGCTGGCATTCCCTATAGTCCTTAACATTAAGAGGGTGTTGCCCTACAGGAAGGCAAGGAACACTGTATGAATGAACATTTGAAAAAGTTTTCTAAATGAACAAGTAGTTTGTGATATTTGACCACGAAGATGAATATTATAGTTGCCTAATGACTTTGTCCATGTTTTTGCTCATTTTTCTGAGTAAAATGTTCCTGCCTTAATTGATATTAGCAGCATGTATTTTTCAGCAACACACAAATAGAAGTTTCCTGAAAGCACTTTTCTGTAATTATTCAAAAATTTGGTGTGATAAATGAACACATCTTTATCTTGTGGTAACTTAACAAATATGATCTGCATCTACATTTTAAATGATCTGCCAACTGTCTACAAGGACTAGCAGTCAAAAAGAAAAAGGAAAGCTTATGAGGAACCCAATTTAATCATTTTTAAAAGTTATGTGATGTTTAGAAGTCTTCAGCAATATATATGTATCAGAACTTCAATGTACAAATGAAGACCAGCACTTTGCAACGGAATCACATTCTTAAGTTTCTACCTAGTAATGTACATGACTCTTTAATTATCATGTGCCTAAACACTCATAAAAGGTTCAAGTCTAACTTTCTGAAATATGGAGTATTCAGCTTCACTATCAGATAGTATTAAATTAAAATAAATTTATGTACATTTATAATTATTCCCAATGAAAGCCATTTTTCAAGCACTACATGAATCACTTTCATATTTTAAATACTGTAATTAATCCAAATTTCCTAATTTTCATCTTTTTTTCCAACACCAACCCCTAGTAAACTACGTTCATTTTTTAACCAATCTGACTATGTACTCACAGTATATCATACTTATTAGTGCAACTATTCTGCTGCTCCAAAAAAGGGGGGCAGGCAAAGTAAGGGTATGCTTTATATTAATTTGTTAATAAGATCACCAGAGATAATGCTATCAAAATTGAAAAAAGAAATGTTATGAGATTAAAAAGTCCAAAGCAACCAAAAATCTGATTTTTCAGAAAAAATCAGCTCATTCACTGGCACTCAGCAGTTCTCTATTACCCATGACATTACATCGATCACCACCCCGCGAGGCAGTTAAGAAGGCACTTGGAAACTGAAATTCCAAGTAATTACTTGCCACGATCACAACAGGAGTCAGGAGTACAGCGCCATTAAGAAACCTTCCCAATCCGTTAGACCAGGCAGCCTCCCTGTTTCAGCACTGCTATGCTGCCAGTACTCCTGAAACAAAGTTCCCCATCACCCATCCAACCAAGCCACATCCCTTCGCCAGAACCCATTTCTTCAGAAAGCCCTTGGTAACCACCTAAGACTCCCCCAACAATGAGGCAGCCGTAGGTGGAGTTCACATGTTTCACTGCAGGAGCACCTACATCTTCACAGCACGAGGCGTCCGTCCTCTCCCTTGCATTTACGTCTTACATTTCCTGTTTTTTCACGGAATCAGTAGTTCTCAAACTGAACCTGTGGATCACCAGAGGCCACCAGGGCCTAAATGGTGGTCCACAGATAAGTCTTCTCCACCCCCATCCCAGCCAATTTCGCCACCCTTCAGCACCACCCACCCCACACTTCAGCCATCCTCCCCCATCCTTCTAGTCCCCTGGCAAGACCACCACATGCAGCGCTGACAAGGGGGGCTCCCAACCACTTGCTGTAACCAAGAGCTGATAACCACATGGACCTGGGGCTGGAGGTCACAACAGGAGTGAGGACTAGGGGCCAAGGGCGCTTACAGGAGGGACGGGCACTAAGGAAAGGGGAAAGAAGGGCAAAGGAATCAAGGAATGGAAAACCAAGTGGCAGAAGGTTCTTGGGGGCAGTGATTCACCAAAAATGAACCTGTAATAAAGTATCCCATGATGAGAAAAAATCTGAGAACTACTGCTTTGAAATCATAAGATCAGTTGTCCAACAGGAACCGTAGAATATTCTGAACAGCCGCTGAGATACACTGTTAGCATTCAAAACACAGTTTAAAAACCACCCCCACAAAATCCAGGAGCAGTAGGATATAAACTGAGTGGCTCTTGAGCCGTATTTATACATTAGCCATTGTCTCAGGGATCAATCCATCTTCATTGTCCATCCTGGAGTATATACACATAGCAAATTTACTCATGAACTTTAGTTAAATTCACTGGCTTCTTTATGCATTTTTAATAAAACATTTTCTTAAAATTTTTAACTTTGTACATGGACACTTTTATATGTGCATATGTTGTGTACCTTTTTAATCCAGGCTTGGGCACCAGTATTGGCCAACTGTTCTTGTGTCAAAACCTGTACTCCTGTACTTCCTGTGAACTGGCCGGGAATAGAGTTCAGCTGAGCCCAGGCATCAATCTGAAGAAAAAAGGCCTCAATTAAGTAAAATTACTTCTCTCATTAAAATGCCACTGGTATTAATTCTCTAAATGAAATGGTTTATTTGGCTCCCACAAAGACTAAATAACAGACTTAAATATTTAACTTTAAAAAATATATATACTGAATTTACTGTATCTTTAAAACTGTTTTCTTAAACATTCCAAAGCAGTTCAGTAACCGTTCAGTGGATCCCATTAATAATAACAAATTTAAAATATATATCTAACAACTGAAAAGCATGGCTGTGATACTTATTCTTCAAAATATCACACAGATACATGAATATATACAGAAAATTGTTCACATGGTAAAGGATCCTGCTCTCCTTACATATCTCATAAATGCATAATAAATGTTGATAGCCTCAATTTTTAATTACTTTCTCTTAAGTGTTATAAATCAATCAATTCAAGATACATGCTTAAAACATAATATAGGAAACCGGTCATTCAAACACTGTAATGGTTAAAGGATTAGTTGTCGTTCATTCAGAGTATATTTACTGAACACCTGCAACTGTCAGGCAATATTTTCTATTTGTCTGAACATGTACTTCCTGTCTCCATATGTTTACCATAGAAAGAGGATGTATGGAGCAGCTGTCCACTGTTAAAAACCCAGACTGGATTCAGACTGTCTAGGTTCGGATCCCAGTTCCCCTACTAATGTTGTGACCTTGGGCCTCACTTAGCCACTCTTTCTAAATGCAAACTCACAAGGCTGTTATGGGTACTTAGCTAATATTTTTATGTATTTGATTACAAACTCTATGAGGGCAGGTAATTTTTTCTATTTTTATTCTCTCAAATAGTTCCTGCCCCGTAGTATATGACATTTACTGAATAATCAAGCCCCAAATCACTTTCACTTAAACAAAGCTTGCTAGATAAATGATTTTCAAAGACCTACATGTCAACAGCATGCCACAGTTTACTTATGTCACAACCCTCTAGTTAGTGAAATATCATTTAGACATTAAAACCACTACATACCCGTTCCTGAGCACGATTTAACATGCTCATAGCTTCAAGGTCAAATGCATTCTCGCTGAGTCTTTTCTGAGCAAGTGCCCGTTCACTCATTGCTGTAGAGATGTCCACAGGCTAAGAAAGAAAACATAGATAATTATCTCAAATAACCAAAGACTCCCTAAATTATGAAAACTGCTCACATCTTTTGTTGCTTCATGTCAAAAACCAGTTTTATATAAAATTCTGTATATACAAATATATAAAAATGTGTATATATATAATTTTGTAAAGCAGGGAGAAGACTCTAAAAGGTAAAATAACGTTGGAAAATAGACACGGATTGTTTAAGGTAAGTTACAAAGTATCAGGCAGCAGATAAACTCAATCCAAAATCCAACTGCTTTCTTTTTTTCTACTACATCAAACTACAATCATAGAAAGTTTCATGAAAAACTTAAAAATCTCTCGCCTTCTCTAACAAAATAATCATTGGAGTTTCATTTTATCCTGCTTCTCAGCACAGCCCTCAGAGGCAATAAGCAAGGTTCTTAAATAAGCAAGCAGAAAACCACTGCCATGTCAAAGACCGTTCCTTTACTGATGTCTGCATGTTTTCACATACTTGTGGTGGTTCATCAAGTCTGATACAAAGAACTCAGCTTCTTCAAAGAATATATTCATTATGTATGGTTTTCCATTCATTAGTATGTGCACTGATGATGGGAGTTAAGACTGTCTCTGTGGGGTGCACAAGTATCAGGCCGGAGCACTTAAAGTATGTCTGAAATGCCTTAGGTTCGCCTCTTGAGTGCTCAGGTTCTACCTGTAAAAGCTGATGCTAAGCAGATGCGACTTAACTTTTTCATAATATCCAGGAAAACTTCAAGGATTATCTTTAGACCAAATATCCTATTTACCAAATTTGTGGAAGGCTCAACCATAGGAGGAAAAAAAAATATCAAGTATTTGATGCTGTTTAGTTCTAACATTATTAAGAGCTCAAGATGACTTGTGTCAACTCACCAATTCTTAATACTTGTTTTTCCTCTAACACTACTAAACCCATTAATATTTTCTAGTATCTCATCCAAGAAAATTCATTTTTGGAGAATGGTTATCTGACATGGGAGGATTTTCCTAAATTCATATAAAAAGAATAACTAGTAGCAACTGCATGGACGTGACAAATATGAGGAAGTCAGTTAAAATAAACTAACAGATAAGTTTTTTTAAAAAGCGAAACTAAGGCAACCTGTAATTTGACTATATAGTTAAATATGAAATACTTCTTTTAAAGACCTATATAATTAAGAGTCAGTGACTATTAGAGAATAATTCTATCTCATGCATAAGGATTACTAATCTTCCTTTTTCCTATCTTCACTATTCTTAGTTATCTTGCTGAGTCACCTAGTATCATTCCTTTAGCATAAGTAAAATTTTCTTCCACAAGGTACCAAAAAGTACAGGTTTCTATATATCTGCCATCTTTAAATGAAAGCAGAATTAAACTGAATTCATTCTGTAATCAGACTGCTCACAGATCTCATTAATAAAAGATCCTAATTTCTTAATTAACTTAGTAAATTATCCACACTAACTGGAACATTTCTGGGGATATACAGGTAAAGGCAGACTGAAACACTAAAAAACTCAGCACGTCTACTTTTCAATTCTATTACAACTGTGATCACCTGCTGTGACTTTTTAAGTGGGAATCTAGATTACTTTAGATCAGAATCACATTATTTTTTGGCCTTAGATATTTCATAAACCTGTCAGGTAAGATGTAGGTATTTCATAAACCTGTCAGGTAAGATGATGAAGTAATTTTTGGAGGCCCATTAAATATGTGTGAAATACTATTCTTTAACTTTGCCAGAATTACTGTGGGTTTCATACTCGTCCACAAATCTAAGCATTAGGGTGTTTAGGTATAAATAATAGGTTTTTATTCTAAAAAGTTGAAATTCAGAGATACTATGGAAAACGTACCTACCCACCACCAAGCCAAGCTCTGATCCCACAATTTCTAACTGTAAATTAGCCATAAAAATGTAGTTAAGATGGCTCTGAAAATTCCAACTTTTCTAAAATAAAATTACTTCTTCCCAACTGAAAGCAAATTAACATACCTATCTGTGACTTCATCCTTCTGAAGACACTTTATATCTTCATACTTTTTTCTCTTTTAACCTTTATTAAGCAAGCAGGTAACCTAAATACCTCATCATTTATCCTCAGGATGAAACTTCATTCAAATCTCAGTATTTTATGTTAAATTCACATCTCACTCTGAAAGGAACTTTTATTTATTTAAATAGTTATTTATTTAATATAACAACATTGAGATTTAATATAAATTTAGATAAAATTACAACTAGTTTTTTTCCTAAGGTAATACAACTTCATTTATTCTTCAACAGGCTTATCAAGTAAGCTGTAAGTTCGTGTCAAAACTTTATTAACAAATAGTAATTTGACTATTAATTTCATATTCATACTTTTTAATGTGAAGAAACATACCCAAAATAGGATCAATCAGGATTATCTTAATCTCTAAAGAATCCTCAAGAGTTTATATCAAAAAGCATATATCCAAGTTGCCAGGATAACTCAGGATATAAATAAAAAACCAACTATAATTCTCAAAACATTAATATTCAAAGATTAGACCAAAGTTCTGAATCAGTATTAAAAGACTCATAAAACATCACAGCTACCCTTTAGAACAGCACTGTCCAACAGAACTTTTACAGTGAAAGCTAATGAGCACTTGAAATGTGCCTAGTGCAATTAAAGAACTGATTTCTCAGTGGCTCAGTGACTGCTGTATTGGACTGCATAGGATTTGTATGTGTATACATAAAGCATATAACTATTGGAGAAGGAAAATGGCAACCCACTGCTGTCTTCTTGCCTGGGAAGTTCCACGGACAGAGAAGCCTGGCAATGTGCAGTCCATTGGGTCGTTAAGAATCATACACAACTATACCACTGCTACCAGACTATAATACATAGCAGAGTTTGAGTCTTAATGTTGCTCAAAAACAGTCAAGTGTGAAAGGTACCAAAATGATGCTAAAAGTTTTAGAATGCTAAAAAGTCGGGGGGTGGCGGGAATTATCTTAAACCCTGCAGAACACTATTATCAAGCTATCATCAACAAAGCAAATTTATTTTCACTAGTACACAATAGACCTTCCATGTAATGTGTAGTAATATTCTAGGCGTCATGATGGGGGGAAATGTTTTATTTCCTTCTCCCTAGGGCTTGTTCTAAAAGGTGAAATCCACATAAAAAGAGTATCCTGAATTATTATTCCAGTTCACACATCTATAAAAACCTGTCCAAGTTATTTCATCCCTCTACTTCAGCAACACAACAGATTACTGTTTCTGTAACCTAAAATGTTGTCAGGACTAGTAACACACTAATATAACTGACACTGTAATGTGCATTTCACAACCTTATTACCTGTGCATCTTCATCTTCCTTATTTTAAAAATCCTTCTAAGTCAATTTACCTTCCCCCTGTGTTAACCCAACTGTTTACATAAATAAAACAATTATCTTAAATAATTCTTAAAAAGTCAGTGAAAGGCTATTAAAGAACTAATGAGAATTATTAAAAGGTGGTCATTCAGGTAAGGAAAAAATAGTACCTGTAAAAGGCAAATTACTTTCTACATAAGAAACTGCAGGTATCTCCAATTAAAAGATGATATAAAATGAAATTTTTAAGTAAAGAGAGTTAAAGAAAAAGCACCTAGCCTGCATACAAAACATGATTTAAAATATTTAGCAAAAATTAATAAAATACAAAGTAAATAACAACTATATAAACAAAAGCCACACTAAATACAGAATGCCTCAGGAGTTATGTGGCTTGGTTTTAAAAACTCATTTATGAATCTTTTTATTATTTCACATAAAATTCTCTAGTGTAATTTTTATTACATTTAAATGAATTACAGTAATTGGAGGATTAGATAAACCATTAAATGGTAGAGAAATTCCACATTAATAACCTGGGAGACTCTAAAGAATGAATGAATAAAAAAGCTGTATGTAATATTCTCGCACTGCCAAGACCTATGTGTTTCATTTTCAATTAAAATTTTCATTTTACCACAAGAACTCAGTTTTCTTAAACCTCAAAAATACAGAGTTCCTAACCATAAGGGAATTTTAGGGGACATGAAGGGGAAACTTTATGCCCGAGACTACATTTATATCCTCTACCCAGTAAGGCTTTGCTATCTTTATTACCGAGAATTAATGCCCCCAAAGGACAAGTTTTAAAATGTTTTCCAACACTTTTGGTTTCATTGTTTATAAATCAAAATTCACACAAATATGATCAAGGTTCTGCAGTCACTCTTTACTGAGGATGATGCTGGTTGGCTTCTGGGTAGGAAGACGATGCTATGGCAGCAGAGCCCACAGTGTGATGAGTTGGTATTTCCATAAGATATAGAGTTATGTTGATCCATCCACGTCTATCCACTCTCACTTATGTCAAAGAGCACTCATGTGCACAACTGGTAGGATTAAGGATCATATAGCAAAGCTGAGATCAAATCTGTGATCTTTGCCTGAATGTTTTATGCTCAAAACTAAAGAATCACAAATTCCAATTTTATTAAAATGAAAAAATAACAGAAAAATTCAAAGCACTATTCAATTAAAATATTGACCATTTAAAAAGAACTTTCTTTTCTATATAAAATCTTTATTTCAACCCCTGACAGGGAATCAAGACTCAATGCTCCCATAAAATGTCACCAATAGTATTCTACAAACATTTAGAATATAGAACATTAATCTTACTAATATATTTGTAAGATACAGCTAAATAACTAGAACTAAACATTTCATACAGTGAACACTTCCTTTAGATGTTCAATGTTACTTCTAGGTAAAAGTACACAGACCTAAAAACAAAAGCAAACTGCTGTCCCTTCATAAAATTTGGGGATTGTTTTACTTGAAATTAAAGTTAACACATATTTTTTAGTCTAACTGTCTAAGAAACTAGCTTAGAGTTCTGATAGCAATAGCTGTATATAATATCCCCCACAGGAGAAATCTGCTTCATGAACAGAACTTTTGTCTCCTGCTTTAATAAAAGGCTCCTTTTACTTATTTTATAAAATCTTAATACCCACCTACTCCCCTCTCCCAGATGTCTTTGGAGTTAATTCCCCCAACTTTTCATTCAAATTTGACAACCACTATTGATGACAGACAACGTAAGGCACCACAGTTTCAGTGTTAAGACTGAAAACGGCTAAATACGGTAATATATATACACACGCACACATTTATATATACTCTTAATCAAGAAGAACCGTAATCACCAGGATTCACTAAGCATCTTCCCCATGTTCCACTGAAGTTAAATAGTTATAGTCACTTATCTTCCCAGGAAAATCTTTTGGAATTATGCAATATTTATAGGGCTTTACCACGTTGGAAAATTTTTTTCACATAAATGTCTCGTTTTTTTCTAACTCTGTTAAATGCTTAATGTTTAAGAAATTACTAAAAGCATGTGTATTAGAATTTCTAAGTCAGTCAGTTCAGCCCTCTTACCATGGTTTATACTCAGCTATTACTAGATTCAAGTCAGTTATAAATGTCAGTTAACCTTTCCCTCTTGAGATGTGCAGTAAGTAGCCTGATTTGCGAATCAGCAACTGAACTACTCAACTGGCTTCACTAAAAATTGTCCAAATAAGCTGTCTCTCCTTCACTGGTGATGGCGTACCTTGCTTCAGTTGTTGAACCTCATGTAAGTATCAACAGTGACTGTAAGTTGCACTGGCTAATTATGTCCAGTGTCACTGCACAGACTGTGCTCTTTTCCAAATGCCACAGGTCAAAAACAAAACAAAAAAAAACAATGTCTCTTGTGAAGAGCTCAGGGGAAAAAAATACTACCAAAGTTTCTGATTTGGGTTCTGTTCACTTTTAACTTTATAAACAGAATTTGTTTATTTGTATTATCAGAGGTGTTTATTGGATGATGATGATATGGTCAATAAGGGGAACCTGTAGGTGAAGAGTACAGGTCTCTCTGGATCCACATATCCCAAAATGGCAAGGACAGGAACTGGGGAAGAATCCCTACACTGTACGGGCATCAGATATCTAGTCTAGTCCTTGGACAAAATGTCTGGGTTTTGGAAACCAAGGGCAAGAGGTGATGACTAGTCTATTGTATCATTTAAAACTCCCACCCCCCTAGTAAGTCTCCACCCTCCCAGATCCCCCAAGCGTGATTTTGCACAACAAGTTAAATAAAAGTAAACTGTTTATTAAAAGATACAGCAAAGGTACAGATACAGAGATACATACAAAGATACAGATATATATATATATATTTACATATATATACAGTCTCGCTGTTTTCATGTGCACTATATTTAGCAGCACATTATTTAATCAGGCGGCATTTTAATGGGGCTGTTTTGACACTTGGCATTATTACTGCGTCATTTTGACAAGATACAACTATAGCCTCCTGGAAATTTCAAGGTGTGAATTCCACTTCTCCAACTTTTAATAGTAGCAAAAAGGGGAAGGAGAAGGGAAATGAAGTACCAAGGCTGAGCATTAGGTTAAACACAAGAATTCAAAAAGGCCAAGGTAGCACACAGAAGGGGAAAATGATTAAAATTAAAGGCTATCTGACAAACAACCCAGAGAAATATAGTAAGAAACCATTATTTAAAGGGCAACAGGCTATGTATCCGAGATGCTCACATCAGCCTACAGGGACCTTTTCCAATCCAGTTCTTGTGTTGAACCTGAGGATCTGCCTCTCTCTGCTCAAATCCCTCCACCCAATAAATTTGCTACCACCAAAATCTAGAGCTATAGAGCCTTGAAGCAAAACGGGAAGCTAAATAGTTGTACCTTGGGCTACCTTCCCACAAGTGCAAGGAGGGCCCAATGTTGGGTAGGGATGTGATAACACTGTTCTCTGCAATTCGATGCTTTTCACTTTGTGGCTTGGTTCCACAAAGTGAATTGCATCGAGTTACTGTCAAATGAGAAGCTGCGGGTTGTTTCATCTGTCGTCTAACCCGGCCCTGCCGTTTAACCCGGCCCTAAGAAGAGTGAAACAGAATCCAAATCAGATATAAAATAACAATAAAATGCAGGTTCAGGTATATAAAAAGAAAAATACATAATAGTCCTCTTACTTACCTCAGAGGGCAAATTGCTGCTGAAAACATTATCATCATCTTTGTTTTCTTCACCGTTTTTCTCTACAGGGACCCACTCTCCATAAACACTATCTGCTTCTTTTTTCCGATGTTGCGATCCAGATGATACAGGGAATTCTTTTGTTAATGTTACCTGGCTTTTTGGTGGAGTTGGCTTTGCTGCAGCAATCTAAAAACATAATGTTTTTCTTAATTCAAGAATGTTTTTCTTAATTCAAAATTCAATAGATTTTCAACATAATCGGAAAATGACTATTTCTCACAGTATTTAACCTAAATTCAAAACTAAATATTATTTCAGTTTTACTTAAATAGTTCTACAAGTTGTGCTGTTTTACCAGTTCAAAAACATTAATACTCACATTCAGATTGAAAAAAATGGGTTTGGGTTCACTGAGTTTAAAGGGATGATGATAAAAAGGAGGTTCTTCTTCCTCTTCATCCGAAACATGCGGCTTATTCACTATTACATCATCATCTTCTTTACTCTGTGCAATCTGTTTGCATTTCTTAAAAAGTAAAAACAAACAAAAGATAAATCTTACACTTTATGTAGAATAACACATAATTTCTTAAATTCAAAACCACATAAAATTTATAGCTGGGTAACTTAGCTCACTACTTATTTAAACACACTCTAGCTGGTCAGTCAGTTAACAACATTTATTGAGCACCTACTATGTGCAGAGCACTGTACTGGGCACTGTCCAGGGAATACAAAAAAATAAAAGACATGGTCCCTGCTCTCAAGGAGCTTACAATCTAGTTCAAAAGACGGAATACATACACATGAGATAATTGAGGAACGCTTTTACAGAGCAACACAGTTTAACAAGTGCAAACTGATATAATACAAACTGAGTACATAAGTGCTCAAAGAACAAAAGCTTAAGAGAGAACAGAATCAGGCAGAATCTGATAATCAAGGAATATTCCTTGAAAGTTCTAAGCCAGATTTTCATAGTTAAGAAAAAGGATTAGCAGGGAAAGGAAAAGAAAGTCACTCTATAGTCAGGTAGTGGTAAAGAGGTGAGAAAAAACTTATTAAAAGGGATAAGAGGGCTGAAGATGAGGCTAAAATATATAGGGAATCACTAAGTGTTCATAAGGTTTTGGATAAGGAGCTTGGATTTGATAAGCAAGCAATAGAAGTCTTCACTAGGTCCTTAAACATAAAAAAAAAAAAAGTTGTTATTCATATTGTAATAAATCTAAGGAAAGAGATTAAGAAACTATGCAATCCCCAAATGTATGGCTAAACAAAATTTGAAACACTTGCAACTGGGCTAGATAATAGCATGTCTTTCCATAAATGTTTTATAGGTTGAGTGTCTAAAGGAACAGAACTCAAGGATGGAATATAAGGCATGATGGAGAGGGTGCAATGATGAGGTCTGACACATAAAGCAAAGTCAATTCCTCCTTGAGAAGCAAAGGAACAGACTCCCATTACCTGGCTTTATAAAAAGGTCAGAGTAAATTTGGGTGGACTTGTCTCTATACAAGCAGTAGAATTTATCATATCCCTTATCAATTGAAAATATTTTAATCAGATAAAAAGCTCATTTAGCCAAAAACACAGAGTATACCAAGCTTGTAACCAAGGGGAACAGAATATATTGACAGTGGCAGGCTGGCATAAGGCTAGCCAATAACAAGTTTCAATATCTGAAACAGTGTGGTATTTCTGGATCCTAGCAGCAATATTTCAGCGTCCTCCAAAAAAAAAAAAAAAAACCAAACAAATTTTAATAAAGCCATAAGACAAAAAAAAAGCCTCAATTGAAAAGATCAAATTCTTAAAAACAAAAATAATTGTGTTTAAAATATATATGTTACTGCCAAAACCCGAACCGCAGGAAGAACTGATAATGGCCGGCCATTATCACCAATGGCTGGTACCAAACAGCCAAAACCCGAAATGTTGATGCGAAAGAAGTTCCTTTCAGGCAATGGCCAGCTATTCTCATTAATTTCCAAGCTCCGGTGGCAAAAGATCATTTCTGAAGATTGTCTGTGTCTTTGCGTATATGCAGTACACTCGTGGCGATCAGTGAACACGTCGTGAATGGAAACGAAACTGTAGGCGAGCTTCTGCGTGTTGCTCACTCAACACCTCCTCCATTCAAACGAACCGTCCCACTCCTCAGTCAGTTTGGCTTCTAAAACTGGAAAGCAAAAGTAATGGGAAGTAACTTAGCTAGCGGAGCTTAGCCATCCCGGATAATGGCCTGCTAAACAGAGCTTCTGCCGCTGCCACGTCTGTATTTCGGGTTTTGGCCACTCGGTGCCAGCCATTATCAGTTCAGCCCACAATTCAGGTTTTTGGCACGCTCCAGAGTCAACATCACTGGAGTAATCCATTTAAGAATGAAAACAAATTCTGTCTAGCTTACCTCAGTTAGTTCTTCTATAGTAGCTCCTCCTGACTTTTTAGCAACTTTCTCTTCTATTGTAGGTGGGGGTGCAGGCTTTAGGTTTGGTGGTAAAGGAACACCAGCCTTAGCACACATGGCAGCTGCATTAGCTTTGGCTATTTCAAGTAACTGAGCCTTATCTGCAAGAGGAAAAATACAAAAAGCAGTTTTCCTGAAAGGCTATACATTTTATATTATCTAATGTTTTACATGCTAAAAAAATTAAAGGCATCAATTTTCTGCCCAAACTTACAGCTGTGATGAAATCATTCTTTGGCTCAAAGATTTAAAGAAATAAAGAAAATGCCCCATATTTAAAAGTGAATTAAGTCCGTATTTAGCTTCCCACTCAAACACTATACAAAATAGCTAAACTACACAACTACAATAATCATCCTGCTATACATGCTAACTCCCACACCTGCCAAAGCCTACTTTATTTTCCAAAACTAGGGTGCCCCTTAAATTACTCTCCTTCTAAATCTCTTAATAACATTCTAAATCACTCTTTGAGCCCAATTTCAAAACTGCCACCATTTCAAAGTAACAAGTCTTAAGTCAGAATTTAACATTCCTCTCCATTGTGCTCCCGAAGTACCTAATCTGTACCAGTATTTACAGCAATCATCACATTCTGCTCTTAGGCAGTTTCACTACTTGGTAAAACAGACATACATGCATTTTATCTGTATCTCTTGTACTAGCTGGTAATCTTTATGTTTTTTAATAAAAAAAGCACTCAAAAACCATCTGTTAAACTGAATCATTCTCCCCTAAGGTTCTGTCTAGGACTTTTTCTTTAGACTAGTCTGACCTGGAAATGTCCAATCTACTGGGATAATGACAAATTATCCATTAACAGTAGTCATACATTATCCATCAAATTTTAGTCACCTCTGCTCACTTAAAAAAGCAGGAGATATTAGAACACTTCATTTTGTAAAAGACAGACAGACTGAAATCACTAACTCCCCACATGCAAAATTCCCTACTCACTTACATTACCCATTATACCAATTAGAATTATCCTCACAAACATTTAACAGTTCTATATGCCATTTTAAGACATGTAACTATTTAAAAAAGAAATGTCTGATTTCAGGCTTATTTGCAAGAACCTATGTTGGAATAATTACAGTAACAACACCTAATTGAACTTCTACTTGCCATTTTTAGTTATGGTATATGGTTCAAGCAGAAAGAAAACATTAAAGTATGGAAATACTTTGGTTCTAATATACTCCAAAGCTAATCTTTTAAAGCTAATTATAAAAATACTTATTCCCACATTTTCTAAACAGAAGCTAATTACAAAAACTTAAAGATAGAAATATTTATCCTCAAAAACCAATAATCCCCAATATGTCATTAAACTCACAGAAAAAAATTCAGATTCAAATCATTCTTTAATACCATTAAATATTTAAATGACTCACTCAAATCTGTGAGACGTTTAGGTGATCTGCCTCTTTCTGAAGACCTGGATCGTTTGCGACGGATTGGAGACCTGCTAAACCTTCTTCTCAAGGGTGTTCGTGATCGCCGTAATCTGACTGGTGATATACTGAAGCTTCGTCTTCTTACCACAGATCTTGATCTTCTCCGACGGCTCGGGGTCCGGCTCCGTCGACTCGGGGTCCGGCTCCGTCGACTCGGGGTCCGGCTCCGTCTGCTAGGGGTGCGGCTCCGTCGGCTTGGGGTGCGGCTCCTTCGGCTTGGGGTGCGGCTCCGTCGGCTAGGGGAAATGCTAAAGCTCCTTCTCCCCCCGGATCTGGATCTTCTCCTACGACTCGGAGTATGACTCCGGCTCCGACGACTTGGGGTGCGACTTCGAGCTCTACCTGTTTTCCGGTTATCCCTGGAGCTTGATCTTTTTCTTTTTCTTTCCCTGGACTTGGATCTGTGCTTTGGAGATCTTTTGCGCTTCTCTTTTGATACAGATCGCCTTCCCCTGGACTTTGATCTTGACCTGCTGCTCCTCCTCCTGCGTCTTGACCGTGACCGCGAACGTGTTTGAGAGCGATGAGACTTGGACTTTGATGATCTCTTCCTTGCCCTAGAACGAGATTCACTGGTGCGTTTTCGAGATTTGTGTTCAGAAGACTTGGAACGTTTACTTCTCGACCTTAATGAAGAGTCTCTTTTCTTCTCTTTCTCGCCTTTGTCACGGTTCTTATTTTTCTTGCTTTTTTCATGTGTGTCCTTAACCTTTACAAAAATTTCATAATCATCTTTTTCCTCTGAAGACGACTCTGAAGCTCTTTCTGGTATACTAATTACAACTGGACTGGCAGCAGATTTATCCCGTTCCACCTCACTCGGAAGTAAAGGTCCTTCAATACCAGCTCTAAGGTTTGTAAGACGTTCCATGTCTTTAGGAAGTAATGGTCTCACTAAATCAGCTTCATTAATATCATCAATGCTGGCAGGAAATCCTGAATCAGACAATATCTCTTTAGTAGTGAGAGCTACTTCTTTATCTTCTCCACTACTTTCTTTAGGACTGATAGCAGCTGCTATCATCTGGTCACTCTCCTGTACAGGTAATGATCCTTCTGCATCCTTGTTGATAAAATTATTAGATAAATCAGGATGAATGTCTTTAGCAGGCAAAGGTCCCTCTATGTCAGCTTCACTGCCACCACTGGGACTGGTGGAAATTACCATGTCATGTTCAGTATCTTGAGTAGTTAAAGATACTTCACCATCATATTTACTAACTGAACTGAGAGCAGATGCTGTGCCAAATTCAAGATCCTTACCAGTTCCCACTGCTTCAGATTCAAGGACAACGGGACCAACAGAAGACAGAGTTCCTCCTAGCTCAGTTTCACTAACACTAGGACAGGTATCCAATACTGTGCATTGTTTAGTCTCACTGGTAGGCAAAACTGCCTCTTCACCAATTTCACCAATAGCACCAGTGCTGGCAGCAGACACTGTGCTACATTCCATCTCTTGAGCAATTAAGTGATTATTTATGTTAAGGTCTGTACTTATACAATTTTCAGTTTCATTAGAGCCACTCTTCAGGAGTCCTTCAGCACGTGGCTCTTCCTCTGAATGCATGGCTATCTCCTGCAGGCCAATCTCTGAAGCAATACTTTGATCACCAGATAGTAAATTCATTCCTTTTATAACACTAGATTCTAATATTACTGCTGTAGACTCTACAACTGTCTCAGCTGGTATTACTTGAGTTTGCTCTGAGACAGTGACAGGAGGCTCTGAAATTGTCACAGTGGACTCTTGGACACAACTAGATGGTTCTGAAACAATCACATTAGGTTGAAGGATGGACACCACTGGTTCCAGAATAGGCACAGTAGGCTCCAGGGTAGAGACAACTGGCACAGCAACAGTAACATGCTCTGGCTCAGACAAGGCCAGGGGCTCTGGTACAGCCTCAGCTGGTGGGCCCAGGACAGCCACAGCTGGAGGGTCCTGGACAGCTGCAGCTGGAGGGTCTAGGACAGCCTCAGCCTGTGGCTCTGGGACAGCCACGGTTGATGTCTCTGAAACAATCCCAGCTGGGTGCTCTGGAACAGCCATGGCTGGCAGATCTACAGTGCTCTGTGATGGCTCTGCAATAGGTACTGCTGGCTCCAGCAGAGACATAGATACCTCTGAGGCAGTCTGTCCTGAAGCCCTCATGGAATCATAAGTTTCTGCTGTCTCTGACATAACAGAAGGCTCTGATGTTAACACAGTTGGTTCAGCTGATGTTGTGGGAGTTTCAGACACCATGTAAGTCACTGGTCTCTCTGCAACCATTTCATGCTCTTCTGCTCCAGCAGCAGACTCTACAGGTGTTGACGTAACTGAAGACTCTGGCTCTAGCTGTGGTTCTGGAACAGTCACGTCAGCCTCTGATGCTAACACTGAAGGCTCCGATGCTGACACTGAATAATTAGCAGTCACTGCCAAAGGCTCCGCAATCTCACTTTGACTCACAGGAGGTTCAGGCAGCGATACAGACTCTTCAGGAGGTAATGCTGGCACCTCAGCAGACCATGTATTTTCAGCTGTTAACGCTGACTGCTCAGCGGCTAACACTGGACCCTCTGGTGGTTCCTCAGGAGGCAATGGTGGTGTCATTGGTGGCTCTTCAGGTGGCAATGGTGGCATTGTTGGAGGCTCTTCAGGAGGCAAAGGTGGCACCATATATGCCTCCGTGTATGTATCAGTATAAGAATCGGTGTAAGAATCAGCTGCCATAGACATCATTGAACGATCAGCAGTATAAGATGACATCATAGATCGGTCAGCTGCAGAGTACGATGACATCATAGACCGGTCAGCAGCAGAGTACGATGACATCATAGACCGGTCAGCACCCATGGACATCATAGATCGGTCAGCCATTGGGGACATCATGGAGCGCTCGTAGGCTGACATCATAGAGCGTTCATAAGCTGACATCATAGAGCGCTCAGCCATAGGGGACATCATAGAGCGCTCATAGGCTGACATCATAGAGCGCTCGTAGGCGGACATCATAGAACGCTCAGCCATAGGGGACATCATAGACCGCTCATAAGACATCATAGAGCGTTCATAAGATGACATCATGGAACGTTCTGCAGCATAGGACATCATCATAGAACGTCTAGATGCTAACATCAGGGGTCTAGGTGCTAACCTATATGGCCTGGGAGCTATTCTATAGGACCTGGGTGCTATCCTATAGGGTCTAGGTGACATCCTATAGGGATCAGGAGTTAGTCTGTAGGGATCATGGCCTAATCTATAGGGGTCCTGCCCTAACCTGTAGGCATCATGACCTAGCCTGTAAGGGTCATGACCTAACCTATACGGATCCTGAGCTAACCTGTAAGGATCCTGAGCTAACCTGTAGGGATCAGGAGATTTTGAACCCAACATAGCAGAATCTTGGGTACTAGATGCTAACATCTGGGCATCCATGGTACCAGACGCTAACATCTGAGCATCCATGGAGCCAGAAGCTAACATCTGAGAGTCCATAGTGCCAGATGCTAACATCTGGGAGTCCATAGAGCTAGTGGCTAACATCTGGGAGTCCATGGTGCTGGTTGCTAACATCTGGGAGTCCATGGAGCTGGTTGCTAACATCTGAGAGTCCATGGAGCTGGTTGCTAACATCTGGGAGTCCATGGAGCTGGTTGCTAACATCTGGGAGTCCATGGTGCTAGAGGCTAACATCTGGGAGTCCATAGTGTTGGATGCTAGCATTTGAGAGTCCATGGTGTTGGACGCTAGCATTTGGGAGTCCATGGTGTTGGATGCTAACATATGGGTCTCCATGGTGTTAGAAGCTAACATATGGGATTCTTGGGCCATCAAGGGATCCACTCCTACTGTTACAGAAGTCTCCCCCACTAATGTAGTAGGCAGCTCCTGTGCTACCGTATTATAGGATTCCAGCGCTGTCGTCGAGGGCACCTCCAGGGACTGCGACACGGTCATCGTTGACAGCTCCGTTGTCACCACAGACTGAACAGAGATCTCCAGCGCCACAGTTGCCACAGGCTGCCCAGGCAACTCTGGCGCCCCAGGTTGCCCTGGCAACTCCAGCACCCCTGTTGCCAAAGGCTGCCCCAGAAGCTCCAGTGCTCCAGCTGCCCCAGACTGCCCCGAGAACTCCAGTGCCCCAGCTGCCATGAGCTGCCCAGGCAACTCCAGTGCCCCAGTTGCCACAGGTTGCCCCGACAACTCCAGCGCCCTAGTTGCCGAAGGCAGCCCTGGCAACTCTGGCACCCCAGTCACCGAAGGCTGCCCTGACAACTCCAGCGCTGTCGTTGCCACCGGCTGTCCCGGCAACTCCAGCACCATTGCCGCCTCAGGCTGCCCCAGCAACCCTGTTGCCGTTGTCACCTCAGGCTGCCCAGGATGTTCCACCGCTGTCATCCCCACAGGCTGCTCCAATTCTGTCGTCGTCACAGGTTGTTCGGTCAACTCCATTGCTACTGTTACCACAGGCTGCCCTGGCAACTCTACTGCTGTTGTCACTGCAGGCAGCCCTGGCAACTCCTGTGCCATCACAGGTGGCTCTGGTACCTCCTGTGGTGGCTCCAACCCCATGGATGGTGCTGGAAGCCCTGACAATTCCTGTGACAACTGTGGCACTGATGTCACAGAGGGCCCCGCCAACTCGGGCACTGCTGTCGCAGGGGGCCCTAGCAACTCAGGCACTGGGGTAGAAAGGGGCCCTGGCAACTCTGGCGCCGGGGTAGCAGAGGGCCCAGGTAACTCCAGCACTGGAGTCACAGGGGGCCCCTGCAACTCCGGCATGGAGGTCGCAGGTGGCCCCGGCAACTCCATCACTGAGGCCACCGACGACTCCTGCAGCTCCAACGCTGTGGTCTTGGGCAGCTCCAGCATCTCCTGTGGTCGTGTCATGGATGAATCTGCAATCTCTGACGGTCCTTCTACAGGCTGCTCTGGCAATCTTAGCACTTCAGTTGCTGACGACTCTGGAAAATCCATTGCTGTTGACGTGCTTGGCTCAGGGTGCACCTCAGTAGGTGTCTCTGATGACACAAGAGTTTCTGATAGCTCTAGCACTTTTGCTACTGGAGGCTCTAGCAACATGATCTTTGATGGCTCTGGAGGTGTGCTCTCCAAAGATTTCTGCACAGATTTCATCTGACACTCCACTGACACTGTTACCACTGGCTCAGATGACTTTAGCACTACTGTTGTTGTAGGCACTGGTGCTGTTGCAAAGGAATCCAGAATCTTTGTTGTGGATGGTTCCAGCATTACTGCCACAGACTGCTCTGACGGCATTGAGACTACTGACGTAGATGCAACTGACAGTTCTGTATGTTTTGTAGCTGGCGTCAAAGTTTCTAAGATGTGTGGCTCTGAGACCTCCATCGAAACTACAGGAGGTTCAAGCACAACTGCAGGAGATTCACTGGTATCATACAGGCCAAATGCTCTTACAGAATGCTCCAGTGCCATCTCTGAAGGTTCAGAATCAAACTTCAAAAAGGAATCCGACTCTATGTTCCCATCATGATGTGATTTCGGCTTTGACTCGGATTCTTCTGACTGTCTTTTATACTTTTTCTCCTTTTCTTTCTTCTTTTTCTTCTTTTTATTTTTGTGCTTTTTATGCTTCTTCGACTTTTTGGTAGGAATTTCATCAGTAGGATCTGTTTGGACAGACACACATCTACTTTTTCTGGATGCCTCCTTCAAGTCTAAAATTAAAGAAAATTAATTATGTCAAATATTCCCCAAGATAGATTTAGATAAATCATATAAACAATACCTTACATTCCATGTTAAAGATACCATAAGACATTTCCTGTTAAATAATTTTCCATAAACCAGCTATATGAAGACTGGCACCTTTGCAACACTTCTACAACTAAAGCCAGGGTTAAAAATAAGTTCTTAATTTATTATAAAAGTTCTTAGAATTACATTAAAATGTATTTTTCCTAAGTTCATCTAAAACAATTATTTTCTCCAGCTCTCAATATACAACTTTTAAACTACACTTACATATAAACATCTTTCATATTATTAACTATCAGAATTCCTAAAAATACATATACTGAATAATTTTTGTGACTATTTCATAACTCCTATTTACTCATTCAAGAAGCAATGTGGCACTGGCTTTAGAACAGACTGTCTGCTTTTGCATACTGAATCAATGCACCACTCAATTGCTGACACTGTCTTTCAGAGGCAGAGGACAAACTGAGTTAAAACATGCAAAGTACACTGAATAACGCGTGGCATCAAGTAAACTCTCAGCAAATGCTGCTGCTGCTGCTGCTAAATCGCTTCAGTCGTGTCCGACTCTGTGCGACCCCACAGACAGCAGCCCACCAGGCTCCCCCGTCCCTGGGATTCTCCAGGCAAGAACACTGGAGTGGGTTGCCATTTCCTTCTCCAATGCATGAAAGTGAAAAGTGAAAGTGAAGTCGCTCAGTGCTAGGGAACGCTTTTATAAAGATGGCAAAGGTCTGAGCAACAAACACAAAACATGGAACCTAAATCACTCATGCTGTATTCTAAGAAAAGTAACACCTCTTCCCTTCTCTTCTAAAGTTACTAAGAAGTTAATTTACAACCCTTAAGAGGTTAAGAACATTTCTGCATATCTAAACCAAAATATGGTGTACACTTTATTACTAGATGAGATTTATTCTAATGCCAGTATAAAATCTGATAAACCTTAGTGATCTCAGAAAAAGATCAGAAATCCAGGTCATCAAGATTATGGAAAAAGTGAATTAACACAAGACAAGATCTGTTTCAAAACAAAACTAATCATTTTTTACTAATTGTTTATATTATGTACCAAATCTACATTATACTTCAACAAAAGTTGCTCAAGTCATGAATCTAAGCATGGCCAGTCTATACTATTTTTTTTAAGCCATACTCCGTATTAAAAAAAAAAAATCCATAAAATGTTGATGGTTGATGATAAGACATTTCTAAGCACCAATTATTTAATCAGTTCCCCACATGCTCAATATCCAGCAATGCTTCCTCCCCATTTATTATACCTTTAAAAGTAGATGCAAAAACAAAGTAATCTCTAACCTTGAGTTTTAAATTAAACTTTCCAGGGTTTTAAAATCATTACAATTTGGTCCAGACTCCTGTACCTTCTAAAACTTGACACTTACACAATTTTTCAATGAAAATCCATATTCAAAATCCTGGCACTGAGGCACTACAAATCTAATACAGTTACATTCCACCAGTAAAGCAAACAACTGCAATTGTATTTTCAAAAAATGGACATAAACAAGTCTTCAGTAAATCAGTTAAATTAAAAATTCAACTTACTGACACTTTAGATCTAATGAACATCTTAAATACCGTGCAATCAGAAATACTATTATTTAACTATTAACTATTTTTAAAAATTTAGCTTTCAAGACAGGTAATTATCTTCAACTTACCTGGCTTATATCGTAATTCTGTATCTAAGACCCCAGAAAGTACTTCCTCTATCTTCTGAACTATGTCTTCATTTGGTAGGTTCCTGGCAGAGGCAGCTGCATCACCTGCCTGGTTTCCTTCAATAGGTGTGTTTGTTTCACCATTGAGCTGTCCTTCATTCCTTCCACTTGACAAGAAAAGTTATCAAAATTCGTTAATAATTCTATCATGACATATAAATATTTGTAACTATTTTAAAAAAACCTCATATTATTCATACATTTCACCATTTTGTATTTAATTTTGGATGATATTCCCCTTTTCCCCATCAACAGTGCTTCCTTAACACTACTTAACAGTTGGCACATTTTTATTTTCATACAATTTCTTAAAGTTTTCAGAAGTGTTAAAGTTAAAAAAAATCTTTAAAACAGGTTTCCAAGCTCTTTTAAAAAAAAACAAAAAACTAAATACTCCCCAACCAGCATATTTCTCTCAGGGGAAAAAAATTACTAAGATCACAATAACAAAACCAAAGAAGAAAAACACATTACCTAACATTATGGTAAATGCTATAGTGACAATAAAGCTACACCTCTGGATGGATCACAATCACCATCAGCAATATGAAGTAACAAAAATTTAGCCACAGACATTTAGTCAAAAGTATAACTGGTAGCTTCAGATCAGGTTGAGACTCTTCAGTTACTAAAATGCCATAATATTGAAAAGAAAAAATACATTTATATAGTTTTCACCCAGTTACCAAAAATCATGTAAACCAACTCATTTATAGTAAGAGTAAATGAATGAATCACTTAACATATTTTCAATTCATAGGAACAGAAGAATCTTGACAGAAGATACATTTTAATATATCATTTATTTTTATCATTTGCCACTTGTATTATTTTGTACAAATTTACAAAATTGTTTAGAAAACTATTTTCACAACAGCATGTGTGACTTACTGTAACTTAAGCTTTAACTAACAAAAAAATTCAGTAGCTTTTCATGATATTAAAGAATATTTGGTTTTCTAATACAATGAATCATACAATAAATATTAACATTTATTAATTATTAATTAGGGTCACATGGTTCTACATTTCTAAACTCATTTATCCCCACAAACTCTGAAATCAGCACTACTGTTCTGATTTTTCAATGAGGAAAATGAGGCCCAAAGAAAACAAAACAAAAAAACCTAGCTGAAGGTTACACATCTATTAAGCAGTAAAGCTGGCATTCAAAACCAGAGCTCTTACTCCTAACCATCTATATATAAAAACTTCACTCAAACCAATATACATAAAAAAATAAATGACACACACAGAAAAACTACAGCTCACTAAAATAGCAAATAATCTTGACACTGATACTGTATAAAGTTACTTGAAAAGAAGCTTTTTACTCCTCTAGTAATAAACTGCTTTATCTAATTTTCTTTTTAGACTTTCTTCCTGGACTTTCTTTACATTTTTCCTAAGCACTTACCCTGTGCTTATCTTACTAAAAAATCTACGGATTTAAAAATCAGAAAAGTAGGTATAAAAAACAAAACAAAACCAGACAGTCTATAAGAAAGTAATCATCTTAAAGCTATCCGGATGTTCATTCAACTACTGAAAAAGGGTGGAAATTTCAAGGCACCTAAATATCAATACAATCCTACAATAAACAGAATTCTGTGGAGCCCGGAAAAATGTTCCAAAGCCTACTGAAACCATGATAAAAGTTCACAATATACAGGTGAAAAAAAAAACCAAACAAACACAAAACAAGATGATCACATTTCACAAAACACGTGCATCTGTATGGACAAGAAAAAAAAGTTAAAGAACATAAAGATCAATAACCATGTGTTTTAAAATTCGTTTCTCTATTTTTTCTAAACTTTCTACGACAATAAAACTTCTAATACAAAACCTAATTTTTGAAAAGTACAGAAACAAGACATTACAATTACCAAACACAACTACTTATTGCATGCAACTATTAAAAAGTTTCCAGGAAAATTCTATTCCCTTAGCTCAGGTCGTTTCTCACCATCCTAAAAATAACAAAATTTCAAAAAGCAACTAAATCAATGAACAGATATATTTCCCACTTAAAAAACAAGGTATACGCAAAGAATTCCAGCAAATCTCTATCACTGCCCCACAACCTCACGTTAATTGGAGCGTTAAGTTTACAACTGAGTTTCCGGCTAATTTTCAAATTCACCTCACGCCTGATTCTAGCTCTCAACTTTTAAAACACAACTAACAATGCATTTAACTGGGAACAAATGTTTACGTTACACAAAATAAAAATACAAAAAGACAACCACTAAATAACATGACCCACGCGATTTTCCTTCCTGAGTAAGCAACTATTTCTTTGCAAGTCTCTTCCCATTCAAATTGTGTGGAACCAAGGGTAAACTAGTAGCGATGACAAAAACAGCATGTTGGTCAAATATGTCAATTGGGGCAGAGGGAGCAAGAATATTTAGACCAGTACACGAACTCCACTTTCCACTTGCTAAATTTAGTAATTACTAGTAATTCAAAGTTTCCTTCCATCCTCGCCTCGAATATTCTGTCAAAATAGCTAACGTTAACTCGAACTGCTTTAATTTAAATTTCTAATCTACCAGACTATTTAAAATGCTACCTGGTGGAAGCCACAGGACATTAGGACCCAAATCATCTTCTCAAAGGATCCCGACCCCCAAATGGTCCGAAGCTTGCAATAATAAAGCGTATTTAAGATTATTCAAGAAACGGCCGTTAGACCCCTTTCCGGTCAAAGACACCGGCCGGCGAAATCCGCGGAGGCGGAGAGGGGGAGGGGAAGCGCGGCGGCAGAGCTGAGGAAGGAACTAGGCCCATCCGTGGTGGACAAGCAGGCCTACAGTAGCTAGACGGTAGGGGATGCCCAAACAGGACAGAAGGCTGAGCATCTTAAGTCGGTTCTAGAAGAGAGAGCCTGGGATTACCTCGGAAAGGGCGAAGTTCCTCGCCGGGAAGGGAGGGAGCGGATGGGGGTGGGGGGGCCGGAAAATGGATCCCAGGCCCAGGCGGGGCTGTAGCCGGGCCTGAGACGAGCAACGACAGCGTCTCCGAAGAAAGGTTCCATGGAGGGCCCCGTGGGGTCCCAGCGGTCCTTTGGGAGCAGAAGAGTCTGAGGAGCGCTTACCTTGATAGTTCCTGTTGAATTTCCCGGAATTTACTGACCACGAAAGACCTAAAAATCTGCTCGATGTTGGTCGCCATGGCGTCCGCTCCGTTCTCTCAACTCCTCCTCACTAGTCCTCCAGGCTCCCAGCATGCCTCGGGAGGAGGCGCAGCGGCCAATTCCGTCTCTCGCCGTCCTGATTGGCTCCTGTGGGAGAGCCCAGACCGGCACGCTCCGCCTCCGAACCTATCAGTGAGCACGGCCCCGCTCTCCTTCGCTGTTTCTGAGCGTCTAGGGTAGAGCTGCTGACGTTTGCGCCGCGCACGACTGTGTCCGCCATGTTAGTGACTGACGCAGGCGCCATTACAGGAGAAGTCTCTCTCGAGGTGGCTGTGTCAGCTTCAGTTGTCAGTCTTCACCAGCGTTCGTGGGGGAGGGGGCGTTTAAGAGGCTTATTTTAGTCACTAACTACCCGAGATTAAATTCCGTGAGGAAAGGGAGCGGGAAGGGCAACAGGGTGCTCCAACATGTCTCCCGCGTTTCGGCAGGGGAGATCCCTCCGGGAAAGCATATTATCAGCGCCTGCCCACCGTACGAAGAATAACGTTTTCATCCCCCCATCTCTCTCCCATGGCATCCTATAATCAGCTTTTTTTTCCCCCCCATTTTAGCATTGGGTCAGAGGTCACGAGCCAGCTGAGCTCAAACCCTGGTGCATTGTAATCTCGTCAGGAGCCAGGCGCGTCACGAGACTTTTGCACAGTAGCCGGTCAGTTCTGATTCCTAAGCAACACACAAGCAGCTGAACATGGGTTTAGCATTTTGGCGCTCCCCACCCTCAGAGCTCAGGAGGTTTTGGAGGGGGAGAATAGATTTTACGTGGCACCTGGTACCACAAAATTAAACACTGTAAACGGGTAAGGCTTAAGAGATTTGCTCGGGAGGGGAGGTTCAGGCCGCACCCGAGAGCGAGAGGGAATCGTTCTTGATTACCACGGGGTGGGGACCACGGGCCGCGCC